>NC_091395.1:33645076-33962878 GCF_032191515.1 Phaenicophaeus curvirostris | reverse complement strand
AATAAATCTTGCCATGCAGAGCTCACAGTGTACTCTTTCTACTAAGATAAATTAGATGGTGTGATGCTTATTATGTTTCTAGGTACAGATTGGATGCACTCTGACCACCACTAGAGAAGATACTCAGAGTGTCTCTTAACACAGACAGTACAACAAATGTTTTCAAAGAATGCAGAGACATTCAAGAAACAATCTTTTAAGAGTATTTTTATTAAGAGTTAGGTATGCTCACCTTCCAGAGCTATGCTCAAAATTTTCTTAGTATTTGGGGTTATAGTCCATGATATGCTGCTAACACAAAATCTGTGTTCTCTGCCATCAAAGACAGGAAACTTTTTCAGCATTTCTTTAGTTGAAAATGTAGCATTTGCCTTCTTAAGGGAAAAAAGCTGTCTGAAGAAAATTCATATTTTGTTTAAATTAAGCAAGAAAGCAAACACCAGATGACTGGTCACTTTTGGGTATCATTACTGTAAAACGAGTAAAAAAAACATACTGATACCTAGTAGAATCATATCTGTCCTAAATTTTTCATATCACGTGCCTGTTATCATTAAAAAATCCAGTTCTTTTGAAAGGGTTGAAGTCAACAACTTTCTGAACTGTTCCTTCCTTTGGCATACTGTACAGACATACACCATATGTGTATCACAGCATTCTGCCTTACATTATGTCACTGCTAAAAATTAAAGGTCTGTCACTCTTCATTTTAACTACACATATGCCACATGCATAAAGATTGAAACTCCTTTAGTTTTGCTCATTCAAATAAAATATTTGGTTAGAATCTAAAGTGTGAGAGACAAGATACTTCAATTGCCTTGCATTCCACCTTTAATAGGTGGAACACTATATACATATATTAAAAAATATATTATATAAATATTATATATATTTAATAGGAAAAAACATATAATAGCTGCAAATAATGAATTAATCAATTTACAGATCAGTAAGTATTCCCTGGTATACTTCATCTTTCTTTAGTATCTAAAGGCCTCAGCTAAGATGAGGTTCCCATTGCAGAACTGTAAAGACTATGACCTACTAAAGAAATAAACAAGTCATAGAATGGTTGGAAGGAATGAAAGCTTTTTTATGTCCTATATGGCTTTTCACAAACATGAAAACAAGACACTCTGAGTGTCTTGTTTAAATGAGTTAAATAAGATTGTTCAAGGGTGCAAACAATTTTGTAGTAATTTCTGTAGTTCAAACTGAAAGATATAAATCATGCAGGTAATCAGTTTCAGATCTCTCATATCTCAGCCCAGAATCTTAAATGATATAATTTTCACAAACATTACCTCTGAAACACAAACTTATAAATTATTGGCTGAAAGAACAGCTTATTTTTCAATCCAATAATATAACTTCTCCTATCTTCATTACTTCATAACCATCTCATTCCACAGAATTACCAAACATGGTGCAATTTATTGCTGACACACCTCCTTCTTTCCACTGTGCACTCTTACTGAGAATTCATATACTGGACAAAGGTCCACGTTTTGCACTATTGGACAGAGGTCCAACTATTAAATCTGCCATCACTGGAACTAATTTTGGAAGGTCTTTGATGGGATTTTTGTTATGTTGTTTTTACCGTATTTGTTAGTATTTAGTGACGTTATTATAATAAAGCAGTTGTTTTTACAAACCATTTATACAAGTGTTCTGCCCCACAGAACCAGGGTTATGGCCTATGCTTATTAAGAAATATATTTTATATCCTCTACAAGTTCGCTTTCATCCACATTAACATTGTTATGCTTCTGTTGCAGGAGTTTCATAAGTAGTCTCACAAACTGAAAACTATCATCTCAGTGCTGCTTTCTTTAATTGGTAAAACAGATTATGATAAGCTTGGAGAGCTCACTAACATGAATGTAATCTTATGAATTTTGGCTGCATGTTCCATCTCTCATTTACAAAAAGTGAGAGGGTCTCCCAAGAATACATTGGATACAAATGATCCAACTTCTTATTTCATTGTACATTATCATTGCAGTTGCAAACATTCTTGCTACCTACCATCCTTATTAGCTCATACATAACAAACAGTCAAATGAAAGCACATTGTTCCTTGAGGAATACAACTGAATGACATATCTTCCACCCCCACTGCTCCCACCCCCCAATATTCTTTTGAAAAAAGTCTTGAAAATACTTGTAATTGTGTGATTTTTGAAAATAGCACAGTATTGTTGCTTACCTAACACCAACATGAGCTGTAACTAAAGTTGTAAGACAGCAGTTGGAAGATTTTGCCACAGCTAGTTGTATTAATAGATAATGCAAAGATTGTATACTTAATCCAAATTCATTAAAATGCATAGCATACCCAGCCTTCTCTGTCTTGATAAGATATTATGCCTTTGAATTGGACAAAATTAGATTCATTGTTTAGGTCTTTGATGGAAAAAAAATTATTCAGATAAGCCTAATCAGCTGTGGTCCTTAGTGCACTAACTGTGCCAAAAAGGTGGCTGCCATCAGGAAGATAAACTATAAACTAAGGAGAAGGAAAATAAAGAGCGACTAAACATACAGAATGATGCTTTGGGCTAGAGAAACTGAGCTGATAAACCTTAAATCAATATAAGGAGAACAGAGCCTACTAGGGTACATCATTGGCATTCTGGCTCACAGGATGAATGGATTTCATTCATTTTGAAGCCATATAGTTCACCATCATGGAAATATAAGAGTGGAATGGAGGTAAGGAGTCAAAATTTCCCTAGCTGGGTAGCTCAGAAGAACCAAAAGCATAGCTTATAACGAATAAACAAGGCCTACACTTCTGTGCTACCCTGATACTGAAGAATCTATGAAGTTATTTTTCATTTATATTTGTCCTTAAATAAGAATAGTACTGAAACAGCAGAAAATATTATTTAAAATTTAAAAAAAAAAAATCCCGAAGCATTGCATTTTTCCAGTATGAAAAACAGGTCCAGAACTATAGACTGTTACTCCTTTGAATATTCATACCTATTTCTGAACTTCCCTACACTGCTATGAGCAAGACCTGCTGAATACATTTGCAAACTGAGTAACTGAGACATGTAGCACTTATTACACCATTGCCATTGAAGATGTAAAAAGGCTGAACTGATACCAGCTCCAAATACATACTATGTCACCAGGTCCATAAGCTGCCTTTAAAGATTTCTAAGACATCAGATGTTAGAGCAGATATTTATTCTCTACATACACAGAAAATCCCAATTCTGCCTCTGTGGAAAACCTTAGATTTACAAAGGCTTTGTTGTAGCGTACAAAAAAATATAAGACTGGATAACAGAAATGTGGATATTTTATTAGCAGTAGTCATAAAACTGTACACCAATATGAAACTAGTTTCAGTTTTAAAGCAAATGATTGCATATTCTGAAATGAGAGCACACTGAATTAGTCATTTCCATTAAAACTATGAAGTAGAATTGCCTAGCAACCAACATAATTCAGGGATTAAAATAAACACTGTGACACTGACAAGAGTAACTGCTATTCTATCCCAGAACCATAAACACACTCAGAAAAGAGGCCAGTGTTTCCTTAATTTTTCTTAATAAAAGAAAACCAAACAGTTTCATAAAATGAATTATAATGGACAAAAAATAAAAACAGACAGGGAAATTGCATAAAGTAAATGCAAATAATTGCCCTTTTTTACGTAACATTATTAAAATGAAAAAAATCAGAAAGTTTTTTATATTCTGACAATAGTGAACAAATCACTGTGGGGGTTTGTACCATGTTTTCTGACTTACAAAGAGAAAATTCATTTATTACATTCATACCATGAAAGTATTCTATATTTTAGTACTCACTAGATTAATTTATTACAGCATTTATGACCATGCTTACCTAAAAAAACTCTGCAGCATCATTACCCACTACTACCAAGAGTTAAATTATTCCTCATCACATTTCAGCAGGGAAGCTTTTAAATTATACAGTTTATCACACTGACATTGCTATGGAAAAAAAAAAAAAGAACAGATTAAGGACAGTAAGGATGGCTGCAATATTTTAGTTTAATGACTACTACTCTTAAATTGCTTGTTACATCTGGGCCGTTGTGTAATCCATCGTCCCTGAAGGACTGCAAAAAGCCTGGTAAAATTATCCCTTTAGAATTAAAAAAACACACATTCTGTAGCAACATTGAAGTCTACTGCCTTGTCAGGATATTAAATTAGAGGAATGATTACAGATCAACAGTTCCTGAGTGACAATACTTTCATACCTTTAGTAGCAGACAGTCCATTTTTCCAGCCTGAAGTACAGAATTTGTACTGACTCAAAAAAAGAGCAGGAATTATGAGTAGAAGATTCAAAAGAGAAAAATGATATCCCAGAGGACATCACTAGATTTAGCAAATGCAGCAGCTACATCAAATCTATGTGAGTTTATATTAAAAGATAATAATAAAAATAAAACAATATGAGAAATACATCAAGACAGACAAGCGGGAATAACAGTGTGTCAGAAGGTAATTCCCCAGGCTCAGAGATAACTACACTCTTCTATTAGGAAAGAGCAGTATGTTTCAACTCTTTGGTTATGTATGATGTTCACAAAACACACCCACTGCTAGCTACATGTACTTTAAAGTCTTGAAATATGCATATTACAATTCCATTCAAGAAAGGCAAATATGCTTGATGTGGATTTCAAAAATTACTGCTGTCAATAAATATACAATAGAGTACATGATTTCATCTTCTAGAAGGGGATATGACAGGTACTAATGGAAAGATATCTGCTGGAAGCACAGGCAATACGGACAGTATGGGCATGTATACCAGATCAAAATGAAGAAAATGTTAACAGCAAAGGTCCTCCATGTGCAAACACATCCATAAATCCGATAAAAGACCCTAAGTGTCCATGATGGTTTCCTCTATGTCTTAAATATTTAATGTACCAGATGGGGAGGAAGGAGAAAAATAACTTGTCTGAACCATCAGCATAAATGCAGCTGACCTAAAAGACCTCTTTGCCACTAGGTTATAATTACTCCACTGTTTTCACTAGTGAAGAATGTTCATAAATCTAGAATAATTCTGAAAGATGACATCTTTGAGAAATGGTAGCCTCCATACACTGTTGAACAGCTGAAATAAGTTTACTCTGATTTTTTTGGCCTTAATGCCACATGCCATGGCTGTGGTAATATAATATATGATTTGCTAAAGTTTAGGACAGTCACAACGATACGCACTTTTTGGATTAATTTTTTCTCTATGGTAGAATAGTATTACAAAACTAGAAGAAACTCCTGCAAACTGTACACGTGGCTGACAACAGTATCTTTTTTCCCCTTTAAAGGCAAATTTATATGGCAAAAATCTAAGAGGCAAACACCCATTTTCTGCATTTACAATAGACATTGTCAGAGTTCAGAACCTTATAAGGACAGAAAGCCTCATTGTTGACCCTCAGTTCAGGATATATTAAATTGCTCCACTCTGCCAAACTGCTTGCTCCCCATCTCTACTCTGTCCCACAAAACACAGGCAACTCACCAACAAGCTGCTTCAGACCTTCATTAGAAAGAGTCTCACCTAGAGTTCATTACAAGAGGACAGAGAGAAGTATAACACCAGTGGCAGTCCTTGCACTAGCAGCAGGAATTTAATGAAATTAAACTGCCACATAATCTTAGAAAGCAGACTATGACCATGTTGCAGAGAAAAGGTAGGTCACAAGTAGCCTACCTTGGGCAAAATTTCATCTTCACAGCAAATTTGTTGTTGGGCTTGGCTTAAGCACATGAACAAGACACACTAGAAAAACATTTTAATACCACTAGAAGGTCAGTTTACCTTGCCGAAGACTGAAACCAAATTCTAGTAATTCAAAGGAAAGACACAAACAAAAATCCTTAAAAAGTCAAAACAGCCAAGAAGAAAAGAATAATATTTTCTTGGAACCTGCAGACAGCCACATGAGACCTGAATCGCCTTCTATGACAAAGTGACCCGGCTACTGGATGAGGGAAAGGCTGTGGATGTGGTCTTCCTGGACTTCAGCAAAGCCTTTGACACAGTTTCTCACAGCGTTCTGCTTGAGAAACTGTCAGCCTCTGGCCTGGACAGGCGCACACTCTCCTGGGTGGAAAACTGGTTGGATGGCCGGGCCCAGAGAGTGGTGGTAAATGGTGTGAAATCCAGCTGGAGGCCAGTGACAAGTGGGGTTCCCCAGGGCTCAGTGCTGGGTCCAGCCCTGTTCAATGTCTTCATCAATGATCTCGATGAAGGCATCGAGTGCACCCTTAGCAAGTTTGCGGACGACACTAAGCTGGGTGGAAGTGTCGATCTGCTGGAGGGTCGGGAGGCTCTGCAAAGGGATCTGAACAGGCTGCACCGCTGGGCAGAGTCCAATGGCATGAGGTTTAACAAGGCCAAATGCCGGGTCCTGCACTTGGGGCACAACAACCCTATGCAGTGCTACAGACTGGGAGAAGTCTGTCTAGAAAGCTGCCTGGAGGAGAGGGACCTGGGGGTGTTGGTTGACAGCCGACTGAACATGAGCCAGCAGTGTGCCCAGGTGGCCAAGAAGGCCAATGGCATCTTGGCTTGGATCAGAAACGGCGTGACCAGCAGGTCCAGGGAGGTTATCCTCCCTCTGTACTCAGCACTGGTGAGACCGCTCCTCAAATACTGTGTTCAGTTCTGGGCCCCTCACCACAAGAAGGATGTTGAGGCTCCGGAGCGAGTCCAGAGAAGAGCAACAAAGCTGGTGAAAGGGCTGGAGAACAGGCCTTATGAGGAGCAGCTGAAAGAGCTGGGGTTGTTTAGCCTGGAGAAGAGGAGGCTGAGGGGAGACCTCATTGCTCTCTGTAACTACCTGAAAGGACGTTGTAGAGAGGAGGGTGCTGGCCTCTTCTCCCAAGTGACAGGGGACAGGACAAGAGGGAATGGCCTCAAGCTCCGCCAGGGGAGGTTTAGGCTAGACGTTAGGAAAAAATTCTTTACAGAAAGGGTCATTGGGCACTGGAACAGGCTGCCCAGGGAGGTGGTTGAGTCACCTTCCCTGGAGGTGTTTAAGGCACGGGTGGACGAGGTGCTGAGGGATATGGTTTAGTGTTTGGTAGGAACGGTTGGACTCGGTGATCCAGTGGGTCTCTTCCAACCTGGTTATTCTGTGATTCTGTGATTCTGTGAAAGCATATTTTTCTACTGTAACATCATGCAAAACAAGCAAAAAAAACCAGCTGATAAACGAACTCTATCTTAACTTCCTTCCAGGCTCCTCTCAGACTCTATTAAACTGCATCATCATATCATCTCACAGATTTCCTGCCAAAAGCCTGATGGCTACATGCAAATTACCCCATGGCACTGTTAGGTCTTAATCTTAAAGGCTGTGCACATGCTTCTTTATTTGCTTATGTGAATAATTAGCATAAAACTAATGGAATTACTCACAAAGCATGACGTGTAAGTATTTGCAGGCTCAGAGCCTTGGTCATTCATGTTTCATACTTTGAAGTCACATGTCTGTAATTTTAGAAGCATTATACTACCCTAAAATCATAGGATCATAGAATGGCTTGAGTTGAAAGGAACCTTAAAGATCATCCAGTTCCTGCCACGGGCAGGCACCCCTCCCACTAGACCAGGCTGCTCAAGGCCCCATCCAACCTGGCTGTGAACACTTCCAGGGAAGAGGCATCCATAACTTCCTTGGGTGACCTGTTCCAGTGTTTCACCACCCTCATCATGAAGTATTTCTTCCTAATATCTAGTCTAAATCTTCCCCCTTCCAATTTAAAGCCATTCCCCCTCATACTATCACCACATGCCCTTGTCATCCTATCACCACATGCCCTTGTCCCTTCTTGTAGGCTCCATTCTGTTACTGTAGTGCTGCTATAAGGTCTCCCCGGAGCCTTCTCTTCTCCAAGCTGAACAATTCCAACTCTCTCACCCTGTCAAGGCAATATATGTATTTACAAGAAAAAACTACTCTTTTCTACAGAATAGGTGAGTACATTTCATTAATGTAGTCCTTAATACTTTACTAAGACTACGAATTTTCTAGCAAAAGGGAAGTATTATGTAGCAAATACAGTCAAGAATAAATAGAAGAAAATTTTTATGGGTCAGAGACACAGATCTCAAGCTAATGATGAAGACCTGGGAAACAAGATATTGTTTCATTTTGATCTAGTTCAGCTGCCTAGTTAAGTAACATGGCTATAAGATGCTTTTGAATAGCTAAGAGCCACAAAGAGAATCTGCAGTTGTTTGTAAGGAACCACAACTTACAACTGTGAGAAAAGGCTGGAGGGGAAGGATGGTTGTGCTTAGTTATAATGTTAAAAGTCTATGTTGGCCAGAAGTAGCGATCAGCCTGTCTGTGAGAAATTAGAAGGCTGAGAAAGTCTCTGAAGACTGTTGTATTACTGTCTTGAAGCATTGCAACAAACTGGAAAAGCATTTTATATATCTAGCATACTCAGACTATTTCATGAGAAAGTAAATAATAGAATTATAGAGTGCTTTGGGTTGGATAGGACCTTAAAGATCATCTAATTCCAACACCCCTGCCGTGGGCAGGGAAGATTTCCACTAGATCAGGTTGCTCAGAGTCTCATCTGGCCAGGACGTCAACACTTCCAGGGATGTGATATCCATGACTTCTCTGGGCAACCTGTTCCAGTGTCGCACTGGAACAGGTTGCCCAGAGAAGTCATGGATATCACATGTTAAAAAATTTCTTCCTAATATCTAAACTAAATCTACCCTCTCTCAGCTTAAAGCCGTTACCCCTTGTTCCGCCACTACTCTCTGATAAAGAGCCACTCCCTGTCTTTCTTGTAGGCTGTAAAAAATCATTGAATTTGTGTCATTCAGCCAGAAATGCGAGTTCTTTTTCTATATAGGAGTTGTTTATCAACAAGTGGTGAACAAAGGCAAACCATGTTAAGTGGGAGGCATTTCACGCTAAAGCTACTCAGTTTAAAGATCAATAGTACAACATTCGATAACATAATTGAATAACTTTATGAACAACACAGTGGCCAGTAGTCAATGGTCCCTTTCCCAAGGCAATTTCAGACATCTATTTTCATCCTCAGTTATGCAAATTGAGTTACAATTTACAATAACTAAGCAACTTACTACATGTTCTTTATTGGTATATAACCTTTATGGAAAACACTTTTAAGGTTTTCTGTGTTCTGTGCCATATGCAGAATTCAAAATGCTATTGATTGTACCATTTTTATTATTATCATTAAAAATATCTATACATGGACATCAATCAAGGTTTTTCACAAAGGACTAATCCAAAAGTCAGAGAGGTTGAATTTGGGCTCACTGTGCCCAGTGGCAGCTACTGTCTTCCCTTTCTTCTACCACAGCCACCTGATCTGTTTAACATTGTACTCAAGTAGGGCACAGAAGCATTTGTCCGTTTTGAGTTACAGCACCTTCTACACAGTTGTTCCCCACCTCCATTGAAAAGGAAGCAGATCAAAAGTAAGCATCCCAAAGACCAGATTCAATCTCTAAGTTGCACCATGAACATGGTAAGTTATACAGAAAAATGTATCTGGAAATATAATTTTCACCATAGAGGTCACAAAAGAAGCAAGGCAATAAGAAGGAAGAAATTGTTGACTATAAATCGCTTTGTACGTATGTCTTGAGAACACAATATGTTATTTAACTGCTAAAAGGCAAGGATTAATTTACTGGAAAAATTAAAGTAACTTCAGCTTGTCTGTTGCCATTCACTAACAGGAAATTTATTCCTCCATTGAGCAACTTCACAGTTTTTTTGGTAACCCACATACACTCCCTTAAGTAAGACCAAGAGTATGCCTCTTCCTGGAAGAAATGCCCTTACTTCTCTAATACATAAATGTTAATTCTTCTGTACTTTGTAAGAAAGGGTAAATGCTCTGTTTTATTCTACTTGAACTGTGTATTTAATTCTCATTATCTAACAGGAATGCCTCAGAATTTACAGTTCCTGGTATTATTACCAAAGGCTTGTCACATACAACAACATATAAAAATTATTCAGAGAGGGAGCTACCAGTAGGCTATGTATGTCTTTGGCAACATACTTAGAATGGCATGAAATTCAAGATCTTCCATAAATTCACACATCATATTCTCAGGCTACTGGGTCAAAATGTACGACTTCGATTTTCTCAAAAGACTGAGAAAATGACCAGGTAAAATCTAAAATATGAGAGGCTTACCAGTCTCTGCAGTGTACTTTTATAAGCTAATAAAGACTTTCTATATGTTTCAGTGGGGCTTTATATGCCACCCTGATAGCTAGAGTCAGTTAATAATATTTTTTATTTTAAATATCAGAAAGAAAACCACCCAAAATAGCAAATGTTTATTAATGTGAATATATAAAGAACAATCCTAAGACTTTAGACTTATTTACTGATAGAACAGGAACAACAGAACAAGCAACAGCACTAACTATTTCATGGCCTTCCACCTCTAGTGCCAACTTGGAGGATTCCCCCTCAGCAGTCTGCACAATATCTTGCCCATCACAGCCCAGATTCTCCTTGTCATACTAGAGAAACTTACCACAGCATCAAGTTCTGTGTTCAGATTCCAGTATGTAAATATTAAGAAGTCTCAAGGCAGTCATAGTTCTGTTAGTAATTTGCACAGAGTAGAAGATCTTTTCAAGTTATAGAGTTATTTGAAGTGAGATTTATACTAGGAGGTGGGGAGCAAACCATTTGGTAGATGGAAGTAGAACACAACAGGATGCACATATTGGCTTTCTTCTAGAGAGGCAAAGATCAAAGCTCTGTGCCATCCAATCATAGGATGAGTACCTGGCTTGGATAGGTTTCCTCATTTACCCCCTAAGATACCAATCAAATCTATGACACCAGAAGCTCAGGATCTACTCCAGAATAAAAATATGTAAGGGTAAGTTCTTGGCTATGGCCAAACACGTCCTCATTTGTGATCTGCAAAGAGACGCCCCAAGCTCTTCCCATGGTTGTTTTCTAAAGGCTTTTAAATTGTTTCAAAGATACGCCAGCTGTTTACTATTGCATATGCTTAACAGAGTAAGAGAAGATTTGGTGGGAAATCAGGGGGTGGCAGGTTTTGATGAATTACAGAAAAAAATTTAAGGTAATCCACCAGTAGCAGAGGCTGCCACTACACTGTGGAGCATCCCACATTGGATACATCACCTTGCTAGGCAAGGGTACACAGTACTGGCTTCCTTCACCAGAGAAACTAGGCCAGCAGGTCAACTGTGATAACTCTTCTCCATGAACATGAAGTGCTATAATTTCCTTTTCCAACTAAGAAAATCTTTCCTATCTCTAATTGCTTTAAGATAAAACCAAGCTTTCTCTCCTTCTTTCCCTTACGTGCTCATAACAGTTAGAAATTGTCCACAGTTACAGTATTTCCATACTAATATTACAGTATTTCCATACTAATATTACTGTATTTCCATAGTAGCCATGAACACAGCGTGGCTACTGTTTTACTTGGGAGAAGAAAAATATGTTTGTGTTCACTATTTTAGAAAGAAATTCTGAATATATACATCTAATAACTCTTTATGTAAAGGTTCACAAATGCTTTGTTTACCAATATTAATCTACAAATATTAATATAGTAATAGTCTGTTCATATTGTGGTTTAGTTGGGCTTTTTACATTTAAAATTATTGACATTTATATCATTATATCAACATCATAAGAGATTCTTTTTTCTTTAGAGTCTATAGTGTAAATATTTAGAAGACATTTAGAAACATTCTAACTAAAATTGCACATTTTATTTATAAACTCCTAAAATTTTCTTCAAGGCCCTCTATAGGTCTTGTCTGAAAGATTGAACATTACTGCCTTTCATTCTTTTAACTCTAATATTATCTTCCTCTATTTCCATATCAATTTCAAGCTTCCAAGCCCCTCTGAAAGTCTTCCAAGTTATATTGCCAATTCATTCCTTCTTTTCGTCATATTGCCTCTCTTTAACCTCTGTCAGAACAATCACCTCTACTTTTTTTCCCGCTCTGCCTTAATGCAAAGCAATCCCTGCTTAATCACTTCACTATGCTTCTATTCCTTCAAATTCCTCCTTAATGTCCAATATTACCTATATAAAATTACCCTGCTGCAGACTGAGTAGTAGTGTCACCAGCTATGACTTAATTAATAAATATGCAGCACTTGATATCTTACATTACATGTTCCCAGAATAAATTATAAAGTGTTATAGAATTTCATTTCCATGCCTTCCAGATGCTAAAAAGAAAGTCTTTCCACAGAAAATTGAAAAGCAGGACAGCAATCACAAAGAGATACTTTTTCTTCTCATATACCAATAGTGCAGTCAATGTACTTTTTTTAGTACTACAGCAAATGTACTACTGCCCCCAAGCCACTAGTAAAAAGAAAGATTTTTTTTTTAAATTTATACTAAATTGACTGTGATATTTATTTGCTGTACAGTTGTACTTTTATCACTACTGCGGTAAAAAAAGAAACTTTCACTATGTGAACCAAATAAAAATTCTTCAGAAACTATCCAAGTGTAAATATCAGTGACATTATAAATGTAAAGAGAAGAGTAATCCTTGCACTTAGTAGTTGGTGGTATTTTAGCAACTGTTATTTGGAACAATGTTGTCCCAAGATGGCTGCAGTATAAATTTTGGGAGGACTACTAGGATCTCAGGGAGAGAAAATTTAGCCTTGTGGAGACTACCCTGTTGTATTGGATGAGATTTGGCATAGACAAACTAACAGAATACTTAAAGCATTTTTTGCATCAATGGCCTTTCTTCATACGCCTTAGAAAATTCACTGTTCTGGTAGTTAACACCTATTTGGTGCTTATCTTTGACCCTGACTATTGTGATGCTCTGATTTTGATCTCTCTGTGGCTAAGAAAATTACAAGACAGACTTCTTATTCCTTACATGCTGTAATTGAAGTTTCTGTAATTCCACACCTTTGCCACTCCCAATCAAAGATTTGTGAAAACACCCCAGTGTGGGACTTGCTGGTCTGTCTCAGAAACCAGCCACGTGATGAGATGTCAGCAGGAATTATGCCTTTTAGTTTCATAAATTGGCTGAAAAGTATTCTGAAACAGAATTGCCAAATGGAATATTAACTAACAAAATATTTGATGTAAGATCAATATTCACCTTTGCCCACCTTACCTTCTGTTTTCCAATGGTCATCAGGTGCTTATATACTTTATGTTTTTTATAACATCATACACAATGTCTAGAATCTGAAGTAGAACTTCCAGAAAAAGGCATAGGGTATTTTCTTATTTTCTACTTAAACCTTCATATAGAACTATTACAAGGTAAGAGCATAATCCGACCTCTCTGCATAGGGAGAATTAACAGTTCAAAACCATTACATCAAGAAAGCAAACATTGTTGTTATGTTAGGCCAGCAGTATTCCATTCACTCTTCCATCTTGAATTTTAGTGTAGTTGCAGGCAACTCAAATATGTTTAAAAAAATCACATTGCCAAAATGGTTTAGGGGCCTTATCACAAATTAATAATTTTTAGATATTAAATATATAGTACCTCAATCCTTTTCCAGAAGGAACCTAAGCACTAAGCTGAATCAAATTTATTTTTGCTCTATCTGAACTGTTTTGTTAACAGGAAAAGCTTATTTTTTTCAGAGTAATTAAAGACCAAAAATACCCCTTTTCCCTCAAAGTCTGACAAACTGTAAAAAAGCTTTTTATAAATTTATATTGCTGGATTGGTATAGTATTTTTTTCAAGAATTTGTATAAATAATTATTTTAAACATATTCAGTATTTTTTTTCTAAGCATTTGTATTGCACCTCTTATTATATATATTTTTTCTAAACACCTTATTTATTAAATTGACATATTAGTGTCAGAATTTCCAGGAAGTCTTAAATTCTCACACAGGGAGTGGAGGAGTCCATCTGCCTTAAGGCATTTGGAAAAATTTTTGCCCTTTAAGAATATATATAAAAGTATAATTAGGTCCTATTAATGCTGGATTTTCACGACTATGACTAGCATGATGCCAAGCTTGTAAGAAATACTAAGTCTTCTATTATTAACAGAGATATTTCAATGTTAAAGATCAAATAAGCAAACAAGACTAAATTTATTTACATCCATTATCTCTGAATAAAAGCCTAATGTATTGAATAATAACATATATTCAAATCACAGCTCTGGAACTCACTGCTCCTAATATAAGAATATTAAGTAAGATAGTCTGTAGTTACTACATGAAGGAGAATAACTCTTACAATATTAGAACAATTAATTTCAAAATCATATTGAATGTTATTTCATTTTCCTTTAATAAACTGTATTGATTAACTACTGAGGAGTATTAAGCAGGCAATACAGTGAGATACTTTGCCAGATGCTAAATTTTATGTCCATATATAATACTGATTAAGAAGGAGAATTATTTACTCTGTTAATGACTTTGTGATTGTCAAGTGAATGAGTATTTTAGCTGTCCCTTTTACTGTACACACACACTTTTAAGAACAGGCAACAATAAACACAATGAAAGTTAAGACCATGCTCTGAAGAAAAACTTGTAAAATCCAATCTGAACACAAGCTTGGGAACTGGAAGTGAAAATATTTTTCCAAAAGAAAAAAATATTGACCTCTGTCAATGAGGTTTTCTTTAAGAACCAGAAACTGTAAATCCAGGTTTTGTATGAAAAATATCAGCCAGGAAATGTCTGCTACTTCCTACTTATAAGGCCAAATTTAAGAACTGTTTCCAAAAACTCACAAAATTGACTGTACTTCAAGGGTCGTATAAGAATAGGGAGAGTACTAACAACAAAAAAATAATCTAGCTGAAGATACAAGCATGGTTCTCACTTTATGTGGCATTTACACTGAAGAACAGAAAACCATTCCTTGGCTTTATTTACAAATATAGTCACTCAACAAAGTCAAAGCGCAAAATATTGAGGTTTGCTCATTTTTATTTTAAACAACTGTCTAACAATAGTCATATGAGAAACTGGATAACCATTCTCTTTTATATGTAAATAAAAAATGTAGAAGACTATATTTGCAAAAGATGCAAGCAATGTTTCAACTATTTGGTTGTTGGATTATTTCTTAATGTGAAATAGAAATCATCACTTTCATCTAGTCTGCAGTATCCTAACTCAGAGCCTGCTATTTTCCAAAAATAACTGAAGTAAGAGGAAGCAATTCAACCTTTCATGGCTGAAGAAGTAGAAACTGTTTGTACATATTGCTGACAGCATCTTAGACTACTCATTACTTTCTTCTAAAACTCTGCTTAAGGCCCTCCTTTACTGGTATGCTGTGAAAGGTACAAGAAATCTTTGAAAATAGGCTGCAGATCCACTTAAGTTGCTAATCTAGACCAGCTACTGACTCATTATTTTTTTTCTAGTATTCAACCATCTTATCACAATCCTTTTTCTCCCATCCTACCAGTGGAACCTTATGTATGTTTTTTAGGTATACCACAGCCAAGAGAGCTTAAATAAAATTAGCTTTTCCTCTTGTCTGCTGCAGTGTAAACACAGTTGTTCCATCCATTCCCATGAGTTTATTTTATGCAGGAATTTAAACTTAAAAATGAAGTTATGGAGTAACCATAAAGGCACATTTATCTTCAATTTAGTGCAAATGGCACAAGCATGCCTTGCTGCATTACAGAATATTTCTTTTTTTCTGAAATACCTGTATGGTGAGAATAATCCCAAACTTCTCTGTGACAATCCCACACAATGCAGAATAAATTACTGTGCCTGCACTCTGAAAAGTTTTCTACTGGGACAAATGACTGGGGTTGGGGACATCATTGCAACCTCAGTGCTTGCACCAAGGGAAAGTCTGTTCTGCAGGAACTGAACCAATTATCTTTTTCCACATAGCAAAGGTAACAGTTTGACGTCACTGTTTGTTAAACACTGGCAGCTGAGACATATCACTGACACATTCAAATTTATTCATGAGGTTCTCAAAATTAGCATACATCCCTAAAGACATCAGTGAAACTTCTGCTTCTACGTGGAGCTGATCATTCTTGAAAAATAAACCAGTCAAATAAGTTACAAGCATTAGTTATCTTGGGTTTTCCAGACAGCAAAATTGCAATCAAATCTCTTAGTACGTTACAGTTCTAGGCATGTAGCATAATGCCAATACTATGGAAATTGTGAACAAGTTAATATTTCTGAGATGTTATGACTTTTACTTTTTAGAATTTATGTTAGTATTCATATCTAGTCTACATTTCAGCCAGACTTTCTACGTACTCCCATTTCTTGGAAACCTACAGACAGTGTGTAGAAAATACCTTTGAAATGTCATCCCCAACCTGTACTAGCTTGCAAGTGAAGGAAATGTGACATTAAGGAAAAAAAATAAAAGGGGGGGTGGGGGAAGGGAGAGTGGAGGCAGGGAGCAAGTCTTCTACTGCTTTACAGCTGAAAATTAGTTAATATGTATTGTTCTTGCTTTCAATTTCTATAGCTGTACTGCTCAACAACAGCATTATCTCAATTTACTGATGAAACCACACTTTCCAAGGCTAATAGAAAGAAAATATTTGGGGG
Organism: Phaenicophaeus curvirostris; assembly: GCF_032191515.1. NCBI lineage: Eukaryota > Metazoa > Chordata > Aves > Cuculiformes > Cuculidae > Phaenicophaeus > Phaenicophaeus curvirostris. The sequence goes on along the minus strand of NC_091395.1, from coordinate 33,946,262 downwards.
TGGGGGGTTGTAGACAGATGTCAATTTCAGTTTTCCAATCTTTACTTTGAACTGTACAGATTGTAGTAATTTCCTTTCAGAAAACAGATGTAATATATTTCTCTGCTGACAATTTTCCAAGACACAGCCATAAACAAATCATAGGTATTAAACACTAGAATGTACAAGGATTGTGTAAGACAGAGGTCATGATTTGGAACCACTATGGTAAGAACTGTTTGCATTTATATTTTCCTGCAGAAAAGTCTCTAAAATAACAAGACTTTCAAACCTGCAAACCTCTTATTAGAGCCATCTTTCTCTTATTTATGAAATGCATCAATATGAAACTATTCAGTTCCATCATGGCTGCTAGCAAGACGTAATGCTGTTCAGTGGGGGGTTCAAAGCATCTGCTGTGAAGAGCAAAGGAGTTGATAAGCAGTGACAATTTATACTCCCATTCATTTTGTAGAGAGCAAGCAAGCAAGAAAGAAACAGTTCCACTCAAGATGGCAGAAGGATGAAAATCAGAATATCTGAATGACAATTAAAGTTTCTGGGATGCTACAGTTAGAAAAACTAGTTCAGGTGACCTGGAACTATACTAGGGATATTAATGAAACACATAATATATAGATCATGCTAAATGAAACCAATGAACACCAGGAACTATGAAAGAAAAGTATCAAGTCATACCAATAACAGTCAACAGTTTTAAGTACAAAGTGTAAACCATAAGAGATCCATGATTTCATAATCATTCCTATACTTCATCATAATTCCAATATCTGCATTAAGCACTCCCAAAAAATCAAAAAAGAAATATTTTTTTCATTTTCCTCCCAAACTGCAAATTTTCTTTGATTCTAAATAAATTTTAAAAGTTGTCATAATTGAAGTGGGAACACAGCAGGTTGACATGACAGGTTAACAGGTTTCGTCACAGAAACTAAGCAGCATCTCTACCACACTAATAAGGAAAAATACATATAATTTGTGGTCTCTTAACATTCTCCTGTCACTGTCTGGTGACCACTGAAGGGAAAAAAAAGGCTGAACACCTGGCATTGTGAAAGCGGGTGGGGGTAAAGTAGTGTTAGCTGTTGTAATTACACTATTAACCACATCATTTGAGTGGATATTGGTCATTCATTTGCTTATCAGTTTGAACTGTTTGAACACAGTTTATCAATAACAGCATGTTCTTTTAATATAAAAAATTATTCACTTTTCTCCTTTTCTCTCTAATAAGAATTTAGAGATTTTGAATCTCACAATGCTTCTTCAGGCAATAACGTTCAGTAACAATGATGTATTTTGATTCAGTGGTCAAATGGTTCAATTCACTTGCTTTAAGAAGGAAAAATGAATTTCAGATATTAAAAAAAAAGCATGTCTCCAATTTCTAAATGTAAAGCACACTAAATAATTTGACCCATACAAAAAAAGTACTGATTTTACCTTCAGGAAAAAAACAAACAAACAAACAAACTGAACTGTCTTGTATGTTCGTATCATTTCTGTTACTGGCAAGTAATAAAATTCAGCTGAACAAACTGCTGAAATCACTGACCAGATACTAACCTATTTATCTATAAACATAAGTATGTATACACACAGAGGGGGCACATATACCCCCCTTAGTCTTCTCATGAGTCTCTACTGTGCATCTAGATCAAGCCAAGACAATAAACAATTCAAAACTGCATTCTGTTTAAATGGGTCACTTATAATGAGAAAGTGTGACATTTATATGTAGAAAGCAGACTGATCAGGGAGCAGTAAAACAGAATATGTCATCAGTGCAGAAAAATATGCATTAACAGGCAATTTTTATTAAATCATTTAGTGAGTTCTTAAATCCTCCTAAAAATGGATATGAATTCAAAATAGATGCAAAATGAAATGCATAGATGGTTTAACCTGGAAAATATTCACTAGGATTATCATTTATGCTTGCAGTAAAATAAAATGGAAAAAAACCTTGGTTCCTTTCGCTACTGTAATGTTGCTTGTACAAAATAACGGTTGGGTTGAAAAGACTAGAAGCTGTATTTCTCAGAGGTTCCCAAATTAATAAACAGTCTGTAATAATTTTAAACAGCATCTTTATGTGCTAACACATCTCATGACATTCAGCTATTTTCTATTTGGCCAGCAACACTGGAGCAGAAATGCCCTGAACATGCTGTGTACATCTTGCTAAAGCAATTTCAGCTGCAATGTGCAAAAATAACTTCAGCAAAATGCAGATCTGTACAATGCAAATATTAGAATTGTAGCAAGGCTGCTTTAACACATCACAAAACAAAAGCAGGAAAAAAGCTGAACGAAATTTCAATACTGCATATATATGTACAAAATATACCCCATGTCTTTGTTCAGTCTGGACTCTCATTCAAGGTGTAAATACTGGTTACATTGTTAGATAGCCAACTGCAACCAGCTTCAAATATTGTGTGAGTAGCTGTCTCATAGTTCACACTAGACTCCCCTGACCCAGCTAGACAACCGTGAAAACATGAAATAAATGAAGGTTAACAAAGACTGGTCTGGGAAGCAGGCTGCATTAAATGCTTTCAATATTATTAGTATAGATGTAAAATTTGCTATTTAGATTCTTTTAATACTAAGATATCAGATGACAGTCACTATTTTAATACTAGGTGCTATTGCAGAGAGACAAATGAAGTAAATGGTATGAAAAAAAACCAAACCAGTCTTTCCCTATCTGCCACATAAGGATATTCACTAACCTTACAGCATGCTGCTAAAGAAAATAAGGAACTGCAAAATAATTCTCTCCTTGCAAAGAGAAAGCAATTTTATCACAGTACCTTTCTGTGTTTGTCCTTCTTCCATATTTTCTTCCATGGCTACCCTTCTTCACTAGAAACAGCTACAGAGAATTAATCAAAAGCTTCAGTCAGATGTAGGAAAAAGTGTGGATTTTTTTTTCCCTGGGAAGCTCCAACAGCAGAGGCTTAGGCAAGTCCTCAGAGCTTAGCTAAGGCTCCCTCACTCTCCTTGTTTGCTTGGAGACAGGCTGTCAAGTGTAATTTCATTCAAATTACTCTTCCGTGAAGATTATCAATTTTTCTTCTCAAAGCTGCCCATTGTGTACCACTGTAAGCAGGTATTCAAATGAACAGCCTGTGAATTTTGGGGGGAAATTTGGTCTGAGCCCTTATGGCAATGACACCAATTCATAAGACTCACTTTGCATATAAAATGGAGAAAAGAAATTGAGGTTTGTATTGAAACCTGTGTTATAAATTGGAAACAGGCTGTACTGAAAACAGATGGAGGGGTGTCCTTCTAATGGGAAGCAGACCACCAACCCATAATTCCCCCTATTTGCTACTGAAGTGGGAAAGCCCAGATGCCTGTGGGTTCTTTATGCTGTATTACTTGTCTTTCTCTCTCCCCCTCCCCTTCCCCCCTCCGCTTGTATCAGCACATTTAAGAATAATATGACTCTTCATTTCTTTCCTTCTCATATATTAGTATCATCTTGAACTAACAACAAATGCACGCTATTACCCTTATAATAGTCTAGAAAATAATTTTATAACAGTACCATTTTTTTTCTGCAACTATATGTTTATACATACATGCAAGCACAATTTAATACATTATATCAGTCACTGCAAATTATATGCACTCTACACATTATTTGCTAGTGTCACAGTAAACAGGAACCGAGGAGCAGCTCAGAGATTTAAAACAGCACCTGCATTATTTTTTTTTTCTCTGATTTCTAATATCTAAAATTAGCTGTACACTTCAAATCCCTATTAAAAAACCAGATGTTCTTAAAATGGTGAAGCATCAGATGTGGGTCTGTATGTGAGGAAGCACACATAAATACACATACTGTTATGAATTTGCTCAGGAAAGACATAGGTTAAATACACTATGAGGGCACCTACTCATTTAGGGAGCTCTGCAGTCTGATTTGGAATGCAAATTGGACGCTGCAGTCTAGCAATAAATTAGCATTTTTGCACCTTAGTCTACAGAGTAATGTAACATCACTTTAAGACTTTCATTTGTTCAACAGAAATGCAATTAGAACACAAATCAAATTTTTCTTTACAGTTTTCACTTATCCTTCTGGGAAAAAAATGACTACAACTTACTCATATATAAAAATTACTGTGGCTAAAAGTTCATAATCACATATAAATGATAAATAGCTCATCCATTTACTTTATGCTATTTAATTAGATTGACCTAGTGCTACCTCCTAAGGCATTACAAAAATACCCCCCGAAAGGAAAGTTGTTTGGGGGTTTTTTGTTTGTTTGGAGATTTGCTAGGTTTATTTGTATGTTTGGTTAGATATTTTGTATTTAAATCTCTTCCAATATGGTTCATAACAGAATAATTTTTATATATTAGTTTAAATTTTTATATATAGTCAAATAACTTAGTGCATATTTATATAGTTACTTTTTTCCTTTTTAATTCACCTTTCTAGGTCTCTATTTTCTGGAATAATTGAAGAAAAATGATCACTTGGTTTAGTTCTCTGATCTAATTAATCATTTCAAAATCAACACATTGAGATTGTCTACACATGTACAACTGCTTTAACACCATAGCATTTAAGTGTCTTCCATCTTTCTAGGAATTATTCCTTCAGTCAGATTTAAGAAAAGAATATTTCCTATAAAACATCTCCTGGTTAAATCTCCTCTGCTATATATTCTTTTCAAACTATTTTCTTAGGTAAGTATTAATAAATCTTCATACTTTAAAAAAAGTGTGTGGTGAATATTTTACTTAGGTTGTAATTGCTTCTGAGTTTTGTTTCTTGATATTACTAAATGTTTCAGATAACCAATCCCTTTAACAGCAGAATTTGCAACAAAGGAATCTATAGGTTGCTTATGAATCAAAATTACTTCGCTTCTTTGAAGAATTATATAAACTTTTTTCAAATATAAAAAGCATCAAAAACATGGCAGGGAAGAGATAAGTGGGAAAAGATACAATAAAGATTGTACAACCAGAAGAGACATAGAAAAGATGAATAAAAAACTTGTTCGATAAAAGAAGAGAGCTGCAAATAAAGTAGGCTTAGAAGAAAACAAAGGCATAGTACAGTAAGTGTACTTGGTCCATGGAAGTTGTAGGGTCACATAGAAAGGAAAAAATAAACAAAAGAGCAAGGAGAATCTGAATCACAAAGATTCGTGGATAAGAATAAGCCCCTGTGGATCAGGAGATCATCAAGTTGCAAATTGTTGGAAAGTAGAGGAATATTTTATGGAAAAGTTTTGTCTTTTCTTATACTAATTCCAAGACAGTCTGCTTTTGGACCAAAGTATATGAGATGCTAGGCCCAATGAATCCTTGATGCAGTCTCCACTATGGTAATTCTCACATCAGCTTCACATACACTTATAATTTTAATGCTAGGATTTTTATCATCCTCAAAATCCTACATTCATGTATCAGAGACCAAGATGAAATCACAGTAAATGATCATAGAATCATAGAATCATAGAATAACCAGGTTGGAAGAGACCCACCGTATCATCGAGTCCAACCATGTCAAACATGTCAAACACTAAACCATGTCCCTCAGCACCTCGTCCACCCGTGCCTTAAACACCTCCAGGGAAGGTGACTCAACCACCTTCCTGGGCAGCCTGTTCCAGTGCCCAATGACCCTTTCTGTGAAGAATTTTTTCCTAATGTCCAGCCTAAATCTCCCCTGGCAGAGCTTGAGGCCATTCCCTCTTGTCCTGTCCCCTGTCACTTGGGAGAAGTATGTATGAAGCAAAGTATGTCATTGCCAAACAATGGCTTTGAGCTTTCCATCCACCCCTTGCAATAATCTATTCTTTTGTGTATATAATATCATCATTAAGGTACTAACAGATCCTCCTGTTAAAGATCAGCTTCTCCATACTACACAAGTGTCACAGCTCCTGTCTGAGAGGATTCTGATTACTTTCTGGGGCTGTTAACTGATCATCTAGTCACAGCTTGTGTGTGAGTGTGTGCAAGAGAGAGAATGTGAAAGAGATTTTACCAGTTTCCTTCATATTTAGCTGCATTTTATTAATATTTTAATGTTGAAACAGAACTGTACTTCCTAGATGGTTCTTTAAAAACTGTTTTAAGGACCTTTCAAGATGAAATTATGAATAGGTGTTAAAGCTCTGCAAGCATTAAGAAGAGTAACAAAAAAACAACCCAGAAAATGCCAACTTTATCTGATTTTCTAAGCACCAACCATATAGGATTGCTTTCTTCAGCATACTGTGAAAGCTGTTTATCACCAATGATAAATAAGATACCCTAAAGCCATACTCAGAAAGTACCCAAGCTGCTGGCCTTCTCTTTCTGGGCATGCTTCTGGCACAGAAGGAAACTATTTTGGTAGGACCTACAGATGACTGTCTAAAATTTCCTCTTAATGTGAGGTGAGATTGTTGGTGCAAGCAATCATTGGACAACAATGTCATTCATAAATGGCAAGACAGAACATCCAACTGTGTAGTGAGACTAAATAAACAGTCAATCAAGAGAATAACTGGAAGCTGATGACATCAACAGATCTCCTGGTATCCATTATGATATTATGAAATGTAGGCTGAGTGCTTATAGCTTTAACTAGCGTGACAAGACACCTGACTCTTACTCCCAGTTTTGTATGGCCTTCAAATCAGTTTACCCTTCCATTGTTCAATCCTATTGATTTTCAACCACATAATACTGATATTGTGGTGCAATGATGTCTTGATCAATGTATGAAAGCTTAATTTAAAAGCACAGTGTTATGTATGTTGCTTGTATTACTACCTCGATAACAGAGCAAGAAAAATCAAAAGCCATCCAGAATCACCTCAGCTATGTCACAACACTGCCTATGACTGCATGAGCAAGTTGTGATGGAACTGGGGGGTGAAGTGACACCCATTCTTTGCGTTTCAGCAGAATTCCCTTTGGACCAATGTCAGTCAGGCCCCACAGACTGCCAATCCTTTCAGTGTTGGGGTGGCATAAGGTGTACTCCTGAAAAGCATATTCTGGTTTCATTACATCAAAAATAATTTATGTTCTTAGAGAACATTCTGTGATGCAACCCAAAATGCAGCAGGCAGGGAAAACTGGGACATTCTCTTTAAATGCTCACTCCTTAACTCACCAGAACTCTAATATAGATGCACATGTAGTAATTATTTTATGAAAATTAGGCAGTAGATTATGGAAATCTGTGAAAGGCTCACAGATAAATTAAAATTAGGTGATCAACCTTGATATTTAGAGAGCTTCACAAAAAATATTTATATTTTATATTTAAAATAGAAATGTAACTATAAAACGATGGCATAAGATATTTCATCTTTGAAATATCCTGATGGAATGAGGTTAGAAGGAAGCACTGAGAAACTTTAAGACTCACAAAATGTGTCTAACTGCCTATTTGGGGATGTGTATTTCTTATTTACAGCTTCAAATAATACTTACCAAAATAATCAACAAGTGGTACCTTCCCAGAGTTTAACTCATCCCAGACATTGATACTTGTCCAGGGAAAGGAGACGTGCTTAATGACATAACAAATTATCATATTTAGTGGGAAAATTGAATGTTAAGAGGGGAAGGAAGGGAAGGAAGGGAAGGAAGGAAGGAAGGAAGGAAGGAAGGAAGGAAGGAAGGAAGGAAGGAAGGAAGGAAGGAAGGAAGGAAGGAAGGAAGGAAGGAAGGAAGGAAGGAAGGAAGGAAGGAAGGAAGGAAGGAAGGAAGGAAGGAAGGAAGGAAGGAGATAAAACATAAGGTTGATAGGATATTGTTGCTCATCCCAGTGATGGGATTTTGTATAACTCTACTAATATCCAAGGATTATTTTTCTAAGGAAATTGCATATTTCTAGAGGATCAAAGTACCAGTTTAAATCAGGCAGTTATCAAAGAAATTGTAACATGGTTCTGTAACCTAAAGACATTTCAGAACAGGCATTCACCCAATACAAGTGGATCTACTAATACTTAAAAGAAATATTTGCATTTTGACAATCAATCAATCACTATTTGCTAAATGAAGTAGTATCATATAAACAGAATAATAAAGAAGAGGTTTGAGAGGTTATTACAACCCTATTTGTGCTTGAGTGTGGGTGTTACATTTGACAGAATGAATAATACAGCAACGAGTATACTTTCTTTAATGATCTTAATTTATTCTCATTTTTTCTATATCATTCTATAGTCTAACACTTCTAGCAACAGGGATTTTATTGAATGGGAGAGTGTGAAAGCGACCTACTTGCTTATAGCCTCATTACATTCTAGCATCTAACCACTAACATCAGTATCATGTTCAGAAAATTAAACCCTTTAAGAAACTTTCTCACTGAGAAAGTCTTTCACCACTGCAAACCAGACAAATTAAGAACAGAAATAATATTAGATTTTTTTCTTCAAAACACTAGAGAAATTTGACAAAATTGGATTCTAGAATGCAAAAAAAAATTAAATCAAGTTCTGATATTTTCCTAGCTATACTTTAGCTTAATTAGGTCATAGAAGTTCTCTGATTAATTCCTGCATTATGCAGCAATTTGGACTAGATGACCACACTAGTCCCTAGACCATCCTCTGATTTTTTAATTACTTTATTAATTACAGTTGTAATTATGTTTGCTGAGAGATTTCATATCTTAATGTGCTCTGAGATTCCCTTAACTTCTGTGGTCTTTGTACATAGAAGTGTTTATTCAAATAGCTTTAATATTTAGAGGTTTGCCACATATAAGAATTAGTTACAGCCAATACATTTGATTTTATTTCCCTTCCCACAAATCTTTCGGTGTAAGTTGCTTACAGATTGTGATGAAAGGTGTTATTTGCCCCATATGCAACAACAGTAGGTGTATCTCCCTGTGTGCTGCTGTTCCATTACTGCTATCAGTTCTTAAAGAATTCAAGTTTCTCTTTGGCTCTGTAAAGTCTCTCTCTCACATATAGTTTGAGGAACATCTGAAAGCACCTTTTGATGCTTTCAAAAGGTTGTATTTGGTCTAACAGTTTGTCTTGATATGGATTACATTTACCTCTAAGTTAGGAGCTGAGAGTACAGCGGGACACACACGAATATGCAACACACAAACACAACATGAAATTAAAATAACAAGAGAAAATGAACATAGTGGTATGGAAGGAAAGAGGAGGGAAAGATAAAAATGCACAGAAAAGAATGCATCTTTTTTCGAAGTGGTCCTCACTATCGGTCATATTTTGCTTCTACTTATCAGATAGAAAGAAGAGTTTGACCATTCCCATTGGGAAACAGCAGTTTCCCATAGGAGATGCTACTTCACAGAAAAAGAAGGTATCGTATTTTTACAACTGAACTCATGCTCCCTCACTTTCATCACAGTTCAATATGTGCAAGCGTAAGCAACAAAATCCAAGACAACTTTATAATAAAATTATCCTTTAAAACTTACCTCAAGGTTCAGTACTTTTTCTCCATGCCTAGCCTACAAGATTCAGATGGAGGAGTTGATTTACACTTAGTGATGGAGCATGTCTATAAACTCATCCATTTCTTCTGCTTTCCACTTCAGGTTCTACAATTTCTCCACATGAATCACAACACAGAAGAAATAGCCACATTACTGCACATGTACAGTGCAGAAACCATGGAACAGTAAACTACCCAACAGACTACCTGCAACACCCAAGCTGGTTAATTTTAATCTCTTTCACCATTATTCCACAAGTTATAGTTTAGACATTGTCTTTGTTCACACATTATTTGACACAGAACTGCCTTTGCAGTAAGACTTCCAGACATCACAATATGTAAGAATAATAATCAGGAATTACATTACATGCTTGGTTTTTCATATTATGGAGTGAAAAATAACATGAAATAAAATGAATGCAAAATATAACTGTATGAATGATACGTGCCAGGTTTTAAAGTAAAAGCCTATGGGAAAAATTCTAATGATCTTACATAGAGTTGAAGGTATTATTTACTCTCAATAAACACCTAGAAAACACGGACATCAGAAGTGTTCTGACTTTTTAAATTGTTGCTTTTTAGAACTCTAAAATTAATACAACACTATATACATTTCAAAAGAAAGAATACAATCAGATTTGAGACTTTGTAATTTATTGTAATGATTTTCTCATAGGAAGAGCAACACATTATGGCTTCTTGTTAACCACGCAGAAACATTAATGAAACTAATGCATCTACGGCAATGCACACATCATAAAGTGGATGGGAAGTACAGGCAGGGTGTTGAGGAGGTCATTATGCTTCAGAGAATTTTCATGCCAACTAAGGTAGACTATTATGGAAGAGTCAGCTGAGCTTTATGGAATATAATAAGTTGGAGAAAGAAAAAAAAAGAATAAAACAAACAAGATGTCTTTGCAATAGCAGTAAATATTTGGTTGCTAACGAGTTCAGATGCCCCACTGCAGACACTTTTCTTCAAGGTCTGGTTACACAGCAACTACAGTAGACTCTTTGTGTAGATGCCAGCTACGTTTTTGCCACCACTGGTCTTTTCTCCAACTGCATCCATTTCATCCAAGTTCTGAATGGAAAGGAAAAACAAGCCAATAAAGGGAGGTTAGCAGTAGAGTAAAAAAGAGGAACAAACAAAAGGCTGCTGGGTGGGTCCTCCTACCAGCATAGAAAGCTCAAGGCTTATGGAGAATGGTGAAGCTGAAAATATCATAAATGTTTAATGTTTATTTCAAGGTCAAGTCTAGTTGTCTATGTTTATTTGTTAAAACTAGAGAGATCACAAATATTCAATTTCTAAAATAATGAAAGTTAAACTATGCTTATAGCAATTAGCCAGAAAGCTTTTTACTCCTTTTTATATCACGCAATGAGCAATGCATCAGTGTCTCTGATGGCCTTATGTCACAACACTAAGGAATCTAAAACAAGCATCATTGTCATTCTTTTAGAGTAACATTCATGCAAAAAAACACCAAAACCAAAACTTAACTTTTTTTAAAAAATAAACCAAAACCCTAGGAAAAATAGATCACTTAATTTAACATAGCTAGGAGAAAAAGAGAAGTTCTAGACATGAAGTGTAACTAATATATACATATATGTGCTCATGTGTGCTTTATATAAGAATATATGTTTGTATGTATATACATATGTAGATATACACATACAACACTTTCTATATATACATTTATATACTCCCATGCAATTCTATTCAGTTGCAAAATAATCAACAAATGAGATTCTTCTGCAATATACATGCACAGCAAGAAAAGGCATGTAAATCATGTCCTAACAGGCCATACAGTAAGTGCTGCACAACATCCCTCACCTCACCCCCTTATCATTCCCAGAAAACCTGAGAATGATATTTAAAAAACATAACTGAAATTGACTGTTCAATTACGGGCTACAAAAGCACAGTTTATAAATATCTTCCATGAGCACTGGTTTAATGATGCTGGTTCAGCAAACTCCCTGAATCCTATAATCCCTGTTATATACTTAGTGCCTTTGTAAGGATCAGAGTAGCATACAATATCTCTATCATACAGCAACATTGTAACATGACAAGCAAGGGGAAATGAAGATTAACAAAACATTGGTTTTTTTAAAGTGGCACATTTTTATGACATTCAAGCTAAGATTTCTTTACGTACCCTAATTGCAATCTTTTAATACAACATGATTATAGGATCTTCCTAATCTGGAAAACTAAATCACATAAATGGATTGCAGATCAGTTTTCAGACAACTGGGGGGAGGAAAAAAAAGGGTTCCCACAAAGATAGTAAAAGCTATTGATTAAAACACAGCAAACCAAACCACATTCACTTTTACTATAGCACGAGTAAACTGCTTTGTGTTTTAGATATCAGACACCTCTAAGCTTTCTCTGTACCTATTAAAAATTTAGTGTTTTAACAAGGGAAGAATTGCACTCTACACTGTAGAAATTTCACCAAATAAAAGTATCATAAAATATTTTTTCCACTGATTCTTCAATAATTATAGTAATTTTAAAGCCGACATTTACTTTTATGAGAGATTCTAAAGCAGTTTACTCATCTATCTCAAACTATGCTCCAAAGTTTTTTTGTAATGGAAAATTCTGGCTGAACAAAGTTAGGATTTTTTTAATGTTATTATGTTCATGACACTTATCCTGCTAAGACAAAAAAAAACAAAAACAAAAATCCCCAAAAGAAAACCAACCCGATTTTTTGTTTTACCATTAAGAATTCAGGTGTGGGTAACAGTAACTTGAACAATCTTAGCTTAATTTTGCAATGCATTATAAACGTGAGGATTCTTTATGTCTTTCTGAATCTATCTGCTAATGTTGTACATAGAATGCATATCTAGTTCAAAACCTATTTTCTAACCATTTCAAACATATTTTATATACATATCATACAGTACCTAAAAGAAGTAATCTGAGATGTTCATGTTCACAATCACTTATTAGTGTGCCTTTTTTTAATTACCCTGCACTAACAAGATATTTTATTAATTTCTGGTATAGATAAACATGGGATTTTCTATATCTAGCAGATTTTTCTCCATTTTTCATCCTTTAAACAGGCTATAGTAACTTATGATTTGCAAGATCAACCTCTCAGGAAGTTAGCTGCAGTTGTCATTCACTACATAAATATTTCATGATAAAATTATCTTTGGAAGGATAAAATACTGTATCAGATGGAAAACAATGTTAGATGCAATAGCGTCTCCCACAAAAGGAGAGGCATTCTACATTTTGCTTCTGAACTCTGATCTTTTTTAACATTTCCCTTCTTTTCTCACAAGTCAGTAACACGTACTTCCAGAGCAGAGGCTCAAATTATGCACAGTCTGAATCACACTCTCTCTGAATCAGCACAAATATGTCTATTCGCTTATTTTTACAGATATCACACACTCACAATGCTTCAGTTCATTTTAGCACATACTTACAGAAAAACTGTTGCAGTGGGACCCACATCTAAAGACATAACAAGGAATGGGTAATCCTGAGGTATATGCTGACCCAACTAAGACTCTTTAGCTAGTACCCATATGTTAACTTAAGTGGCCGCTGAATGACCTCATGCTATGTTCTGTCAGGCTAGTTTGCAGGTGTGACAGGAGGACATACAGATGTGACAGGAGGATGCACAGATGGTCCTGTCTGATGCTCTAACATGTATGACCTGTCCTTCATGGACACTGTCCACACTTTGAATGACAAATTAATGGTTTTATTGTGAGGAAAGAGACTGTGTTCAACTGATAAATTTAGTGGTGAGGAAGAAGACTATAAAAGCATAAATCAGGTGGTGATGTACGCAGAACTTAGGAATTCATGGATACCTTGGAGAGATCTGTCTTATGCTGACACACCTCAAGGGTTCCCAGCATCAGAGGTGATATATGATTAACTCATTATTCTCCCTTTCTACTTATTTGGCAAACAACATTTAACTATATAGAAGTTCAAGTCATTTTTCTTACCAAGATCCAGAAAAAAATAAGTATGAAAGAGTTGTAAACAATTAGAAACTGCCTTTGAGCACAAAGCCTATTTTAGCAGCAACTCTCCTGTTCAGTCATTGATAGAGAATAGACACAGTAAGAACTGGATGGTTTTCATGGCCTCTATCATTAACTCTGCAACTGACATGTGTAGGAAAAGGGAAGTGCTAACAATATCTATAATTTGATCCAATGCAATCTTTACCTTTTTTAAATACATTCTTCATTACAATACCTTCTGGGGTCTGCCAGACTGAGGCTGTTTTTATATGGCGATGTACATGCCTGGTATCTTCATATCTGCCAATATTTGTTTCTCCCTCAGCCTTTTAGACATCAGATTCTAATGGACATAAAAGAGAAGTAAAAGGATGATAAAGGAAGTATAGCTGTTCTTTCATTAAGCACAACACTGCCAGTACAGAACCAGACTTATGAAGAGAGGACTGTAAAATCAAAAGTAGAACAAATAAACCTACTTGAAAAAAACGTTCATTTCCATGACAACAGAAACACATCATTAAGGGACAGTACACTTCAGAAAAACTTGTTTTCTCTAACAGACAGTACACCAACCACATTTTTATTGTATTTTTTTTTTAAACAGAAAAAGTTCTTCCTCTGGAGTTTTCCCATTAAAAAAACTGATAAAGGAACACAAGATAAATGGTTTCTTTTGATATGTAAGTCAGAAAAACTCACTGCATGGTACTTAAAGGAAAGAAATATAGTTATTGTGAGCATTGCTGGACACACTTACCTCTCAGAAGTAAGCCTGAAAAAAATAAGTCCATACAGTTTTGCTATTAAGAGACCATTGTACATTGTTATTTATAGGTATATAAATTTCCTTCCTCTTTGTTCATTATACACAAGCAGCCACCATCTTTTCATGCCATTTAAGTGCACATTTAAGCTTTAAAGACAGAGGAACAGAATCAGTCTTTCCTATCAAGGAAAGTATATCAGTCTTCTTATACTGTTATAACTTTATCTATACTGTCCCTTTCTGGAGATCTCTATTCTGAACAAAAAATGCCAGTTCAGTTTTAATTCTTGAAACACATAATGCCTTTCTTTACACTGTTAACTATAATGATGGAGAATAATTACCATCTACTAAGAAGAATATTTAAGCTTTTCTGGGATATGAGTAAGGCATGAAATCTCTGGGCCACAGAAACTGACTCAGCAATAAGAAATACTGAGGTCAGTCACTGCTGAAAAAACACCAAGATTGAAGAGTTATTCATACCTTATTTAAATGAAATAATTAGAGGTGTGTAATTTTGGATGACTAGCAGCTGGTACATTCTGCCAATTCAGTGGTGGGATTTTCTCCATTTTGAGGGTGCATACATGCTTTTGAGACTGCGCGCAGCAGGTTATATGTCAGTGGTTTATGAAGTATGCTAGTTTCAAAAATTCCACATAGGAAATTGGTACTACCTGACAATGATGAGCTTCCTTCAAAGTTCCTTGCCAGACTTCATAAAATATCACACCCTTAAATGGAATCTGACGAGTTACCTGCTATTAAGTCAAAGAGAACTTTTGGTATGTTTTCATTATACTCTTCATGGGAATGTTACAGATATATATTTCTAGTATATTAATAAAATAATCATTCTATTAAATAGAATTATTAAGCAAGTAAGCTACTAAACTACTAGTTTAAATGCTAAAGATGGAATTGAAACTCAGTGTATTACCATTCACTTTGGAGTCCTATACTCTACAGAGTAGTCTCTGCTTCAGAGATGAAAGTCATAACATGTGAGTGAAGCACTCAGCAAATGTAGTCAAAGTCCAAGGTACTCCCTGCTGTCATTTTATATTATATCAGGTATAGCACTAGTAAAAAAAACACTAAAGTTGCACAGGAAGAATAAGATTTTTCTCCAGACTGGAAAAGGAGAAAGAACCACTAAACAGGACCAGCAATGACAGTAATACAATGTACAACAGGATAGAATCCAAGCTTTCTTTCTCTAGTAGAGTTGAGCATAAAAGTAATGTACTTCATTGTATTAACAAGCACTGAAATGTAATGTTCAAAGCTTTATCTCTTCATCATTTTCTCTCACTTAGACCTTCACTTTGATATTTGTACAAGAATAACTTATAATAATTATTTTTTTTAATAAATGGAGGAACTTAAAAAGTTCCTCTTAAACTTAAACTTAAACTTAAACAGCACCCTCCTCGCAGGGCAATAACCTCTGCAAAACACCTCCTTAAACAACCTTTGTTCTCATGGAACAGTCTGTATAAGTCTTTAATTTTGTCATGCATACTTAGAATGAATAAAAAAAACAGTACAGTCAAGACAGTAAATATAAATCCCACCTCTATCTTTTCTATTATGTTATAATAATGTGGATGTAGGCCGGTAATAACAGACTCAGAGTTCTGGTGTGCAGAGTATGTCTTGAGTGACCCATAATTCTGACCTCTACTAAACAACTTCACACTTTTCTTTGTGAAAGAATAAACACATTAAACTTCACCCCAAAGATATATGTGAAATTATCTTTGACCCTGAAGTTGTAAGAGATAAGTCTTACACAAAGGGACCTGAAAGAACTGCACTTTTATATTTGCATATAAATTTACAGGGGACAGATCTTGTTGACATGCAATGTATTGCAACTCTACTACTGTTCAGTTTCTTCTGTAATATCCTTGTTTACATGCTAATGAATTTAAGTCTTATCTTTTTTTGTACCATATTGTACATAATATACTACTATTCCTACACATAGATAAGTAAGAAGCAAAAAACCTACCCAAGATTTAAAAAAAATCCCAGAAGTAATGTACTAAGCTACCCACAGTAGGGTGTTACATTTGTAGTTTTTATTACTTAACAAGCCATACATCTGCATTAAAAATTGAATAGATAATATAGAGAATTATTTCATTCAGAGATACGAACAATGTGCTGGGTGGGAGGGAAGGTCATTTTTCTCTTGAAAAGGACAAACGCTTGCTCAAGCCTCATCAGAGTCATTAGCTGAAGACTTTTAGCTAACTACTTTTTTCTATATATTAAAACAGAAATCATACCTCATTGTTCCAAATAGATCCTGAGCAGGGGAGGATAAAAAATGCTACATTAAAAGAAAGACAGAAATAGCTTCCTAACTAAATTATAACTTAAGAGCCTTCAGACAGAGGGAGTTGAAGAGAAGGGAGGTGAATGGAAAGAAGAGCATGTTTGAAACTGAATGTTAATCTAAAATTATTTTGGGACATAATGAAAGGAATACATCTTCAAATCCACATACCATTCCTTAAAGAAAATCTCAAGATGTAGGCTGTCGGAGGAAATGTATACTCAACCAGAAAAATTGAGCATCTCACAGGATATCAGCTGGATTTACTGTATAAAAATTACTTCTGTAGCTAATCCAACATACAGACATGTGGAAAGCTTTAAACACTTTCATAAGTGTTTAAATGTTATGATACAATTCACAAAATTTTATTCAGATTTCTTTTCTTATATGGTTGTTTCATTAATTGTACATTTTACCACTTTTTTTTTATGTTTATGCATTTTGTTAAGCATACACAAACAGACAAGTTATAAACCAAACCTAAAGAAGCTACAATTCTCCTTTATTCTCCCTTCTTTAAAGTGTTGTTATGAGAGACTTATGAGAGTATGTTCAGTGCAACTTTTCTGCTTGGCGTTTGTAAGGACAGCCCGATCTCTCCTCCTCTTTTTTCTGGTTTTTTTTTTTTTCTCCAAAACACAGTCTCAGTTTCCTTGACTGACTAGCACAGTGCCTGCAGCTATCTTTACTGAACAATTGTCAAAACAAGCTACAATCTGGTGACACTGAAAAGCCTCTTTCTAAAGCAGTATTTTGTAAAATGTTCATAGCAGTATAATTTTATTGCCAAACTTCTTGGCTAGATGTCCAGCCTGTCTTCACTCTTCAGCATTGGTATCCAGCAAAATAGCGTTCTTGGTAATACTAAACATCCAGGGTTCTGCTGTTTATAAGTCCCTCTTCATTCCAAATAAACTCCTGTTGGGCCAAAAGACATCCTGTACGTGAGGCTTCTGTGTTATTTAAGATACGAACGTGCACTCTAACGGACAGCACCTGTTTAATTTATTTGGTAACTAATCTCTGTCTGTAAGATGTGTTTTGGAAGTATGGCTGAGCAGCACAAGAAGGACTGTCTATTTGCCTTGCATTTGCAAAGGGGGCAAATGTAGCTTTTAGAGGGCAAAAATATACATGAGGCAGGCTGGGAACCTGCAGGTGTATACAATGAGAGACTGTGAAAAAGAGAAATGAGCTCACTCACAGACAGACCTTAGAGATGACGAGGGAGAAAAAAAAAAATAGGAAAAAACGGACCACACCACACACCAAAACAGCACAAACTTTGCTCAGGAAACCCAGCAAAGACTACATTCCTTTATGCAACCAAGAACGCCAGTGAAAGATGTTGAGCTAGAAAGTGAAGAAGAGTAAAGGATCCATCATTTTAACCTTTGACACCCAAGACATCTGCATTTCTATTTCAAAAGCAACTATACTTTAGCTTTCATCCCAGTAAATTATATCTTTAAATTTACAAACCTGTTTGGTGTACCTAGTTTAAGGAAGTGATGTCCTGACAGAGTCCTGTCAAATATAATGGAGCAAGTAATCCAAAGATCTCCCAATATCCCACATCCAAGCAATGCCCGCATTCACACACATGCCCATCCAGAAGAAGTGGGGAAGTGAATGGAGCAGTTGGGAAGGAAAGAAAAAAACAACAACACAAGTGTAAAAGAAATATTCTCAAGACAATTATTTATGTTCGGTTTTCTTCCTAGGTATCAAACCAAAAAAAAAAAACCATTTAAAATATGTTGTATAAAAAGTATTTCAGTTCTTAAACTATAATGATTTAACATATTTGGGATCAATTCTACTAGTAATAGCTTGATACTACATCTTTTCTTCTACCTGTTAAAGAAAAAAGGCAACAGCAAATCTAGCAGTTCCATGAATTGCAACAGGGTCGAATCTAAGACATTTGGCTAGCTAGGAAATGATGGTTGACATCAAAAGAAATAGAAGATAAAACAAGAAAACCCACATGTCTAACCTGTGGGGAAAAAAAAATACAAACTACAAATTAAGTTTTGGTTCCGTCAGCCCTTTTTTGCCCTATTTGGTCACTTTCAGAAAGGACTACCAGCGTGGATGGCCCACAGTTCTATCATTGCCCTGCTAAATATTTCCTTTCAGTGATATCCTACAATATGATAGTCAAATCTCCTGTTATGCTTCCACCATGAAAGGAAAATTGTCTCTAAATACAGTATAACAGCTTGAATATACACTGAAAGATAACAGCTGAAGCTTTGTCAATTGTTACTTTAAAAAGAGATACAACCCTGAAGACCTGTGTTTGGCAGCATTGCTGTGAGAAATTAATAAACATCCTTTCACTCCTTCCCACTGACATCAAGTAGAAATGAGAAAGGGAAGTCAACAGAGGTCACATACTAACATGAAGAGCTCTGTAGAAATGTCTCTGGATTCTAATCCGGACTGACAGTTATCCTATTCTTCACCAGTCATATGCATAATGGACATATAACTCTTGCTTCAAAGTCAGAATAACCCTTTATCTAAGTCTTTTAAAGACAGAATTACAAGACCTCATTCCAGCCTCCTGAACCAAACTGCACATGAATCAACTATTTACTTGGGCATGTAGTAGCCCAAGACAATATGCTATACAAAGTAGCAAAAAATCCCCAAAGTATTTTGCAGTATTTATGCAGTTCTAAGAGAATTAGCCTAGTCGGTATAACCTCAAGGAAAATATTAATAGTAACTTTAATGAATAAATTCAGGTTGTTGAGGCACCATAATATGTGGATCATGAAGAAATAGAAAACAACTTTCCACCAAATGGAAAAACTGCTTTCTAAAGTTGTTTCATTGGCTTGGATATTTAATTTAACTGTACTTGGTACAATTTCATATTTAATTCCTCAGGGCCAATTAGACGTGTGTTTATCTGTTTCTAATTCTGATTCTCTAAGTGCCTTTTCAGTTGTAAAACTGCACAGATATTAATTTTATTTATCTATACCCTTCCCCACTGTAGCATACATGCCAGATTTCAAGTTAATTCCTCAAACAGAAATTTACACCTCATTTGTATCTGGTATAATTTTTCATTATTAACTTTAGAAGAACACTGCCACTAATCCTGACAGTAAGATGTAAGATTAACTCTCACACGATGCTGCACAACCCTTATGATGAACAGAAAACTTGTGCATCCTCTTGAGTCTCAGAACAAGATAGGTCTCAAGACCCTTCCTTATTACACCTGGGAAAATGGTTGACAAAAATTGTCCTTCTGCAGGAATAAGAGAAGCATCATTACAAGAGCAACATTTGGAGACCTCTAAAGTTTCTTCTAGTTATATTTGATGGTGGTATAATTCTCATGCAATAGGGAGAGGCACAACAGGTAACAGACAAAGCAAGGGACAATTCACATTTGAAGAATATCTTTGAAACATTTTGAATTCCAACGTAGAGTCTTTTCAATGGCTACCGAACATCTGCAAACAGCGCATCCAGAGATGTTACTGTTCTTGCTAACAATATGCTGTTATTGCAAAGGTTTCAATTTTTCACAGAAAGGGTCATTGGGCACTGGAACAGGCTGCCCAAGGAGGTGGTTGAGTCACCATCCATGGAGGTATTTAAAAGAGAGGCAGATAAGGTGCTCAGGGACATGGTTTAGTGGCTGATAGGAATGGTTGGACTCGATGATCCTGGAGGTCTTTTCCAACCTAGTGATTCTGTGATTCTGTGAATTATATTAATTTTGTCAAACAATATCTACTTCCCACTAACCCTACCTGACTGTAGTAATTACATTATAATTCTTCACTTTTTGATTAACCAAGTCTCATAAGAAACATTCAATTTGTTGCCTGGGAGCAGCATCATGCCTATAAGAATAGAAAGATTTATTTGATCCCATCCCTTTCCAGTATCTGAACTCTGGAGTGCTGTGCCTGTATCAGGAGCCACTACTTCTGTTTTACAAGTGTTTTTTTGGGAAACCTAACAAAGCTGGTTCTTAAAAATTAAAGGTTTTGGTGGGCTGCTCTTTTATCTTTGCAGAATGAGAGAGAAATGATAATAGGCACAAAAATGCATGTTTGGACCATCAGGAGGGCCTTTAAACATTGCCTCTTCCAAGCATGGAGAATCAGACTAGAATCAGAGAATGAATCCATAAAAGTTGAAATTTATTAATAAGGCTTGAAAAAGCCCATCTTTTGCTGAGACTACTCAAACATAAACTAAAAGATATGCTTTTGCTAGTGTATGAAATAGTTCAAAGGCAAAATGTTGGGCTCTCTGAGATATTCGACTACATAAATTATAGCATAATCTGTGACGTTAACCTTGCTGCCAAGCAAAAATAACCAACTCGTAGGATCTACTCCATTATGTAGAAGTTGCATTATGTGTCAAGACCAGCGCACTCAGTGCAATTATTCAGCTTTCCTGACAACCTAAGTTCAATAGTACAAAATAGTCTTGAAACAGCAACATATTTAAAGCATACCTGTATGTTCAAGCATATGGTCGGGCTGATTGTCTTTGATGGAACCATTCAGTTCACACAACCACATTATCTTACTGAGTAGGAGAAACAATGGAGAGAAAAAAAGACTTTCTGTGACCATTTTACTGAATTAATAATGCAATATGTGTTGTCCTTCATAATGTTTAAAAACTGTTTAAAAATCACATACTTCCAGTATTATCTACAATAGCAATCTCTAACTAAACAATACAGACATTAGAAATAAACTAATTTTATAAACGATTGCTGTTATGAATCTGAGAGGCTTTGGGGGTTTGAAATTAAGTTACAAAAGCACATGTACACTATCTCATATTTCTACAAGTAAAATGACATACTAAACCAGAGAGTAATAGAAAGTCCTCTTTCTGAAGAAGGTCCAACATAATGCTATGCAATTGACACTGCCTCAAAGAAGACAGTTTGAAAGTAATATTACTTTTAAGAAAATTACATTTCAATCACAGCACTGGTACCATATACTTACCTCAGTAGGAATGCTAGGTGATGCTATCTGCTGATAATTCTAAAAATTCTGATATTACAAATAGAAACACTCTGGAAGTTCCATTTCTTGAAGTGTTACAGTGTTATCACAATAAATTAGCATGTTATTAAAGGAAGCCACTTGCTTAATATGCAGCGTTTTGCTAGCTGAGCTCTTAATTAGGATAACAATTTAGAAGACAGAAGAAATAAAGAAGTTAATTTAGTCAGTTTGTCCATGAAAAGGACTAAAATTTAATGGTAATCATGCACCGAATAAAACTGAAGCCAGATGGCTTAACCTGTGAAAGACTCAAATTTTTCATTTTCATGAAACTGTAATGTGAGCAGTATCTCATCTGCTAATTAGCAGAACTTGATGATCCCACTTTCAGTATATGTAACATATGTACATATGTAACATATGTACTTGAGCATATGTACAACTTTCTATAATAAATATTGATAGAGATATCATACTATTTATTTGAACTTATTCCTGAAATTCCTTATACATAATTTGAAAAAGTATTCAATATTGTTAAATTCCTGTTCAATGCAGAATATTTATTACATGGAAAGTGGAAGTGAACCATGATGTTTTCCTACTAATACTGTAGAACTGACTAGAAATTCAGTGAAGTAGCACAGACCTGCAGTGCCATGCACTGTGAAAAGACAAAATCAGCGACATTTTATTTCAAGTATTAAACCAAATCCTCTGTCATAAAAAGGAGCAAATCAGCAAGTCATTTACTCGGCACTGGTGAGACCGCTCCTCGAATACTGTGTTCAGTTCTGGGCCCCTCACCACAAGAAGGATGTTGAGGCTCTAGAGCGAGTCCAGAGAAGAGCAACAAAGCTGGTGAACAGGCCTTAGGAGGAACGGCTGAGAGATCTGGGGTTGTTTAGCCTGGAGAAGAGGAGGCTGAGGGGAGACCTCATTGCTCCCTGTAACTACAGGAGGTTGTAGAGAGCAGGGTGATGGCCTCTTCTTCCAAGTGACAGGGGACAGGACAAGAGGGAATGGCCTCAAGCTCCACCAGGGGAGGTTCAGGCTTGACATCAGGAAAAAATTTTTCACAGAAAGGGTCATTGGGCACTGGAACAGGCTGCCCAGGGAGGTGGTTGAGTCCCCTTCCCTGGAGGTGTTTAAGGGTGGACGAGACGCTGAGGGGCATGGTTTAGTGTTTGATAGGAATGGTTGGACTCGATGATCCAGTGGGTCTCTTCCAACCTGGTTATTCTATGATTCTGTGATACTATGATCTACTGAAATAGTCCTAAAAAAAGGCTGAGGGGGACAGTGGAGGGTTCAGTGCAAGAAAGAAGGCAGAAGAATTAGAAATATGTCTGCAGTCAGGCACAGGCATTTGATAGATATAATTTTAATATGATACTTAGCCAGTTGTTGAGCTCTTAGGCTTCAGAACATGTTGGTACCATAAAAAACCCCTCAGGTCTGGAAGACCAAACCTCAGCAACTTTTGTTACCTTATTTGCATCTCTGTTTCAAGATAAATTACTACACCTAATCATTTAAGAATTATTGCCTGTCCTGATCTTCACTTCTCAACTCCCATATCTTCTGTAAGCATGAAGTAAATTATCTGGACTTAAAAACCTGCTGTGGTGTTAATTGAAGTTGTTACACCTCAAGCTACACTCATTTGTGGCTTGGTGACTAGCTAGGCTAGCTAGTACAAAAATAGCACTGAAATTACAGGCTCACAATCCATACCTCCTTATATCTCTGTGTTAAGTAGAACTAACTGAGGATTTTTTTCTCATGAATTATGGCAAGAATTATTTGTCACTTGAATAGATATTTATTTATCATATTATTGCCTCTCATAAGTGACATGTCCATAATACTGAATGGTTACATTGACGTATGATAATTTGCACTAACAAGGCGCACACAAAAAATTTCAGTTGGAAGCAAAATCACACTCTTTTGATGGAGAATGCTGGGCTGCATGTGCAGCAAGGAGAAATATTAGTTATAATATTTTTGTGCTAATGTTGTGACGAACAAAACAGCCCTTACAGCCTTTACAGAAAAACTATGACAATTCAAACATTTGGACATTTCTGTTACCTGTAAAATTTCTGTATGCTGTACCATAGGCCAAGTTTGCAAAAATACATAGTCTTCTACAAAAGGTATATGATTAGGTTTCAACATTACCATTTCTAAAAATCAACACCATTTCACAACAAGAATTCTCATGTGTTGAACACTCTTCCTCAGCAACTGCAAGTTTTCCCATGTTTTTCAAACCTGAAAAGACTGACATTACAAAAGCCAAAGGATCAAAAAAAATAAGATCTAGAGATTTAATTAGCTAAGCCAATCTTCAGATAGAAAATAAATCATCATGTTCAGGGTTAATGTCAGTGAACCACAGTGTAGGAGTCAGATTAATCCACATCTTCTTTATAATACTTATTATTTCTATAGTCTTCTGCAAATTCTGACCTAATTGCAAATAAAACAATGAATCAAGACAAACTATATCTGCAATGTAAATTGTATCTTTATGAAGCTTGCTAATTCCTTTTTCACCTAACGCCTTTGGTAAAAAATAAAAACCCACAAACTTCCACAAGAGTCAATGAAAGCTGCAATACAATTAAAAAAATGGATGTTGTTACAGTTCCAACAATCAATCCAAACCCTAAGTAGCCACATCTTTGTTTAGTTATTATTGCAGCAAACAATTATACCTATTAATTGTGGGTTATTGTGTTAGGTCTATAAAAAATGATGAAGTTATCACTGAATGACTATATAATATTTGGCACAGCAAATATATTATGAACTGGCTTTATCCATTTTGCAATATTAATTGTGTTTATGTTAATGTTATTGTAATTTACCTATTATTTGGACAGTTTATTAGAGTATTAGTCTAGTAAACCTTGTTTTAATGAATATTTGAAAACAGCATCATACCATTGATATTCACCTTAAGTTAGTTGCTTTAACTTAAGTGTCTATCTACTGATCTACTTCCCTTGCTATTTATTAGTACTAGGAAAAGTAATAAGCTCACATTTCAGTGTCAGTTATATTCATTACATCCTCACATTTGGAAGTCAAAGGAAGGAGTTGCCTTTAATATCCCCATAACACTCTCGCCGGGTTTTAAGTCCGCATCATTAATGACTGCCATTTGCCAATCCAGAAGTTACTAAGCACAACGTTCCAGCAAATTTATGGCAGTTTCTGAGATCTTAAGACATATTCACTTTTGAAATAGCCAATGATCTTAACGTGTCTAAGATAATTAATTTAAATTAATTAAGGGATCTGAACAGGCTGGACCGCTGGGAAGAGTCCAATGGATGAGGTTTAACAAGGCCAAATGCCGGGTCCTGCACTTGGGGCACAACAACCCTATGCAGTGCTACAGACTAGGAGAAGTCTGGCTAGAAAGCTGCCTGGAGGAGAGGGACCTGGGGGTGTTGGTTGACAGCCGACTGAACATGAGCCAGCAGTGTGCCCAGGTGGCCAAGAAGGCCAATGGCATCTTGGCTTGTATCAGAAACGGCGTGACCAGCAGGTCCAGGGAGGTTCTTCTCCCTCTGTACTCGGCACTGGTGAGACCGCTCCTCGAATACTGTGTTCAGTTCGGGGCCCCTCACCACAAGAAGGATGTTGAGGCTCTGGAACGAGTCCAGAGAAGAGCAACAAAGCTGGTGAGGGGGTTGGAGAGCAGGTCTTACGAGGAGCGGCTGAGAGAGCTGGGGTTGTTTAGGCTGGAGAAGAGGAGGCTGAGGGGAGACCTCATTGCTCTCTGTAACTACCTGAAAGGAGGTTGTAGAGAGGAGGGTGCTGGTCTCTTCTCCGAAGTGACAGGGGACAGGACAAGAGGGAATGGCCTCAAGCTCCACCAGGGGAGGTTTAGGCTGGACATTAGGAAAAAATTTTTCACAGAAAGGGTCATTGGGCACTGGAACAGGCTGCCCAGGGACGTGGTTGATTCACCTTCCCTGGAGGTGTTTAAGGCACGGGTGGACAAGGTGCTAAGGGGCATGGTTTAGTGTTTGATAGGAATGGTTGGACTCGATGATCCGGTGGGTCTCTTCCAACCTGGTTATTCTATGATTCTATGATTCTATGAAATGTGACAGGGAGTTTAAATTATGATGTCAATCTAAACTGTTTCCTGGAATTATGACACCATTTATGTATGCATCTTGATGCATATTCAGGCCTTGATTTTCCAGCTAGGTAGTAATTTCATTTTCTAGAGTTCTCCTAAAAGTGGCCAGCTGTTAACGAGCCCTCTGATTCACTAGTACCAAGATCTTATTTATTAGCTGTGCTAAATACAAACTAAAATATAACATAGCCACCTACCATGCTATTGGATCAAGGGTAATAGTCAAAACCTATATCTATGTCTTTGTCCATGTTATTAAAATAAGGTTATCAGCAGACACCAGTACATTAAGGACATCGACCTCTAGGGCCCAAAACAGTCAATCATGTCACTGTAATTACCCAGAAGCTAAGGCACAGTAACTGCAAAAGAAGAGAGGAATAAAGGTAACATGAAAAATGGGAAGAAGAATTGTAAGGATTAGAAGTAGCAAGCAAACTAACATGTTTCACAATAAAATCTTGAAAACCAGATCATTACTTTATTCAAATGATATTTCTGCCCTAGTTCATGATGTTTTGTTTTCTGGCAAAGTGTTACAATGCACATGCCTTATTTTAAGGGCTTGAAAGTATCAAGTTATTGAGCTGCAGGCTACCAATAGTCAGACTGACTGTGATAGTCTGCAAGGCCTTTCATGATAGATCCTTGTCTGCATCATTGGTTCTGTTGCAGATTAGAGTTCCGAGAACACTTCAAAGTGCTTTTACAGAATTTATATTTAGGCATGTTGCCTTAAGCATTTAGTACTGGTCAATTCGGCCTTTTATGATAAGTTTGCCCTTTTATGGTCAGTTTTCCCTTTTATGTTCAATTTGGCCTTTTATGGTCATTTCACCCTTTTATGGTCAGTTTGCCCTTTTATGATCAGTTTACCCTCTTTTGGTCAGTATACCCTTTTTTTGTTCAGTACGCCCTTTGGTTTTTTTGATCAGTCTATGCAGCTCCTCAAATGATATCTGCAAATTGTTTAACTTCATTTTTCATTCATGTTCACTATCAGATGATTCTTTAAGTTTGGAATTTGAGAATTTGTTACTTTGATTTTTTTTTAGTTGTCTTCTCTGTAGTTAAAGGGATGAGATTGATTTTTATGTATATGATCAATTTTAAAGCCGAGTTCCACTTCTCTTTTTAGATATTCTGCCTGTGCTTTATCTTTAGTAGTCTTTCTGACTTTTGTTTATTCTCACAAAGCAGGAAAAAAAATCACAAACAACTGGTATTTCATTAAGTTCAAATTCTTTAAATCAAGTCTAGTTATTTTTTTCTCTCAGTTTCAACCATAGGAAATATCATATTGCTAATTAAGCCTTATCAATAGATTCCAATTATAATAGGTAATTTTCTTCGTGATTCTGAAAAGAAAAAATGGATTCTTTAAACTAGGCTTACCAGTAACTAAAGAGTTTATACAGGTACTCCTGGATCATCTTCCCCAGAGACATTTAATTTGCAGGTTGGTGACTTTGAACCTCACTGACAGAGGAAATACAGTACTTATAAAATGCTACACAGAAATAAAAGGAATGTCTAAGGGTAACAAAGAGCAAAGCCAGTATGTGCCTGAGTCTAAGTTACTACTTTGTCCTTATGGGTTCTATCAGCTCTAAAGAGAGTTATGGAATGCGTGTGATCCTTTCTTAAAGAAGAATCTTGACTTTTCTGTGTCATTCAGAATACTTGTAGTAAGCAGCTGAACACACGTATTGACCTGAATGGGATCTGATATTGTCCTTATTGAAGGCAGCGTGAAGTGTCCTACTGACTTTAAAACAAGGAAAATGGAGATGTAAATGCCTGTCATGTGGATTCATATCAAATATCCCAGAACATCTAGTGTTTTATACAAGTAAACACAAGTTGCAAAGGGATGTGGAGAAATCAGCAGTGTTGATATAGTGTTTGGACACAGGAGAAATTATCTAGGAATATTAAGGCTGTTTGGAAGAAAGGGAGAACACAACATAGTAGCATTCAGATATATAAAAATTGACTGACTGGTCAAAAGACTGCTGTTCCTGACTGGGTAGCAGAAATTAATACAGTGAAAACCATGCAGATTTGGTTTATTACTAGGTGACAAGGGGATCTGGAAATGATCTTTACAAAAGATAGATACTGGAGGCTCCTTTCTATAAGATGTGTAGTATGCAGTTCATCCTTACACACCAAAGAATGACTTAGCGTCCATAAAGTTTAAGACAAGCTGAAAGTGCATTGCAAACAGCATTTTCACTTCTCCCTTTGGCTACCTTTTAATTTCAGTATTCAATGGGAGATTCCTAGAAGCGAGTTGACGAGTTACATGTCAGTGGTCCAGATGGGTTTATGCATGTGCCTTATGACACGTGGATATGTCAGTAGCAGCTTTTGGGGGAATTAACTGCAATGGACTGGAATGGAACAGCCTTTTTTATTAGAAAAAAAAAAAACAACCAAACAAAACTAAGCAGCAGAAGTAATTAATAAATGAAGCACTATTTCCTTAAACAATGTATTCAATTAATGCAGGTTTTGACTTTTGTTGTTGCTTGCCTTGGAGTGTCAAAATACTTCCTAGTGCATTGAATTCCCATCACCTGCCAAAAATGTGATGGTATACCTTTACATGCTGTTACCAAGATAAGCAAAACAAATTTTAAGGATGAAACTGATACCAAGGTGTCAGTTATTCCAAGGACCATTCAATTGGGAATGAACTCTATTCCCTTTATGAGGGCTGAAGGTTCACCATCCCAGCTGAAGTGCATTTATACCAATGCACGCAGCATGTGTAATAAGCAAGAGGAGCTGGAAGCTGTTGTAGGGCAAGGAGATTACTATGTCATTGACATCACAGAAACGTGGTGGGATGACTCATATAACTGGAGTGCAGCTATGGTGGGGTATAAACTTTTCAGGCAGGACAGGAAGGGTAGAAGAAGAAGCAGAGTAGCTCTCTATGTTAGAGAGTGCTTTGATACCCTTGAGCTTAATTATGGTGAGGATGGGACTGAGTGCCTGTGGGTTAAAATCAGAGGAGCCCACAAGAAGACAGATGTAATGATGGGAGTCTGTTACAGACCACCCAGCCAAGCAGATGATGAGCTCTTCTAGAAAGAACTGGGCATAGTCTCAAGATCGCTACCTCTTGTCCTCATGGGAGACCTCAATCTTCCGGATATCTGCTGGAAGTACAATACAGCAGAAAGGAAGCAGTCTAGGAGGTTCCTGGAGTGTGTGGAAGACAGCTTCCTCACACAACTGGTGAATGAGCCAAAAACGGAAGGTGCTCTCCTGGACCTGCTGTTTGTCAACAGAGAAGGCCTTGTGGGTGATGTGATGGTCGGAGGACACCTGGGACAAAGCAATCATGAGATGACAGGTTTCTTAGTTCCAGGTGAGATGAAGAGGGGGATTAGCAGAACAGTAATATTAAACTTCCAGAGGGCAGACTTCAGACTGTTCAGAAGGCTGGTTGGCAAAGTCCCATGGGAGACAGTCCTTAAGGGCAAGGAAGCCCACGAGGTCTGGGAGCTCCTCAAAAATCAAATCCTAGCAGCTCAGAAGAAAGCCATCCCCATGTTCCAGAAAAAGAGTCGGCAGGGGCAAAAACCAGCTTTATTGAGCAGGGAGACCTTGAGAGATATCAAAAAGAAGAGGAGGGTCTATAAGCTATGGAAGAAGGGACAGGCATCTTGGGTGGACTACAGGAAGGATGTGAGATTGTACAGGGAAAACATCAGGAGGGCTAAGGCCCAACTAGAAATCAAATTGGCTAAGTCTGTGAAAGATAATAAAATATCTTTCTATAAATACATTAACAATAAAAGGATGACTGGGGATAATATTCGGTCCCTATCGGATGCAGAAGAAACAACAGTGACAAGGGATGAGGACAAGGCTGAGGTACTTAATGACTTCTTTGCCTCAGTCTTTAGTTGTAAGGAGGGTCGTTTCATCTGTGTGCAAATCCAGGAGTTAGAGGAGCAAAATGAGGCTCCCATGATCCAAGAGGAGGTGGTTAGAGACTTTCTTGCCCAGCTATACACCCACAAGTATATGAGGCCAGATGGAATCCACCCAAGACTATTGAAGGAGCTGGCGGATGTGCTTGACAAACCCCTTTCCATCATCTTCCAACAGTCCTGGCTGACTGAAGAAGATCCACTGGACTGGAGGCTGGCTGATGTTGTGCCCATCTACAAGAAGGGTCACAGGGAGGACCCAGGAAACTACAGGCCTGTCAGTCTGACCTCAGTGCCAGAGAAAATAATGGAACAGGTGATCTTGAGTGCTATCATGAAGCACATGCAAGAGAACCGGGTGATCAGGCCCAGTCAACACGGGTTCACAAAAGGCAGGTCCTGCCAAACTAACCTGATTGCCTTCTATGACAAAGTGACTCACCTACTGGATGAGGGAAAGGCTGTAGATGTTGTCTTCTTGGACTTCAGTAAAGCCTTTGAGACAGATTCGCACAGCATTCTGCTTAGGAAACTGTCAGCCTCTGAACTGGACAGGCGTACACTCTCCTAGGTGGAAAACTGGTTGGATGGCTGGGCCCAGAGAGTGGTGGGAAATGGAGTTAACTCCAGCTGGAACAACGGTCACAAGTGGGGTTCCCCAGGGCTCAGTGCTGGGTTCAGCCCTGTTCAATGTCTTTATCAATGACCTGAACAAGGGGTTTGAATGAACCCTAAGTAAGTTCGGGGATAACACTAAGCTGGGTGGAAGTGTCGATCTGCTGGAAGGTAGGGAGGCTCTGCAAAGGGATCTGAACAGGCTGGACCGCTGGGCTGAGACCAATGGCATGAGGTTTAACAAGGCCAAATGCCGGGTCCTGCACTTGGGGCACAACAACTCTATGCAGTGCTACAGACTAGGAGAACTCTATCTAGAAATCTGCCTGCAGGAGAGGGACCTGGGGGTGTTGGTTGACAACCGACTGAACATGAGCCAGAAGTGTGCCCAGGTGGCCAAGAAGGCCAATGGCACCTTGGCTTGTATCAGAAACGGTGTGACCAGCAGGTCCAGGGAGGTTCTTCTCCCTCTGTACTCGGCGCTGGTGAGACCGCTTCTTGAATACTGTGTTCAGTTCTGAGCCCCTCACCACAAGAAGGATGTTGAGGCTCTATGATTCTATAAATGCATGTAATTTGTTTTATATATATCTTTACTATATACACATATACACACATGACATATGGCATCCAGACAGGTGCATACACAGCTAATGTCAGTTCTTTCAATGGAAATATAACTAAGCCCAGTAATATAATAAAAAGTAAATAGTAAAGCTGTTCCTGGAATCACAAACATAGCTTTCAGAAAGCACTAAAGAAACTGAATAAGAACAGAAGCATAACCTTTATGTTTTTCATTTTCATTAAGATATTCTCTGCCAAAGAACATAGCTGAATGATTCCAGAAGCCAGAAATATTTTCAAGGTCTATTAATAACTAGATGAATGTTTTTCATCTATCCAATGATAATCAACTAATCTTCATCGAACCTAGCAC
The DNA here is from genome assembly GCF_032191515.1 of Phaenicophaeus curvirostris. Classification (NCBI taxonomy): domain Eukaryota; kingdom Metazoa; phylum Chordata; class Aves; order Cuculiformes; family Cuculidae; genus Phaenicophaeus; species Phaenicophaeus curvirostris. The sequence continues at coordinate 33,914,949 of NC_091395.1, read as the reverse complement.
CTGATTAAATATAAAGAAAAACAAGTACAAGCCAAAACCGCATGCAATAATTATTCAGGTGCACGAATCTATGGAAAAGTGGTGGGCCTTAAGTATTGGTAATGCAGCTAGTATCTACCCATTTTCTGAAAGCAAAATGAGTTATAGTGCATTTCAGGATGCTCCATATAATAACACAAGGGATTATATTTGCATAAGAAATCTGTGTTTATTTTAATTTGTGTTAGTGTTGAACTAAACTACAGTAAGTGTCTATATTAGTCATGGTAAATGGCCACCCGACCACACTTCCAGTGACACTAAGTTTTTAAATATTGCAGATCACTTTTGCTATGGACAGTATTAGAAAGACGGGGATATTTTATTTCTTGAGATGTGCAACATTTGCTTTCATACCTGACACATACTATGCAGTCTCTTTTGCTCTGGATTCCACTTCTGTGACATATCCAGAGGCTGTATCTAGGATTTAGGTCAAAGTGTAGGTCCACATTCTTACCTTGCCAGAATCAAACTTGTAGTAAAAGTGAAGCCTCTCAGGGCTTTAGAGACCACTTAGTTCGCCTTTATGCAATATGTCCGGACGAACATACCCAGACATTTATTACAGACATTATTTATTACACCTTATCTCCTCAGCAACACAGACCTACCAGGGAAGAGCAACTCATGTTTCCTCCAGTACAGTACTTACCTATGCAATCCAGACTGGCACTACTCTGCTCCACCACTAGTCTTCTGTCCAGACTGGATATGTAGCAAAAGCAAGTAGCTCTACAGAGGAATTTCACATTTACAGAAGTTAGGTTTAGAAAATATTCACATAAGAAAACTGGAATGCAGAAGATGACACTTACTGTCTCCTATGTTACAAGGAGAAAAAAGGTCATGGAAAGCACTGTCTTTTGGGAATCACCCCCTGTACACAGAAATTTATCACCAACACTTACACTAACAAAATGTAACGAAGACCATAGGTAAAAAAAAAAAATAAAATAACCGGGTCAGTGCAGAGTGTCTTTGAAACCCCTAGCTTAATTAAACCTTCAAAATGCAAATCTCAGTCTCTCTCATCAAAAGAATGGACTGACTTTAGCCTTGACTGTCATGCAAGGATTAAGGTCTAATCCTTATTTCACAGTTTAAGTAACAGCTGCTTTAACTGCCTCTCTAGTCGAAGTGGACAGAATGGATTGCAGACTAAGTGTGCAGGTATGTGATAAAAAGCCACCAGCAAAAAAAGAAATAGTGGCTGAACAACCCAAACTAGATGAGAAAGTGAATAAAACAAGAAGTGAGAAAAACCCTAAGATAAGTCAAACATCCTCCTCTGAAACAGCTTCAGGAAATCTCCTCTGTAATGCCCTCTTCTATAAAAGAACTCAAAGAAAAGCATGGAAAAAAAATGAATCATAGAAGCAAATGTGAGGAGAAACAGCAGAACAACAAACTTGAAAGGAAACTTAGGAGAGGAAGTATTTATAAACAAAAATCCCCTACTTCTATTACCCTTCTAATACCATGGGGAAACATGTAGGGTCTGATGCTTTTATTATATAACCAGATGTAGCTAGACTATTATAGATATATTAAATAATATATATATTATATATAATATATATAATATGTATATAAAATATAATATATATAATAAATATATAAATATTTAGATTATTTCAGTTTGAGATCAGCTTACTTCATGAAAGTTTAAACAATTATTTGGGTTACATTATAGCTAACAGAGGTTTTGTGTCACTTGTAATCATACTACAGTAAAGTCCTTAAGGAACTGAAACAGAAAGTTGTTACTCCATTTACTTATATGATTCATATGATGGTCTTAAAAAAATACTGAAATGAAAAAGATATGCATATATGTAATAATAGACAGAGGTTTATTTGCTTGTTCTTCATTTATGCTATGTGCCTCTAACAGTCTAAGGAGCTTATGTTTTTGGAAAAAAATAGGAATGGATAGCAGGGGTAGACTATTCTTTCCCCAAGAAGAAGATACTTTGAAAGGCATAGCAGGCAAAGGAGGACCTAAGAGAATGGCACCAAAGAGCTTCAAGACACAGTCTAAGCAATGTGAATAAGATTACTGCTGAGATGCAGCATGTAAAGCATGCAATCATCTTTCAGAGAGAAAAAATACCTCACATACCAGAAAAGAGTCCACAGAATTTCCCATAAGTCAGAAAGTCATTGAACTAACCTAAGACCCCTCATGCCAGGGAATTGTGGGCATTTGTTTACATACCTCCTTTTTAATTTCTGCTGTCCCTGACATTATAACTTTGAGTATTCTGTGTTTTAAGAAGGCAATTATTCTAGTTTTGTTCTTAAAAATCTTGGCTTGTGTGGGTTAGAAATAAGAACAACTTCTCTGCAGATCAACTGTCTAATTATGTTTAGACCTGCACTTGATTACTCTGGAAAACTCAGGTTCCTGTCACAATAGGCTGTACAATATAAGATATCATGGCACTATATCTACATAGTACTAAGTATTATAAGTAAGATCTGATATAAATTCTTAAATATGCAACTGAGGACCATTTGAAAACTTATGGGTGCTCCATCAATAGCAGACATTCAAACATTCCTGAATAGACACTGTGATTGAAAAGAGCATGAAGTGCTCTGAAAACCTTGATAGAAGTCAGTAAAGGACTCACATTTGTTTATATGAAATAGAATAGTAGAACTCCTACTAAGTAAAGGATCAAAGTAATCATAATCTGATGTAAGGGACATCTTGGACACCTGGACTGAACATTATATTGAATCAGGCTTGTCATCAAGATTCCTGATTTAGCATAGAAAAATAAGAAATTCATCTCCAGAAGCAGGCCCCCTAATCATCGAGCACATGTAGCCAAGCACCCACGCTTGCCCAGCTCTGAAATAAAACTAGTCTCTCAACTTGGAACGTGAGATTGGCTATTTACATGCTGGATAACGAATCCAAATTTTCAGAGAACTGTCTTCTGGCAACCCAGATGGGCCAGTTACAAGCCTTGCTTGGTTCGACTTGATGAGCACCAGTTAGACAACTTTCTGTATTCCAGTGTGCACTGATAATCCGGGGAATTCCTCAAGTCATCTCCTCATCTGGGAATGGTAAGCATCTCAAAGGTGCAATGCTATTCTGAGTCACTGAAATTGAAACTGAAGGAATAATTAAGGTTACAAAGTAGGGAGTAAAAGGTTTGGCATTGTGGTAATTACTGTACTTTATTGTGGTAATCATGAGCTCATGGTATATACGACATTATTCTCATGTGTGCTTGTACAGCAGTGATTGGAGTGCTTGAGAGCATGGTTAATGACAGTCTTTTGGGGTAAAAATATGAGAACCAGTTCCTCATCTGACTCTACCCCCATTTGTTCACTGTTGGGATGTATTCTTAAACGCTGGAACAAGTTTGGAAGTGATCCTTCAACTAATGGGAAGATAATTGGTTATTCTATGCAGTGATGGCCCAAATATAAATTAGGTGACGGAGAAAAATGGCCAGAAATGAGCAGTCTGAAATATAATACCATTTTACAGTTAATGTTGTTCTGTAGGTGATAAGGTAAATGGGATGATATTCCATATGTGGATTTGTTCTTTCCTTTAAGGAATAATCATGAATTGAAAAGAAATGTCATTTGTTGTTAAATTAGTCTAATGTGATAATGACGATGATGAATGAGAAACAGGAAGCTCCTAGGTGATGTTCTGCATGCGGTATTGGAAAAAGCTGTATAAAAAAAAACAGGAAATGAGGAAAAGAATATACAAATGTTAATAGCAAGGGATGGTGATGTTGAGTCAGATTTGGGTAATGTTGCAGAATCTGAAATGGAGCAGGAGACTTATCATGGAGCTGAAGAGTTTAGCCCAATAGTGGGCAGAATGAGAGCTCATCGGCATCCAGTAATACAGGTACCATGGGGCAATTTGGCCCTATGGTATGTCTATTTATGTAAAGATATGCAAGTTTTACTAGATACCTTGCTTCACTCAGAGGAGGTGTAATTGGTAATAGAAATTGCTGATTAGGAAAATGGAAGGATTAGTAGGGAAGGGGCAACTCATTTTATGCCCATGGAGGACACTGACTAGAATCCAGGATAAGTTACTGGTTAAGCAGTACCAGCAGTTGATTAGGTATAGAATTAAGAAGGGATCATGTAGATGGAGAAACCATGCCAAATCATAACCAATAATGCAGGGAGCATTCAGCAGCATTTTATGAAAGGCTTTGCAAAATGCCTAGGAAATGGACAGATTTAAGACCTGACAACGAGGCTAATAAAATTACTTTTAACACATTATTTGTAGGATAATAAGTTCCTGGTATCACAACAAAATTACAAAAATGGATGGGGAATTAATTCTCTAGGTTGTATCCCTTTGGGCCCCAATCAGTGTCAGGAGCCCAAAGGGCATCACAAAAAATGAGTGTCCACAGAAGGGAAGACTGGTTGTTGAAGCCATGGCTGACGGAGGGTCAGGGCAAGATGTTAATCTTATACTGGAAAACCCTGATACAGAATGAAGGGGACCAGGGGAGACTATTAACATTTCCCCAGCAGAGACCTTGGTTCCAGTCAAGCTGGATAATGAAAAGATAAAATTTTTGGTAGATACAGGTGCAGCTTATCCAGTTTTGAATAGTTACAAAGGACCTTTAAGTAAATTTATTGTGCTCATAATTGGGGCCACAGAAAGTGAGATGTAAACACTTTCCTAAACCTACTAATGTAGAATTGACCAATGAACAGTGTTACATACAAGAATTCACAAACTCCTCTACGTAACGTAGTATCTAATATCTCTCTTGGGATAAGATTTGCTGAATAAACTGGGAGCTGAATTTAGTTTTAAGCAAGGAAAACTCATTTGCATTCCTGAGACTTGCGTCTGGCAGGCACAGATTTATTTGTTATAGGAGGCCGGAATCCAAGGAAGCCAGGATGTACAAAGGATGGAGAAAATACCAGATGCAATCAAAGATGCAGTGACTCTGTTTATGGGAGCTACAAAGAAACCTGGTAGAGCTAAAAATGTGGAGCCAGTAAAGATCAAACTGAAACCAGAATCTCAACTGTGAAGAAGCCACATGGGCAAGAGTACAAGATGGTCCAAGATCTTAGAGCTGTACAAAGTAAGTTCTGGATGGCCAGGACACTTTCAGGCTGTAGCAGCCACTGTATTATTAATCCAAAAGGCAAGCACAGCTGTCTTGGAGCAAAACGAGAGATCTCAACCATGATTGTTTGCAAGTTAACAAGTGTATGCCAGCAGACCTCAGATACACACACTTGCAAATCCAGATGAAGAACTGTTTACTGATGGGAGCAGCTTTGTGATTCAAAGGGAAAGAAAGGCTAGATGCTCTGTTGTGACCCTTGATGAACACAAGGAGGTAAGACAGTTACTTTCTAATACCTTGGCACAAAATGCCAAGCTAACTGCCTTGACTAGAACCCTAGAACTATTGAAGGAAAAGAGAGTAAATATCCATACTGACTCTAAGTATGCATTTGGAACGACACATGCTCATGGCACTACATAGAATGAGAAAGGACTGCTGTCATCAAATGGAAACATCATAAAACATGGACCAGAATTGTTACAGTTACTGAAAGCAGCTAACAAACCAAATGAAGTGGAAGCAATGCACTGCAAAGCTCATCAATGAGGAAAAAGCAGTCATAAGAGGTAATCAAAAGGCTGATGAAGCAGCAAAAGGAGGTGCTATAGGACAAATGATAGTGGCTTTAATTCCAAACCATGAGTTAAAGGTGGAAGTTCCACAGTATACTTAGAAGGAGAGTAAATTAGCAGAATTGTTACGGTGCCAAAAAGGACCCTGACAAGTGGTGGTTAACAACACACAGACACAGTGTATTTACTCTTGTTATGAGAAAAGTAATGGGCAAATTACATTCAGAAACACATCTGGGACTCGAAGCATTGGTAGAATCTGTGAGATGGTTTGCTGTTGGAGTAAAAATGCTACTGATTGTTAAAAGTGTCACTAACAAATATGAAATTTGTTTTAGAGACAATCCAAAAGTACAAATTAGGCCTCCTCCTGGAGAGGTAAGAAAAGGAGTCACTCCTGGTAATAGCAAATTTATATCTGAGATAATACAGGGAATTAGTTAAAATTACATCATAATGCAGAGGAAAAAAGTGAGTCCTTTTGAGATCTTGTATGGAAAGCCAAAAAAATTGTGAATTTGACCCGTAAATTGCGTCAAATGCCTGTGGTAAGAAGATACAATGTTAAACAACTATATTTTGTCCTTCACCAAGATTTTGCTCTCATTGCATAATTACTTTTTTTTGCAAATACCCAGACCCACTGAACTGCTGGTGCATTCCCTCAGGCCTGGAGACCTGGTACTTCTGAAGATATAGAAGAACTCCCGTGACTGAAAAGTGGAAAGGACTACACCAGATTTTGCCAACTGCTATTACTGCTGTGAAACTTGAAGGAGTCAAACTACTGTATATGGAATATAATCTACCAGGGTCAAGGCAATACCCTTTTCCGAGTGGACAGTGGACCTTGCTGGTTTGCTGATGTTGAAGTTGAAATGGCATAAAGGAACTGTACATAGGCAGATAGAGAATACATCTGGCATTTAGATGTTATGCCATGTGTTTAGCCTGATAGTAGTAGGATATTAGTTTTATTTGTATAAGTATACTAATTTCTTTAATCCAAAGGAAAAAGAAACTAATCAGTATACTTACTTTTCAGGAAATGAATAGCCTTCTAATCCCTGGAGCGTCCCTTCTAATCTGTGTCTACAGATGCAGGAGGGGATCCTGTATTTCCAGCAGGGGACAGATCCAAAAACACATGGGAAACTTAGACCAAAGATATGAATACTACCTCTTTTTGCATCGCAACAGGAAACTCAGGAAACTCTGTTGGAGGAATTTTTAGATCTTGTCTGGTAGGAGTACGGACACCTGTGAACCTTTTGCAAAAGTACACTATGCTCAAAAAAATTAACATATATGTGTCAAAGTGATGCATGGGCTAACACCAAGCTACCTGCTTATTGTTCTTGCCTCTTGGGACTTAATTTATTATCACATTGAGGGATGGGGATGTGGATTTGGAGAAAACTGTTAAAATCATTTTTCTAACAAACTACACTTTCCCATTAGTCTACTTGTTCTCTCTTAAGAAAGGACTCAAAGAACAAGTTTTTCAAGCCTTTCTTTCCAAACATCTTATTATTCCTTCTTCATTTCTTTCAAGTTTCAATATTTTGCATGAATTACTCTACACAGTAATAGTCAGAACTTGACCAATGCCATCTAATACAATACCTGGAACATTAAAGAGAAATAAGCACATTGAGGATCTTCATTCAATGCTTTATTCAGTATGTCCTTGCATTTGACTTCTCTTAAGTGCAATACACCATACATCACAATATTGTATTTAATCTTGTTGACTTCAGATATCTTCTCCAATTTATCAGATCATTTTGTATACTAATTCTACCTATTTTGAATAAGACTTTTCAAAAATTCGTGCACTGACCTTATGTCTAGATGAAACTACTTTCTTTTCCTCTGTATTTTACTGATGTGAGACAGTATTAGTAAATGCTAATAAAGATTTTAGATGCACTGCTTCCTCTCTGTGCACTAGACAAGTTATCCTGGCAAATAAAATAAAATAAAATAAAATCTGTTCTACACAGAAAGAATTAGACTGGCAGACCTGACATTTCAAAAATGCATACTGTGTTTTTCCTGTTGAGGGACTGCAACCATCCTTCTCAAACCATCCATTTGTTCCAAGACTGCATCTGTTTGCACGGTAATTATTCTACTGTCCTGCAGAACTGAGTATCTTCAATCTCTAGCTCCCCTATACTAGTCCATTATGCCAGTTATTTTTTAAATATACACAAGCAAGAAATAACCTTGTCTGAGAAGGCTGAAGCTTTAAATGCCTTCTCCATATCAGTCAGATTTTTCACTTTACCATTATAAGAATTTTTTTTTCTTTACTAACCTTTTCTGTACCTCATTTGCTGTAATGCATTTGGTACTTTGACCTTTCAAGCCCAGTTCTTTTCCTGGTTTGCCTGTATCTTCATACTATTTAAATACTCTTTGTCTTTGTTCCATAACATCTTTTGGGGTTTTGGGTGCAGTCTTACAGATCTACTATTTTCCTGCATTTTATCCATATCATTATAGTTGCAGTTCATCCTTTCTTTTATTAGCAGCAAGAACTTCTGCATTTTTTTTCTCCTAAAGATAGCCTTCCCATAAGTTCCACAAGTTTGCTTAATTATACTTTTTGATGTGCCTTCATCTCTTTTTTTTAAGAATCATAAATTTGCCTTGTGTTTTAATCTAAATTCTTATGTAGTTTTTCAGTTAAAAAAAGACCTCCTTTCCACTCATCATAGTCAGATCTAAGGTATTCCTATTACTAACTTTTCAGTTAGCAACAACAGATTTCCTACAGATGTGCTAGGTACATCTCCCGTAAATCTCAATTCAATACTCAGGACCTTCCCATCATTTGAGTAAAATTTCACGAAGAGATATTCTCCACTTTCAGAATTATTTTGCAATTAGATCTGAGATTTTAGTTCTTGTCAAGCAGTTGATCTTCCAGAATGGCAAGTCAAAGACTCTTAAAATCTTTTTTTATTGGGGGTAGAGAAGGGTGGGTGGAGATGCTTCTCAATTTGTATCATATGTGTCTCTTTCTTCTCCAACTCCCATCTTCTCACATATTTCTGTGATATGCTATATCCTTGCCAGATGTATGGCTAGGAGAAGCCATCCTTCTTGTGAACCATTTCTCCTTTCCTTTCAGCACTAAGGTCTTTCCAGACTGTCTAGAAACCTCCCTCCCCATGTCAACATTATTGTGTTTCATTGTCTTCTATATCGAAACCCCTCCCTAATGCAACTAAACAGTTTAATGCATCTCTTTCACAAAGGTTGGCACCCGAGTGCCTTCACTGGGACTACATGGGTCTATACACATAGCAAATCAAGAACACAGTCTAATATGGATCAGCATCTTTGTTCAGTCAGAACTTCCACAGCTTAATGCAGAAAGATTTTCCCCGTCTATCATGTCTGTAATATATACACCCTCACAAACATCAAAAATTTTTGCTTCTAGTTAAAGAAAACTAATTCAATTTCATTTCTTGGTTCAAGATCATCACATCATTATTTACAATGAGAAGGGGGGCTGATGCTACAAAAGATTTTTTAAAAATCAAACAAACAAAACTAAAATTACAAAAAAACACATAATATCATAAAATGAGAAATTATAGACAGTTTAAATAAACCTCCTTTAACTGAAAAGCTTAAATCCCTATTATATCTCAAAATAATGAGACTCAGGGTGGAAGTCTGAGTTGTGTAGAAGAAGATTGAGCCTCTGGAGATCTTATGCAGAATGAATCTGCAACACGTACATGTACTTAAGTCTTAGGTATCAGTCAAAAGATAAGACACAGATTATAGTTTGTCTGATATGAAACATTCCTTGTCTCTGATCAGAAAAAAAAAGAAAGAGAAGCAACAAGGCAGTGAGGATCCAGCAGGGAGCACAGAATCTCTCTTGAAGCTACTGAGTTTCAGGTCACAGCTGGACATCAACAGTACTGAGAACAGGGAAGATGGTGTTTAGAGAAAACTAATATAAAGCTTTGGTAGCAGCCTGTATCACCTAGAGGATGCTTCCTTGTAACAAAAGAAATATTTTGGTGAATTCCACTTCTATGTTTTCATTGTGCTTTTCTAACACCTGCTAAATTCTTAGTTCATTACATCATTACCCTTGCTATACATCTTTCACTGCTTTGGGCTTCTGTTTTGACGATTTTTTCCTGTATTTAAAACATATAAATACATCATCCCAAATCATCCTCTTGATGACTAACTATTTCAGTATTTCTCAGTATCAGGCCTTATATTTAAACAGCAGGGACACCATTTGAACATCAGTAACTAAAGCCTATGCTGCCATTTGTTTCTCGGTCAACATAACCAAAAGAAAGGTTCATTAACTTTGAAAATGCACTGCGGTCAGGCACCATCTTTCACCAGAAGTCTAAATTAAAAAGACAATGCTTCTTAAAATAGAATTTGGTATAGTTAATTCCCAGAATTGTTATTTGAAGTTTTATGCAAATGGAATATATGCTTAGGGATTTGTACAGGCATATTTTTAACATACATAAAGGGAAATTGAGAGATCTGTTATTAAGCCTTCTACTTACTGTTGTGAATGACCCATTCCCTGCAGAGTAGAATATCACTTTCCTCCAGCACTCAAACAGTTTATTGTGCTCTGAATTTATTGCTGAATCATAATTAAAAGTATATTTTAGAAGAAACATATATGGCATAGTGGAATAATAATGAACTATAGTCCAGATGGCATCAAGATGTGAGGCACTAAAGGACATCTCATTCATCAGAAAGTACTGTACATTAAGTTATCAGTTTATTCTCCACTTAACTCTATCTAAAATTATGTTCCTATAGCAACTCTGAATATACAGATATGCCTGAAAGAGTTATACTAGAAAGGATTCTCTTCTCTGAAGCATACATTGCAATTTAACACATCTTTGGGCATGAGTTTCCATTTAGGGACTGCCTGGAAATCCCCTTGTCTTTTCATTCAAGGGAATTACAGTCCCTGACCTATAACATCACAGGATTTTTACTAATGTGCACAAACATTTCTACCTTTGCCTCACTAGGGGCAACTTTGTTATTTAAAGCCCAATCTCATCAATTTCAGTTGAAAACGACAGCAGCTACTTGATTGTAATATTAAAAACAGAAAACTAGATTGCATTTACCAAGATCCTTAGAACTGTTTTCTTTTCACAGAACATCAGAAAGATATTTTCATCATGAAAATATTGTGATGGAAAACATGATGCTTGCTAAGTCAAAAATCTAATGTGTTTATTGTCTTTAAAAATAACTTTCTCAAACTGAAGTAACTAGTCTCCCTTCTTTCATTATAACTCTTCATAGCATTAGGACATTAATATTAGGAAGGTTTTAGATACAATGTTTGAAGAAACTAAGGATTTATGGAGGTGAAAATCAATGTCACATATACCAAGCCTACAGGTTACAAGAGACGCTGGAGATATCACGTGCTGCTTGAGTTAATCTTGAGTTCTTTCATAATAGGTACCGTGCTGACCCACAATATTGGCTATTGTACACAAATTGAGTCAAGATGGGTGGACTTCTAGAGTTTTCTCTAAAGGCCCCAGATATCTTGACAGATTTACAAAAATTAAATCCTGAGAAAGAATCAGTTATTTTAACATTCAGGATCTTTAAACTACCTTTTCCAATGCATCTAGCAGATCTTCAAGCTGAATAAATATTTTGCAAATGGGAAATTGGCTGCAGGCTCTGAGAAAGCAACCTCTTCTCTGTGCTGAAGAAGATAGTTATGTTCTAGAGCAGTATTAGATCAATGAAGCTATAAACTCAAACAGCAGTCTCACAGATGCAAAACTCTTTCATCCATTCCCTGAGTCTCCTTGGAAAGTATTGCCTAGGTTGGCATTTAATCTACTAGTCCAGACCTTTAAAGAGCTCTCTGTAAAGTCTACTTTGTAATTTTTAGGATTATGAGAAAATAAATAAATAAAGTACTAAACGATGACCTTGAACATATCTCAGGAACATTTTAATGCCTTTTGAGGTAATCTTGCTAAGAACATAGCTGTTAGGTGACAGTTGTCTTAGAAATATTTATTTCTGAGGAAATCAAATGATTCTGAAGCAGCACCACCACTTATCTTATGCTTAAGATAAATTTTACCAAATTCACAGTTGAAAAGTTAAGTAATGTTACACGGGTTCATGAAAGGCAGGTCTTGCCAAACTAACTTAATCGCCTTCTATGACAAAGTGACCTGCTTACTGGATAAGGGAAAGGCTGTAGATGTTGTCTTCTTGGACTTCAGTAAAGCCTTTGAGACAGATTCGCACAGCATTCTGCTTAGGAAACTCAGCCTCTGGACTGGACAGGCGCACACTCTCCTAGGTGGAAAACTGGTTGGATGGCCGGGCCCAGAGAGTGGTGGGAAATGGAGTTAACTCCAGCTGGAACAATGGTCACAAGTGGGGTTCCCCAGGGCTCAGTGCTGGGTTCAGCCCTGTTCAATGTCTTTATCAATGACCTGAACAAGGGGTTTGAATGAACCCTAAGTAAGTTCAGGGATAACACTAAGCTGGGTGGAAGTGTCGATCTGCTGGAAGGTAGGGAGGCTCTGCAAAGGGATCTGAACAGGCTGGACCGCTGGGCTGAGACCAATGGCATGAGGTTTAACAAGGCCAAGTGCCAGGTCCTGCACCTGGGGCAAAAACAACCCTATGCAGTGCTACAGACTAGGAGAACTCTGTCTAGAAATCTGCCTGCAGGAGAAGGACCTGGGGGTGTTGGTTGACAGCCGACTGAATATGAGCCAGCAGTGTGCCCAGGTGGCCAAGAAGGCCAATGGCATCTTGGCTTGTATCAGAAACAGCGTGACCAGCAGGTCCAGGGAGGTTCTTCTCCCTCTGTACTCAGCACTGGTGAGACCGCTCCTCGAATACTGTGTTCAGTTCTGGGCCCCTCACCACAAGAAGGATGTTGAGGCTCTGGAACGAGTCCAGAGAAGAGCAACGAAGCTGGTGAAGGGGCTGGAGAGCAGGTCTTATGAGGAGCGGCTGAGAGAGCTGGGGTTGTTCAGCCTGGAGAAGAGGAGGCTGAGGGGAGACCTTATCGCTCTCTACAACTACCTGAAAGGAGGTTGTACAGAGCAGGGTGATGGCCTCTTCTCCCAAGTGACAGGAGACAGGATAAGGGGGAATGGCCTCAAGCTCCACCAGGGGAGGTTCAGGCTTGACATCAGAAAAAAAAATTCACGGAAAGGGTCATTGGGCACTGGAACAGGCTGTCCAGGGAGGTGGTTGAGTCACCTTCCCTGGAGATGTTTAAGGCACGGGTGGAGGAGGTGCTGAGGGATAAGGTTTATTGTTTGATAGGAATGGTTGGGCTCAATGATCCAGTGGGTCTTTTTCAACCTAGTGATTCCACGATTCTATAATATCAATTATTTCAAATAAAATTTAATAGCCTTGTCTTCATTATTCACACTACATACAAGAAATTATGCTAGTTAAAAAAAAAAAAAAGGGAGAGAGGGAGAGGGGGAAGTCCGCTTCTGCAACCATTCCAGGAGGCAGATAGAGAGGAGGTGGGTTATTTATAGCTTTGGTTATAGCATCCTGGGATAGGGGTTACGAACTAGTCCTTCTGTCAACTGCTTCTCAAAATGATTTCATTAGCATTTAGGCAGGCATAGCAATCCTACAGATGGCTTCACGGAGACTGCAGCGATGCTCCAGGTGATAACAAAAGATAAAATAGTAGGCTATAACACCAGAAATAACACCAATAATATTCAGATCTAAATAGTGTTGAACTATGACCCACTTCAGCATTGAGTGCTCTAACCTCATTGATTTTAGTACAGCTAGTCATTATTGACCTGAAGCATGTCAGATAAGATTCAACCATTTCACTTTATCCCCCGGACCACAAAGCAAAGCAGCAATATTCACTATACTCAATTTCAAATATAGAATTTAGATTTGAGAGCTGGCTAACCCTCAAAAACAATTGAAATCAGCCACAATGAAACTTTCTCATTTTGCATAATTTTCCTTTTCCCACGGATTAGTAGAGGTCTGTCTAATACAAACTGCTGATGCAAGTACCACAGTCTTCAAAACAAAACATCAATATTGTGGAATGCTGCAGACAACAACATATTCTCAGTCCAAAAGATCAGGAGATGCACAGATCTTAGAAGATCATATCAGGAATAAGTATAACAATGTAAAAAATGTCTTTTACTGTATTCAATCCTCCACTGACTCACCTTTTGAATTGATAATGTGGTATGCAAATGGTCTGTCAGACTAATATTTTAAAATTAAAACAGAACAGAAGGCCCGGGAATAAAACAGGAAATGATAATCAGGGGAAAAGTGAAGCCACTGTCAGACTACAAAGTTCCGCATCCTTCATGGTTATACTGGAAAGTACTCTGGACAACAGGCAGAAATAACTTTTCAATCTAGCCAATTAATGCACCACTAGTTTAAAAGCCTACCTAATCAATTAAGCATAAAGATCTCCAAGCTCATTAAAAGTAAGAATTCTACCCATTAAGGATTAACAAAGCTGGGTCACCCCCAAACTAGGAAACAGCTTCCTGGGATGATAAACTGCTATGCAGAATATCAACTTGCATCAGACACATGCTACGTGAACTGTGTAGAAGAGACTTTATTTGAAATCCACTGATTTGAACCCACTACTAAGTTAAGACAGAATTAAAATAACATATTTCTTAATCAGAAGTTGTTGATCTTTCTTTTTTAGGTTTTCCTCATTTCCCTCTGCCTCTGTGGACTTCATGTTAATGTCCTAACCTGCATGAGGATTATTCAATCTTTTGTCAAGCCATTAAGGGTGGGAAATTAAGAGTTTTACAACCCGCAGCACATTTTCATGTTCAGCAAGGATTTGGATAAGAAAATCACAAAATGACCTTATGTTAAACAAAACAAGAAGCAGTAGAGCATTTAGAATATTTCTACACATTTTCATATTCCTTTTTGCAACCAGCCATCTGTTTCATCCTAATGCAGCGACATAAATCAGCTATAGTCTGAAGACTGTTCCTGGAAAGGATAAGGCCTTCAGGCCACTGATACAGATGCTAGAACTCTAGTCAAGCAATGAAGACAAGAAATTAGCCTGCCATATGTTAAAAAAGAGCTTCTCTTAGCAGAAAGGGTTAGGAGGTGGTCAGGGTTTCTTCTTTTGATTTTTAATGAGTAGTTATATGTAAAAGACAACTAAAGTAGAATATAATTTTGATAGCTATATTTATCTCACATTTATGAGAATGTTAATGAGATTGATATGCAATAGTCCTAGGGATGTTACAACACTATAGCATACAGCTAGAAATTAAGAGATTTCATAGAAAAGCATGTGTTACCCTGCCTTATGGGGGTGGGGGCAGGGACACTTTCCATGAGATCAGGTTTCTCAAAGTCTCATCCAGGCTGGCCTTGAAGTACTCCCAATTCATTCCCCACCCAGCCTGTAATTGTGCTTGGGATTGCCCCAATCCAGCTGCAGGACCTTGCACATGGCCTTGTTGAACTTCATGAGGTTTGCACAGGCCCACCTCTTAAGCCTGCCCATGTCCTTATGGATGGCATCTCTTCCCTCCAGTGTGTCAGGTGTGCCACACACCTTGGTGTTATCGGCAAACTTGCTGAGGGCCCTCGATCCCGCTCTCCGACAGAGATGTTAAAAAACAGCAGTCCCAATATTGACCCATTCATCTTTCAGCTCAATACAGACAGAGCTGTAACATAAATACATGCTGATACCATAGTATAAACCACTGCATGCTAAAGCCCATTTCATCTTCCTTCCTTGAGTCGGCATAAATAAGTATCAGTATTTTCATATAGTAGATGAATTGGTCTTAGAGTAAATCTCTTTGTGGATTTACTTAGGATTCAGAATGCAATTGTAGTGGCAATTCCAAAATAGATGTACTAGGAGGGAACAAAATTATTTTGGTTTGCCTGGAAGGCAGCAGATTGTACATCAATAAATATTTTTTTTTTTCTTTTTTTACTTTTGGAATAAACTTAGCTCACTGTGACTAGTTAAAATTAACATGCTTATTCTTTTAAGGCAAGTAGTTTCTGAAATAGATTTCCTACTATAAATATAATTTCAATTCAACACTTACTGGATTTCACCACAGGAAAAAAAATAATCTTTGCACTCTGGGGCATGCAAAGTAAAATCTGCAAGGAAATATACTATTTATTTTAAAGACGGATATTTTGACATATATTTATTTTCATTTATATACTGTGAAAAATTGCATAACATTTTAAAGCATTTCACGGTATAAACTACACCAAAAGAACTCTGTTCAGTTCCAGAAGCAACTTTTCTATTCACTGCCACTTGGCAGTGTAACTACCTTCTGTTTACAGTACTGTTCTAGTGACAGGAATATTAATTTTCAAGAAGTTCTAGTTAAAGAATGAAGCAGTTAGCATTCTAAAAACATTGCTAGTCATTAAACAAAATGAAAAAACAGAAAGCATCTCTATAAAGAGATTTTTAATGTCACCTGAAAGCTGTTGTCACAGACTTTTAACTGTTATGTATTTATAGTAATAGCTACTGTCTGTTCTTCCCTCTAAAGGACCTAAGCTCCTTTCCTAAGGCATAGCAGAACTAGACACTCTGGACAGAATCCCTCTTAACCAAGGGATTGCCCTAAACTTGTCTGCAAAAACCAAGACCAGTATCTACTCAATCTCATAGGTTAGGATAGAAAAAATCTGCCTCTAACTGAAGGCAAGTTTTGTACCATAGGACGGTAATGATTTTGCACCTTTTCTGGCTGAGACTCACAGATCACCTAATACATAAGTAATACCTGGATTGTGCAGTCAAAAGCACAGGCACAATCAGTAAAGCAAATGTGTGTGAAACAAGCAAGAGAGCCAAGTTGTCCCTGCATATAAAGTAAAAAGAAAATAGTACTGGGAATGCAGTCTAAATCTCCTGGCACAAGCTAGGAAAAGATTTAACTTTTCAACTCTTCAAAAGAGCTTACTGCAATGTCTGTCTCAAAAATATTTAGAAAACCAATGAGATTGGCTACAGCCCTAGCTGTTGCAAATCTCTCTTCTTTGTTCTAGGAAAAAAGCAAGGTATCATTCAAGGTAAATCATACTTCTTAGTCAGATGGCTGGTGTGTGTTCAGCGTGATAGTCTTTGTAAGCTCTGTGCAGAAGTGACTCCAAAGATTTTGTCAGTCCAAGCAAGAGATACAACGGCAATTAACATATCTAACAATTGGTTGAAGATTAAATATATCTCATGCATCTAGATCTAACAGATGTAATAGATGAGGACTGATTTTCTGGGACTTATTCCACATCAGATCATGATAGTCTAAATATCTAAACATATCCAATGGAAACATTAACGTTAAAAAAAAAGGGAAAAAACTAGCCCAGATGGCAAGTTAATTCATGGAAGTGCAAGTGCTCATTGGCAGTTGTAACCAAAGACTACTTATTAAATAGTTCTTTCTTTGAGGCTTGAATGGACTCCCAGAGAACAGCACTACAGTAAGAACAAACTATTTACACAAGTAACTCCCATGTCTCCTACTTCTCACTGATTTGAGATCAGTGTGTAGTTGAACTTCCATATATTCATTCATATCTCTTCAATACTTTGATAAGAATTAGATGTAATGAAAGATACGGGCATCTACCAGTTACCTTTCATTTTAATTTTTAGCTGCTTAGTCCCAAGTCTGAAAGTTAGGATCCTATGACAGGACTTCAGGGACAAAGCTAGATGTTTGAAAGGGTATAAAAAATATCTTGCACGCCAGTCAGGAAGTTGTCCAGGTATAACCAACAGGAAGACTAAGCAAAGAAAAATATATAAAAACCCATCCTTTCCTGGCATACCTTCTGTAAAGTAAGAGTCAGAATGAGGATAAGTGCCAATTCTTTCACTTTCAATAACTAGAAGATAGTGATGTTGTTGTAAAATACATATGGAGAAGAAAGAAAACCTATTTTACACCAAAGTACCATCCATGAACACTCATCTGTGAAATGAAAGATGCAAATTTAACTGCCTTTTCTGCTTGAGGCAATTCAAATACAGCTTAAATCATGTGTCCTGTTAACAAACTGTAGCATTCTGTGAATAGGGCATCCCTCATTCCTCCCACCTAATGTTAAGAAAATAACAAAACACACCACTCTCACTCCAAAACCTACCAAATACTGGAAGCTAATTCTGGTCTCTGCCCTTTGACTTTTCCCCAGGCAGATCAATGACTCAGTTGCTGTGCTTTTGACAGCTGGTACTCAACGATGCCCTTGTGCTCTTCTTGGCTAAGTCAACTTTCCTCCTACATTCATCTAATGGATTGTAAAATTATGGGTTTGATCATTAATTTCTTTTTGCTACTTTGAATATTTAAGAACAAAAGCTAGCAATTAGTTTCCTTCCTCACAGATTTTAAGACCAGGAAAAATGATACAATATGAATTTAGTAGCAGTTAGTGGGCACATTTTACAGGAAAGAAGACATATTCTCTGCTAGCCCTTTCACTCTTTAAAATACCTTTCCACTCATGAACAGAAAACTTAGTTAAAATTCCACCAGCATAATGAAACACAAAACCACTTCAAACAGCCCTAGTGGATCAGACCAAAACTTCTCACTAGCCCAATACTCAGCTTTCAAACAAAGGTTCATCAATAGACACTTTTAGAAGGGGGATTATAAGGAGTATCTATAAATAAGGAATATATATTTTATATAAGGCGGGGGGAAGAAAAAATTACATTCCTTTGCCATCTTCTAGTTACCTAGCACCAAGCTAGTTTAAATTGTAGATTAAACACTACAGCTACTAAGTAAGCAATTTTAAGTGTCTTTCAGTAGTCTCAGATAATATTTATTTGATTCTGGCAAACAATTACTATCTTCCTGATTAGTTATAATGCCTCTTCTACTGAAGATCATATGGTTTAGGCCTCCTCATTAGACGGAATCTAGCTCCTGTACACTGAGTAGCAATGCAGTGATCACAATGATTTAGCTTTGTATTTTATGCTTGTATCTTTCTTGAGTTCAAATTTTATACCTCAGTGGTCTATCACTTTCCCTTTGGTGGCATGTCTATGATATAAACAAGTTTTGGGGGTGGGGAGATGGTGCCCATATGAAGTTGCTGTTCAAACCTCTTTCATTTGACTTACTTTTATACAATATTGTGCCTAAGCTTTTGGTTTTTCCTATGTTTAAATACAATTTTCACTTTCAAAATACTATCTTTTTACTTTCAACAAGAGCTTGCTTAGGAATGCTGGACATGGTTTTTCCTCATGCTCTAAAGAATTGCCTGCTATTTGTGAGCATATTAATTACTTATTACTTCTATTCACCTCTTAAAAAAATTTTAATCTGTACATAGCCACTGCTAAACCTAACGGGTGGATTATGCCTACAAAGACTTTTACTTTAGCTGTATTGTTATTACCATACATATAAAACTCCTCATAGAACTACTCTTTTCATAACTACATCTCAAACTAGGTCTTGTGCACAGGTCAAGGCTAAAATTAAGAGACATTGCAATCTTTTCAGCTGCATTACTGGCAATTCTGGAAAGCAACCATTTATGAAATTTAAACGCCTGCATCATTGCCCATCAGAATATTCATCCAGTCAAAATAAGCATTTTGCATAAACCCAAACATCTGCATTTCATGCTTTTTAAACAGTATACATTTCTTTACTTATAACTTATATACTGCACACACACAAAATGAGTAGATATTACTAAAATCACACTGCTGTAGTTTACAATGAGAAAATAAACACAAACTCTAAACAAGTCACACAGAATATTTTTAAGCCTTTTAGAATGAAGTAAGATTTTTAACCAATGTTTTACATTAAAACTCTGATATAACATGAGCTAAAATATCATGACAAATCCTACTGTTATCAAAATCTGTTTCCATTATTGAGGAAAATGCTTCTTTCCTCCACTAATGCCACCACCACCCACACAAAATTTAGACAAAAAAAATATGAATAGTTGGCTAGGTTAGATTAATCAAATGACCTTAGAAGAAAGACCAGAAAGAGAATAAAGTCACATTTTAATGCAGCTCCTAGCACAGATGGAAAACGTGCTACTTGTACAGCCATTTTTCAGATAAAGGGTATTTCCAAATCACATCCATGTTTATGTATTTTCAAGCAGAAATTTTAAGATTTTAAGTCCAGTTAAAATCTCTACAAATCTGCAAATCTCTATACCTGACAACACAGATTATTAACAGTCCAAAAGACAGAGACAACATTTTAATTAAGCATGCCATTATTGTCAAGCAACAATCACAATGCAAAAAGTTCTGATCCTATTCACTCTTTTTTACATTGCAGGAACATATTTGGGAATATAATCTGTTAATACAGCCAAGGGTTTGGAGGTGGAAGTCAGTTGAGTAAGGAAATAAAATATAATTATTTGGCATGAATAATTATTTCACAGTGATAAAAATGAGAGAACAAAACTGGATTGTATTGGATGTTCAGTATGACAAATCTTTTCCATAATAGCCACTGATCATTTACAAGTGCTATATAATTTGAAATGAATGCACCAACCTTGGGTACAATACATTCCTTCTTTAATGTGTCTCCCTTGACACAAGGTATATATTTAAGCAGGTATATATTTAAAATCTTATTTTCTTTTTAATAAAATTGAACAGATTAAATATGATGTGTTAATGTACTGCTTCAGGATTTGTGGTAATAAAATGCCAAAGAACAAGCTGCAAGCTGTTGTTACTTACGATACTCAAAGAAGTAATTTTATGCTGGCATATACTGTAATTAGAAATAGCTCTGTGCATCATGATTAAACTAGTAGCTATGGAAACCAAAGCAGATAGAATAAGTGTGAAAGGAGAATACTGAATAAACCAATCATTAAACTCCTTTAATATGTTTATTTTTAATCTTTTTCATAATGTAAATAGGAACACTAAAGGTAGATATTACTTTATTTTTCTTAACCTTTGTATGTTTGGAAAGAATAATATTCTTTCCAAACTGCTTCTTAGCAAAGGTATCAGACTTCAGTTTTGCATAAGAAGTTCTAATCTCACATAATGAGGGACCTGGGGGTGTTGGTTGACAGCCGACTGAACATGAGCCAGCAGTGTGCCCAGGTGGCCAAGAAGGCCCATGGCATCTTAGCTTGTATCAGAAACAGCGTGACCAGCAGGTCCAGGGAGGTTATTCTCCCTCTGTACTCAGCACTGGTGAGACCGCTCCTCAAATACTGTGTTCAGTTCTGGGCCCCTCACCACAAGAAGGATGTTGAGGCTCTGGAGAGAGTCCAGAGAAGAGCAACAAAGCTGGTGAAGGGGCTGGAGAACAGGCCTTACGAGGAGCGGCTGAGAGAGCTGGGGTTGTTTAGCCTGGAGAAGAGGAGGCTGAGGGGAGACCTCATTGCTCTCTACAACTACCTGAAAGGAGGTTGTACAGAGCAGGGAGCTGGCCTCTTCTCCCAAGTGACAGGGGACAGGACAAGAGGGAATGGCCTCAAGCTCCACCAGGGGAGATTTAGGCTGGACATTAGGAAAAAATTTTTCACAGAAAGGGTCATTGGGCACTGGAACAGGCTGCCCAGGGAGGTGGTTGAGTCCCCTTCCCTGGAGATGTTTAAGGCACGGGTGGACGAGGTGCTAAGGGGCATGGTTTGATAGGAATGGTTGGACTTGATGATCCGGTAGGCCTCTTCCAACCTGGTGATCCTATGATTCTATGATAATCTTAAATAGTAAAAGCACATAATTTTTTAATGACCCATTTTGCATTAAATAATTTTATATGGTTTCAAGAGTGTATAATCCCCATTGTGCTCCATCCCCTTAACCATTCTGATCGCCATTTGCTGAACATACTCCAGTTTATCAGTCTCCTTAGGTGGCTGGGCGGGGGAGGATGGACATGTTTCCACGCAGTACTCACCTGATGCAATTTCAAGTGCTGAATGAGGGGGAAGAATCACTTCCCCTTCTATACTGGCTACAAGTACTGTGGCCACCAAGCATGCAGATAGCTTTCATCACACAATGCTGACTCATATTTCAATTCTTATTCACCCTGAGGTCCTTTACTGAATAGGTATTTAATGGCCTTCAGCCAGACTTAAACAGTTTTCCAGTATGAAAGATCTAACACTGACATAGTCAGAAAAGATTTTGTTGTTGATTGGGATCATATTTTGAAATGAAACAATCATCTGGAACAAACTGGCAAGATAATTAATACAAAAGCAAACAAATTCTTACATGCCCAAGTCTCCCTTCCAGAAAACATTCACTTCAAGAAGTTCAATTTCATCGTTCTCAGTTAAGCACTTTCTTGGGCTGCTCTTGAGTCACATCTTCATCAGTAGGAGCAGGTAATCATTTCTTTCTAACTTTGGCAATAAAAAAGGTTAAAAACATAAAGCTGAGTTTGGGTTTGGTTTTGCTTGGTTTGGTTTTTGGTTTTGGTTTTTGGTTTTTGGTTTTGCTATGGACATAAAGTCCGCAGCTATAAAAACATGCCGATTAGCCATGCCCATTTCTGACAATGTATACAACTTTTGCACTGAAAGATTGGGAAAAATGTCCAATTAATATCTTTACTATGTTATTGAAATTACTAGTTTTAGATATCAGTAGAAAAAAATGTACATGTTACAACACAGAAATGTTATCAATGGTGGTTTTAAGGAGAAAAAGAAACAATAAAGCTTCAGTAAAATGAATTAGTATCCAAGATATAGAAATCATGCCCAGCTAGCATACCCATGAAATTTTACCTGTTCTGTTAATAGAACTGAGAAGTCCAAAGCACAGAAGTCAATAGCAAAATATTCACTATTTTTTTCCTAAACCAGTATCTGCCCCTTCATTCAGTTATGCTGCTCTCATTGTCTTTCCGCACACCAATAACTTCAATGATGGCACTAGCTTTCTCATAGAGTATCAGAGCAAATCTGACAATAACTGGACTGGTTTCACTATTAGGAACAGGGTCAAAATTACTCAGGAAGGGGGTTTTACCACACTTGGGCAATTCTTTTTTCACAGATCATCAATGTGTTGCATATTTTGCAAGCAACATTCTAGAACCAGCCTTCTCCAACACGCTCCTTCCCACTCACTAGAGGTAGCAAATTTTACTTTCATATTTTACTTTTTTTAACAAAAAAATTGATTACTGCAACTTTACTGAGTTTATTGAGCCTACCCACCTCAACAATATCTGAAGCAACTGCTGAACTGCTTCATATACTTCAAAAAACATAAACAATCATCTACCAGGATTAAATAAATATTTCCTTGGCAATAACCAAGGACAGTTGATGTGCCACTGGCACATACCAGCAGTCATTACTATTTATCTACAGCCAGTCCTGGATCACAACAGCGAGTAGCACCATTAAGATTTGTATCACCCTTTCCATGGCTCTGCTTTTACTAAGAACACCTCTATGGTCTATAAGAAAACAAACTACTAAATAAAGGAAAAGTAATATTATATAGGTGGCAATTGAAAAAATAGTGCTTCTAGACAGGACTATCATCCTATATGCAGAGCATGATGGTTGATAACATCAGAAACATGCGCGAATTAATAGAACTATGTTCAAGTTAAAAGCATTGCACAAATCACTGACATTTTTAGGTTTGTTTATATAAAATAAATACAGAGTACATGCTGGCATTTTGCAACTTTCAGTGCGTGATGACTGGCAGTAGCACAAGCAGATCTACATGAAAGAAATCAGTTGCTAAGATTTTAGCTTGAATAGCAGAGAATACAGTAAAAGGAGATTGCACTTGAAACTAGAAAAAAAACAGATGTGACATCAGTAACACATTTGCTTGTCCTTCATTAAATGGGAAGGATTCCAGAACAGGAAGAATCATGCTATGTACTATTATATATTATTTTCTTTTAAAAAGTGCCATTTGAAGGCTCTGACTGACAGGGACAGAAATTTTTCACTGTTTCCTTTTGCAGGTATTATATATGAGCTATTCCTCGGTAAGATTCCAGACTGCAGTTTACAAACTCCAGCTTACAACACAGCATTTCAAAAACAAACCTGAAATCAGCAATTCCTTGATTGGAAAATGAGGTTATACCATTATAAGCAATCCTTACTCATACAAACTTTGTATGCTTTCCCAGGCTGATTACCATATCACTATCTGCATTACAACCTCATGCTGTACCACAGCTGAAGTCCTTAGAATAAAAAATCCCTACATTTCCCTCATACAACTCCTTTCCTTTTTATGCCAAGCATGATATGTAAAGGCTTCCTAACCACATAACTATGGATAAGTGTGCTGACCTGAAGTCCAAGGGAAAAAAACTGTCCCTCCTTGAGGTTTTCATAGGGACTGAGACTGAGAATCTGAGGTGCTTCAAATGACTTGCTGGAAAATAAGGGAAGCTGACAAGAAAAGACATAATAAGGGTGTTGATAAGGACTACCAAGAGATACTATCCCATTTCACAGTATCTGGACCATCTGAATAACCAAGATGCACTATCCAACCAGAAGAAGGGTGAATGTGATAAGCAGTAAAAGTGACATGATAAGCTCTTTTGTCTTTCCTCTCCCCGACTTTCTCCCTTCTTCTCCCTCTCCCCACCCCTGAAAAGCATTATTTGGTTCTCTGCCAAATAGATACCAAAAGATACTTCTATCTTTTGATACTTTTCTATCTTTTTTCTATCTTTTTCTACCAAAAGATAGAAAATGCGTATAGTGTCCATATGATTAGATTTAGCTTCCCTGGGTTTTGAGAAAATCTATGAGCTAATTCTGCTAGTGTTTTAACAAAAATCCCTTGAATTTTAACCCAGTCTGTTGCAATTAATGATGACATGTCAGCAAGGAGATTTTAAAAGACTTGGGAAAAAATTCTTTTCTTTTCAAAGATGCTGAGAGAGAGAATTTTTTCCAGGCTGGAGTCCCATAAAACAAAGTCAGCCTGTGCAGTGCTCTGACCTCTCACATGTCTTCCTGGTCCTTGTTTTACATTGCCCTTACTTACTGGCTTGATATGCATTGGCTTCAACACAAACTGCTCGCCTCCATGAACTAAATCAACTCCAATCAAGGAAAAAAAAAGTGGTCAGTTTTATGTTGAGACAGTGATTTGAATAAAAATCAACAATTTTTACTTCAAGAAATTCCTGTCTAACGTTAGGAACTGTGTTGCTTTCTTTGTGCTCCCCTATGACTTGCTCTCTGTAAGACCGCATCCTAACCTACAGTTCTCCATCTGCAGGCAGGCAGATGTACCCACCACGTTCAGCACATCCTGCTAGGAGAAAAACTTGATCAAATTGTCTTCACTTTCCTCCTCAAAGAAAAGGCATTTCCACTCACTTTAAAACCAGGTTAGGTTCTCTGGTTTTTCTGCAACACAGGTAACAACTACAGGCTACTAGAAAGGGAAAGACTGAATTAAATATAGTAAAGAAAAAGCAGGATGCTAAGAGACAAAATTATTCCAGATCATAGAATCATAGAATCACTAGGTTGGAAAAGACCTCTTAGATCATCGAGTCCAACCATAGTCCAATCACGTTCTCACTTTCGTTCTGTTACACTGTTTTTAAATGCTCTCTCGTTAAAAACTGCGCTCTGCTTTTCAGCAGTTCCCAGCGAAGAAAATTTACAACTAAAAGGAGACAGAAGGTGATGTGAAACAGTTTATACAGCGTTTACAACCCTGAACCAAGAGCATCCCTCCGACCGCCTCCGAAGCCTGCGGGGGCGAAGCGCTCCCTGGTGGACCTATTAGGAGCGCTTGGAATATGATAGAGAAAATAAAGAGGGGTGGTGTTGGTAATAAGTGCCTCCCAAGAACCACTCACTGCTGGCCAGCTCTTAAAAGGGGAGCTTCCTACCGATAAGTGGCCAATGTTTGAGCTTGTGTATTATTCAATAGTAATTGTCTGAGTTAGTATGTCTTATAGTGGTATGTGTCTTGAGAAATGTTGTTTTTTTCTTTTTCTACAAGGGGACTGATGAATGGCAAATGTCTGAGCTTGTGCCTTGACCTGTAGCAACTGTCTAAGCTTGTATACCCTATAGTGGTACGTGCCTTGAAGAATGTTTATCTAAAGGGGGACCTGCTGTGCAAGGAACTGGCATCCCACAAGACAAGATAAGGAAATCTGGAATCCACACTGTTGCTCCAGCAGAAAAAGGACTGTTTTTTTCAAAGTTTGGGCTGCACCCCACTTCTAGCCTTCATCTTTGGACCTCAGGACGGGGTCCTCAAGCCACTCAATGGACTGTCTGCACATGAGAACGTGGTGTGAAGACATATTAATGACTCTTCGAAAAGGAGTGAGCATGCAATACCGGATGATGAAATGAATACACATGTGGAGACATTTTATAGGGAAGAAGGACTCGATGCTGTAGGCCTTGTTGATATCGAGCAGCTCTGACAAGACCTTGAAACAGAGAGTCAAGACAAAAACAAGAGCTAGTTCGGTGGGAACAAGTACCAACTGAGAAAAACAAAGAAGAAAAATATCAACATAGTTAAATTTAGTGTAACTTGTTTTTTTAGTGCGTGCAGTTGTTTACCCAATAATATGTTAGTAATAGCTTTATGGACAGCTACCTTAGGCAATAATACACTGTAGATAGCCTCGTGGACAGACTGTTATGTAACCCAAAAGGGTATATAAAGAAACAGCTAACTCAATAAAGGGTCTTCAATCCATCAGATCGTCAATTCCCTCGTTGTATGCATAGATCTGTAATATAAGACGCACAGTTTTCTTGCTTGGCATGCGTGTTTTTGGAGGATTAATTCCCCCACGTATCCAGTGCTGCTAATAAAGAAATACCTGCTTAATAACGACTATCCCGTTGTTATTGAGTTATTATCTCAGAATCCTGGCCCAGCTGCACCTAACCTCCCACTTCGGTGAGGTATGTTAGAAAGCAAGGAAGCTTGGAAACTCTGTCCTTTGAATCACTATGAACCTGCTCTCCATGCTTCCCTGTGTTCCACTGGATACCAAAATAAGCAGCACTCTGAGATCACTTAATACATGTAGGAATCTCAAAACCTTAGAGGGACAGACAGCAGGTAACAGCGTTTGCCACGTACCTGTGTTTGCAGGAATAGCTTCTGACCTCAACTTTGCACTGCGGTTATGGCACAGGAGCAGCTTCCATCTACTAACTTTCATAGTGAACAAAGATTTCAACAGGTTTTCACTCAGCTCATTTTGTTACGGCTTTGAAATAGCTGCTCTGATGAATTTTATTGTTACTCACTTTTATGCTACAGAACATTACAAGATAATAAAGAAAGCCTTAAAGAAACACTCCCCAGTGGGCAACCCTCAATTCACTCTCCTCAGCAGTGACAGATGGGAGATGTCACTAACATACAGTGCAATCCAAATGTAAATTACCTCTATGTTGTGCAATAAACAAGCCTGAATGAGGTATGAAGTCGAGCATGCGGTCAGCAATACTATCACTCTCCTGTATTTTACTGGACAAAGTACCATTGGTCAGAAAACCACAGTATTTTTCCATGAATTGATAATAAAAATTGATAATGTTAATAAAATATGAAACAATGTACTTTTCAAAGATAATAAATGTGGATTAACTCTAAAACTCACTGTTGATTGACTAAGTGACACAATATTTATGCACATATTCTCAAAGTATTCAACTGTTTGTTTCTATGAATTTCCAAAAGGCCTCTAGTTAGGTCAATCACTTCTGCAGCTTTCCCAGGGGTAAAAGGGACAAAGATAATTTCTTCCTGTTCCAATGAAGAGAGAAAGTTAACAGCAAAACTCCTGGTTTGGTGTTGAATCTAGCTATATATTTTAAAACATTCACAACCATCTGATGTTTGTTTTTCCAAGTCATTAAAATAATTTCAGTTTATGTTTTATTTTCTGTTTTGGTCATTCTTCCTGGCAAAGTAATTTTACTTGATGTTAAAAGTATTAGAAAATATTACTCACATCTGAAATATATATAGATGATGAAGTTGCAAAACACAATAGAAAGAAGCAGCTCAAAAGAGTTAAAAAGCTCATAACTTATGAATGAAGAATCATGTGCAGACTGAAAGAAATTTACATTCTTGACATAATATTAAATCCATGAACTAATGAAGATCTTATGCCAACTACTTATAACTTTTAAGATATTTAAAATATAGGCTCTCAGTCTATCCCCAGTAACTATCCCCAGAACTGCTATTTTAACTTCTATCAATGAATGAATAAGACTGACACTGTAGGTACGATTAGGGAGAGAGACAGGATACGTAAGTTCTGTGATCAACTGATTTTTGATTCCATATTTAAGTAAAATACTTTAAATGGAAGTACTATTTCACTGCAAAAGTACAGAATGTCTAGAAGCAGACATATGCTTTCTTGTCTTGCAAAAGTTTTACATAAAAGAAGGAAACTAGGCTTCCTGTGCTTTTGAAAGTTTCAGATTTTTTTATAAGGGCTAGTGAGATGTTAAAAGGTTATTTTAACACTGCTGATTAATGTGTCAGTCTGAAATGTCATCATGTATTTCTCTCTTTCTTATTAATTAAATAATTTAGAGTCACACTGTTCAGTAGTTTAGCATTACACCTAAAAAACTCAAGAACTTATGATGACTATATAAAGGAAATGTAATGCTCCAAATCAACCTGTTGGCATTTCCTCTAGGTTTGCCATACAACAATCTAAGATATGCTCATACATACAGAAAATACAACCTGTCTTTCAACTGGGCAAGTCAAAAGAAGCCTGGGCCCAAGCTGATAGCTCATGGATCTCGGAAATAACCACACGTCTTTCGACTGGGCAAGATGACAGTTCATGGATGTGGGACGTGACTATCCCTTCTTTCTCTCTTCCTTGGCCTTATTCTCCCCATCCTCTCCACTTCTTATAAGGGTCACCACTATAGACAGCATGGACTTGAGTTTTGGATTCGAGTTCTCTGACAAATGTTTATGTTATGGGGTGGAATGTAAAGCCCGACTTTGCTTCTTGCTTTGCCTTAAACTTTTTGTCTGAAGGCTTACCATTTGCATGTTTGTTTTGTGGCACCAGCAACGAATAGTGGAGGTGGTGCAGCAGCAGACCTCCCCAGGGACGGAGCTTGGATATAACCTGAGGGCCTCGTCTGTGGCACCAGATTCAATGGAGGGGAGTTGCAGGAGTAAGCACCTCTCCACCTTAACAGGCCGAGCTCATGGTCTGGAGCTGACTGCTACAGGGAGAGGTGATGCAGGGGTGGGTGCTGCCCCCCCAACCCCTTCCTCCACCCACCAGACTTCCCGGGCCGCACCCTCCCAAAAGACATGTGGCAAGACCACCCCAACTCCTGCTGAGGAGAGACTACAAGGTAGATTTAAACAGTGGGAAAAGCACAGCAAAGGAAGAGGGTTAGAAGCAAATAATTAGCTATGCACTTGGTCCCTGAAGGGTTAATCAAGGATAGAACATGCAGTCGAATGACTGAAAGAAGAAGCAGGCAGAACAGAAGAGAAGAACAGAAGTTCATGGGGAAAATGTTAAGAGCAGTAAAGAAATGATTTCACAGATCCAGAAGGGAAGAGATCAGACTGTAGCTCTACAATTTAGTATATCAACAGTGAAAAGGGTTCACCTCAAAAATGAAGTTCCAGCACAAACAGAAAACCCTGACTCCAGGCAATTTCCAGTGTCCTCTCAAAATCGCAAGGTCTGCCCCCATGCATGCCACACACTGTGCAGTGGCAGCTTGCAGCACCCATTGCATGTCCCCTGCCCATGCCATGCAGCCCCAGTGCACATCCCAGTCCTACTGCATGCCCCGGGGAGTTCCATGGCCTGCGCACCCATCAGCACTGGACATGGCACTGTATTTGAACTCATCTAAACCTACTGAATCTGGTTCCAGATTTTGAACACAACAGAAAGTCTTTTCTAGCCAAAGAGGTGATTTCAATCTTTGTGTCTCAAAGCTGGCAGATGCTACAACATCTGACCACTGGAGGCAGGGACCAATGGGCATCCTGTGCAAGCACGTTTCTCACAAAACAATGTGCAGGTTCAGCCTTTATAAACACACGTAAAGAAGCACTCAGAATAGTGTAGATAATATTACCTCCCTTTATGTGCTGGGAACCCTAAGTTGTGCAGCATTGAACAGGCCACTGCATACAGCAGGCTATGCAGCCCCTGCCTGTATAAAGGGTTACCTCGTGCTTGTGATTTGAGTTACTATAGGAGTTTCTTACAAGAAAACAACTCTGTTCACCACTTCTACTGTTAAACAGGAAGTATATTGACAGGAGAACTTCCCGCTGTACCTTTAGATAAAGGCAAAGCTACACAGGTGGTGCAATCACAGGTACCAAGTGGGAGCAGCCTTGCAGCCTGCTACAATGAACTGGCTGAATCTCATGGACTTTGGACAAGTGCAGCACTCCACGGGCCTGACAGCCAGGTGGGACAGACAGCACAGCACAGCCCTGCACCTTCTCAAGTTCAATGTTACCTGGGCCAGTAACTCTGCAATATGCAATGGTCTTATGGTCAGGATCACTGGGTGGCGGGGGGGGGGGCGGTGTGTGACATTACCTAGACTAAAAGTCTGTTGCCAGTTAAATATCTGTGCGGAGTATCAGATGGCTTAAATTTAGGTCTCTAAAATTCCTGTTGCAGTTGATGATCTAATCAATACAGTCAATGGATTCCAGCAAACAATTCATTTTACCCTAAACACCTAATCTCTAGTAAACTAGGCTACTCTGTGAGAAACTTTGAAAGATCTTATAGGACTTCTGTGAGAGATTGACAGCAACGGCAGTTTCTATATGTATTGGTCCAGCCCTTCAATGTTAAGTGCCCCAGTCTCAAAGTGAATCTCACCTCAGTGCTAGGTTTTGTAACTAGAGCCTGTCTGCCAGCGAGTTCAGTGTAGTGAGCATCCCATACTGCTAAAAAAGCTGCTTTTTGGAAACTATTGGTAATCAGCCAGGGAGAGCCTTGTACCCCACACTTCCTCAGGTCCTATAGAACCTCTGTAGGCAAATTTAACACATACAAGTCACTAAGGGCAAGTGATTTGATCTCATTTGCAAATGTTGAACTCTGTGATAGGTATTCCATTTTCAAAAATGAATTCTAGGCAATCTTAATGCTGCAGCTATCAAAGGGCAACATCAATAGCACTACCAAGGTAGCAGTTCGTCCACTTAAAATAGCTTATTACAAACTATTGATTTTAGCAACAGTAGAGACTATATGCATTTAATAAAATAACTGGATTAACTAAGCATAGTGAATGAAACTTCTTTCAAGTGTTTTCTTCTTTTGACACCATTCACTAAGCATTTCTCAGCAAGAATGGAGAAAAATAAACATCAGTCTGAGTCCAACATGAAATTCTTGGCTAGATGTAATCGTACAGTTAACACAAGGTAGAAAACCATGTGATCCCTGCCAGACAAAGTGTAATAGTACTTCAGGATGGTTAGCAGAAAAAAAAAATGCTTAGTGAGAAATTAAAATAAAATTTGCTGACTCCCACAAGAGGTCAGTCACGTCTTAAGACTACAATGAAAGACACCAAAACTCTAAGTCATCATTGACTGTGCATATGGTGGAATCTGACCTGCTGGTCACAGTTTCTGATACAAGCCAAGATGCCACTAGCCTTCTGGGCCACCTGGGCACACTGCTGGCTCATGTTCAGTTGACTGTCAACCAACACCCCCAAGTCTTTCTCCTGCAGGCAGCTTTCTAGACAGACTTCTCCTAGTCTGTAGCACTGCACAGGGTTGTTTTGCCCCAGGTGCAGGACCCGGCATTTGGCCTTGTTAAACCTCATGCCATTGGTTTCAGCCCAGTGGTTCAGCCTGTTCAGATACCTTTGAGAGTTTGCATGTCCAGTCCAGAGGCAGCCAGTTTCCGAAGCAGAATGCTGAGAGAAACTGTGTCAAAGGCTTTACTGAAGTCCAAGAAGACTACATCCACAGCCTTTCCCTCGTCCAGTAAGTGGGTCACTTTGTCATAGAAGGCGATCAGGTTAGTTTGGCAGGACCTGCCTTTCATGAACCCGTGTTGACTGGGCCTGATCACCTGGTTCTCTTGCATGTGCTTCATGATAGCACTCAAGATCACCTGTTCCATTATTTTCCCTGGCACTGAGGTCAGACTGACAGGTCTGTAGTTCCCTGGATCCTCCCTGCGACCCTTCTTGTAGATGGGCACATCAGCCAGCCTCCTGGAACTTCCCCAGTCAGCCAGGACTGTTGGAAGATGATGGAAAGGGGTTCGTCAAGCACATCCACCAGCTCCTTCAATAGTCTTGGATGGATCCCATCTGGCCTCATATACTTGTGGGTGTCTAGTTGGGCAAGTAAGTCTCTAACCACTTCCTATTGAATCACCCTCATTCTGCAGGTCGAGGGAGGTGATTCTGCCCCACTATTCCTCTCTTGTGAGACCTCATCTGGAGTACTGTGTACATCTCTGAATTCCTGAGCATAAGAAGGATATGGAGCTGTTGGAATGGGTCCAGACGAGGGCTACAAAGATGATCAGAGGGCTGGAGCACCTTCCATATGAGGACACGCTGAGAGAGTTGGGCTTGTTCAGCCTGGAGAAGAGAAGGCTCTGAGGAGGCCTTATAGGAACCTTCCAGTGCCCGAAGGGGCCTCTCCTCTAAGCTGGAGAGGGTATATTTACAAAGGCTTGTAGTGATAGGACTAGGAGTAATGGCTATAAACCGGATGGGGGAAGATTTATACTAGACATAAGGAGGAATTTCTTCATGATGAGAGTGCTGAGGCACTGGCACGGGTTGCCCAGGGAAGCTGTGGATGCTCCATCCCTGGAGGTGTTCAAGGCCAGGTTGGATGGGGCCTCGGGCAGCTTGGGCTGGTGGGAGGTGTCCCTGCCCATGGCAGGGGGTTGGAACTTGGTGATCTTTAAGGTCCCTTCCGACCCAAGCCATTCTATGACACCGCGCGCGAGGCGGATAACAGCGCCGCCCCAGCGCTCCCTCACGGTCACGGCGCTTTGCCGGCTCGGCAATAAAAACGCAGCCCGCGTCCTCTCGCAGACACCGACCCAGGGGTTCGCCGGAGCATCCCCCGGCCCGTCGCTAAGCAACGATTCTTCCCCTCCCGCTTCCGGCCGCCGCCGCGGCTCCGTCCAATCAGCGCGGCGGGGGCGGGGCCCACGGGTCGCCCGGGCGACGGCGCCGTTTTCCCCTGCGGGGCGGCTGCTGCGCGCGGGCAGGTGAGGCTGCGGGCAGGTGAGTCTTTGGGCGGGCGGGGAATGCTCCGGCTGCCCCGGGAGAGCCGCCGTGGCTCTAGGCGCCTACCTGGAGCGTCTCGGAGCGGGGCTGGTGGTGTCGCTGGCGTCTTTCGTTGTTGCCGCGTCTCTTGTGCCTCGTGGAATCTCTTGGTTGGGAAAGACCTTTTGAGGTCATCGACTCCCATCGTGCCTACTGAACCGCACCCCTTCGGGGTTCCTTTAAGCACCTCCAGGGATGGTGACTCAACCACCTCCCTGCTGTGCCAGAGCCCAGTAAACCTTTAGGTGAAGGAATTTTTCCTGATGCCTAATCTGATCCTCCCCTGAAAAGAGGCACAGACGTGCTTGTGTGGAAACATCAAACTGATTAATCGTGAGGGCAGCGGTCATTAGGAGAAGCAAACTGCGGAGAAAACGCTTACCCTCCGTCGGGAGGGAGAGCTTTGGGCTTGTTCATACCTCAAATGCTTTTTCCTGCTGGGACAAGTGCAGGAGGAAGGAGCAAGAATTACTTAGAGAACCAAAAGAATTATTCGAGTACAGAACTATGGGCTAAGCAAACAAAGTTTATGAAAACGAATTTAAGATGGCAGACTCCATAGATGCAAAAAAAAATCTCTGAAGTTTTCTATGTTAAATAAATTCCTCTCATATCTTAAGAGATGTTGCTTTACATAGCAGTGATCATGTGACAGTTTCAGAAGCTATTTTGGAAGGCTTGAAAATACTAAGCGTGAAATCAAAGTCTGAGTGAGGTCTTTAATTACTTGGAATGCTGTCCTAAATACAATCCTAGATTTTAAAATTAATTCAAACAACAGTGTTTTTAATAATTGGCTTGACCACTGCATGAGATAGAACATAAGTACTTGGAAATTCCCATTTCAAGCCCCTAAATTGGTTGGTTTGAGAACATCTTTCTGATGGTCATACATTCATGGGCTAGGGAGTGCCCCTTTCTAACTAATTCTAGGGTTTAAGTCTCTTCTGTATTAGGAATGTAGAGCTTTCTGGTTTTATGCCTCATTTAAAAATTTTGTCATTACACTATGCAGTTTCATGCTATTCATAAGAGTATTTAGGGGGAAGAATTCAGATAATAAGCACATATAGTAAATAATCAGATATTCTCCAGACTTTAGCAAAGTATTATTTTGCTTAATTTATTCACAGTAAGGCATATTTCCCATTGTTTTAAATTAAGTTCTAGTTGCTAACCTTTGCACTTCCTAATTTTTTTCAGTCCTAAAATAGTGGAAATTTACGTAGGTTGTGCCATTTGCAAGTAAATTCTTTCCTGATTAAAGGCACAGCTGTATATGTTACTGATATATTTTAAGGTTTCTATTAGAGAACAAGTGCTTTGCACAAATCTTGGGAATCTTGGGAGTATTGTCTTACTGTTTTTTTGTTGTGTTTTTTTTTTTTGTAACTTCCTGACAAGGTACCTACTGTCTTCTTCCATCTCTCTGTTTCAACTCTCTGCATTCTCTTACACCAAATCTTGAACTCTTTGGGTACCTCTGGCTATTTAAAGGACCCATAACACGGTAATTAATTTGTAATTTGGTCATCTGCTATGAGGAAAATTTTCACATAACAAGAACAAAGTAAGAAAGTCATCACTGAGTTTGACTTAACTGTCTGTTGAACTCAGTAGGCCAGTATTTTATTTGTAACAGTGGTAATAGGAGAGGATAACTTAGGGAAAGAAATATTTCTTCCTCCTGCAGTCTGTGAGTCAGAGTTGATGTGAAGGGTTAGAGCTACTTCAGCAAATCCCAGCGAAGTTACCATGTAACTCACATATTTGGTTACGTAAGGCAAAAGATACACAGCAGAAGAGAAATAACTATCAATATAACGTTTGAATTATAGCAACAGTTTATGAGACCTGAGAATTCACCTGTAAGGTACATGCAAATCAGTGACACAGAGTCCTTCAGGCTAGCAATTATTTATGGTACCAGTTGAGCTGTATGGAGAAGAGTGGAAGTTTTGTACAGTATTCTTTTCCCTATTTAAGTCTTATAGTAAGTACACCTTGACTGAACCCACTTAGGCCATTTATTCCTTATCCTCTTCTGGCATTGGAGTCTTTGATTTTGCTGCTGTTTGAGGGATTCACTGGAATAGCAGTAAAGGCTTGTACAGTTTTGCTGACCTTTTTTATGTTGTTAACAATTTCATATACAAGCTGTCAAGACAGTCTTGTCACGAAGCATGGGAACTCATCTCTTCCAGTTCTTTCTGTCATTTGGTGGTGTTTTCATTTGTGGTAATGACCTTGGCTGCACCGTCATTTCTTCTAAGTCTACTTCTTAGAGTTTTCACTTGGGCTACTTTGTTCAATTTTATGTGGGAAGCTGTGCGTGAGCAGGCAAGTTGATAATTAGTGGTTTCTAAAATCTTCATCAGTGATGAATCCTTCTATTCTGTGTCCAGTGTCTAATTTCCTGTTTAATTATGGGGATTCCCCAGCTTTTCCAAGCAGTTGTTGGAATGGACACATTGTACGTCTCTTCTTCTTTTGGCCGCTTCCCCTTGATGGCTAGTACTTTTCCCATGGTTTATCACATTCAATGGTTGATTTTTGTAAGTTTTTTTTCCCCCCTCTCTCTCCTTTTGTTTTACTGTAGTTGTAGTTTTTACTCAATTTCCTGGTTGATTGAAACTGATCAGCTCTACTTGAAGGTTTTTTTGGGAGACAGGATTTATCCCATCCCTTCAATTTATATATATTGAGATCTCTTATTTTATTTCTGGTTTAGATATAATTGTTTGTATTTACTTGCACTGTTAGACAGCATGCTTTTGCCTCTTGCTCAGTAGCCTCTGCCTTAAGGAGATGGAAGTTGCCTAGTTTATCATCAGTTCTAAAACCGAATCTTTTTGGGGTTTGCCTTTTTCTTCAATCTAGTTAAATCATTTGGAGGTTTTATGCTAGAGTTGACTTTTATACACTCACTCTCATACACACTCACGCACATTGGCAAATCAAGGTATAAGAGCACTAACTAGTGTTACTATTTTCATTGTCTTCAGTTCTTTTTCAAGTTGTTACTTAGTGTCGGAAAATATCTGTAGTGGGACATTGATAATGATGGAATGAAAGAGGATATATTGGATCCAAGAGATTAATTTCATACATAAATTGAAATGCCGGGAAAGAAAAATTAAGGCTTACGCTTCCAGGTGTGAGGTTAGTGTTGAGAAGAGCTCTGTAATTGTTTGTTACTAACTTACAGCATGTTTCTAAACTTAACCTGCTGGCTATGAACATGTATATACTTGCATTCCATTCAGATTTCCCGAGAATGGAGAGCACACTTTTTACAGTCAAAGAAGTTTCTTTTTTTGAGGCAGTTGTGTTGTGCATATTTTTCAGGATTTGTTTTGGTTTTGTGGTTATTTGAGCACAGGTGACCTCTGAAGTGTCTGAACAGAACAGTTAAATTGACTGCTCTGTAAAAATTCTTAAGGCAGAGAATCTCCACATTTTTAGAACATTATATTGGAGACAAACTTCTCAAGAGTTGACCTGATTTGCTAATAAAATCAGCATAATCTTTCCCATGTCCAGTTTTAGCTAGTTTTCCAAATTGAGAAAGTTAGTATTAGCAGATGAGTGAGAGGATACGGCTTGTGCAAGATGATATACAGCTGGATTTCAGCCACACTTTGGATATCCAGCCTCTCTTAGCTCACCAAATCCATTAACAAATACAAATAGATAGTGAGTAGAGCAGGGACACGAACAAGACCTGAGATATCTTAAATATTGCCTCGAGCTTCACAGCTAGAGAAAATTATTTCCAGTTTATCTTTTTTTTTTTTTGTTTACTTTGAAGTTATGTTCTCTGTGGGCTTAATTCTGCTTCAGACGCTATTTTTATTTTGTGTTAAGGGAAGTTCTTGGTACATTGAGTTAAATACATTGAGGAGGTATTTTTGTTATTTCTTATCTGCCATAGAAATGTACTTAAATATAAATTAAATAAGAAGTACTGTTGTCTTAACATCCAAATGAGAAAAATACAGTTAAAAATTATTACTAAAATATTTACTTTAAAGTCTGTTCATTATCATTTCAAACACAGATTTGCACTATTATAATCTAAATTTATTATAATCTAACAAGTTTCTGAAGAACATGTTAGAATGGAATGGCTTACAGTCTAACTAGACAGATAAATGTTATGAGCATGATACAAAAAATACATACAACATCTTTCTTGCCATGTTAACTGTTTGCTGACAGAATGAACAATCTTTTTTCTTTTTTTTACAGAAACTGGGGCACTTCAGCTTTAAGTATGTCCAAATTTTATTTGTAGTGATAATGGAACTGAGACAAACATTTCAGTATAGACATAGCTTTATGAACAAGGTAATGATTTTTCTCCATAGGTATGCAGTGTGCCCTTTTGGAGTTTTTTGACCAAGGAATTTGGAAATCAAAAAGAACTTTCTCTTTTCTTAAATGATTTGTGTATTCTTCACAGAAATTGAGAGGAGGCATCTACTAAGCCATAGTAACAATGGTACTATATATATATAAACATACTCATTTATATATATATATATTTAAGAGATGTTAAAGTTATTTTCTTAAAAAGAAAAGAAAATATAACCGTTTCATTGATTTTTTTTTTTTTTTTTTTTTTTTCCCCCCCCAAGATCCAGTAATGGAACATCCTTAGGAAGATAGGCAATCAAGTCAAATCCACTGCTATTGTTGGCAGCTAGAGCCTAATCTCCTCCATAAACTGATAAAGCTCAGTCTTAAAAGTAGCTACGTTTTTGTCCTTGTGTTCTTGTAGGAAGGTTGTTCTTAAGTCTCATCCCAGTACAGATCTGGAGATGATGATGGTCTTGCACATCTGTTACTAACAGCTTATTCTAATCACTGCGAGGTGGCCTGACTCTCCTCTATATCATCATGTCCTGAAAAATCCATACAGCTTGTTGGGAAAGAGGAATTAAGGGGAAAAATCAAGAAAACCATCTACAGCCCTGCTTGTATTCCTGCCATTAGTAGCTTGGGAGGCATAGGGAGGAAATTTTAATAGCTCGGGAGGAGTAAAGAAATTTAATTCTTAACCTCAGATGACCTAGGATCACCGAGACATAGGTTTGCTATGTCATTATCGTATGATTGCTTATTGCATAGTCTTACTGCAAACATTGTATTTTGGGATTTATTGTACAATATTTAGGACTGTTACGTGCTTTGTATTCTCAATATAAAGGTTCTTAGAGCACTAATTAATAAATAAAATCTGAGGCTCTTTAGCTGATTTCTTTGCTAGAGATATCGAAGCAATGAATTTACACAACGCCATACAAGCTATTAAAGTAATTAGTTTTTATATATCTGTAATTTAAGGAGTTCTTAAAAGTATTTTGTTCTTGGGTTTTTTGGTGTGTGGTTTTTGCTATGAAGATATTAACTCCTTTAATTAATTTTGTGGAGTTTAAAATATGTCAAGAGAAAATGCAAAGCTGAAACATGCAAATACAAGATAAACATTGACTTTGTTGTTGTTGTCTATTTGTAATTCTTGACTTTTGTAGCACTGAACTTTAACCACATATTGTTAACGTTCTTATCCTAAAGCATCACAAATTACAATATAACTATTATTTTATCCTTCTAACTGATTTAAAAGGTTTGTTTTTACACCTAGTCAATCAAACTTTGGGGCCAAGTATTCAGCTATTTTATCTGTGATACTGCAGGCAGTAATCTCCACAAACTCACAGTTTTCAGATTGCACATCCTTTCTTATTATAATATGAGGCAGAAATAATTAAAAGCAGTTGGCAAAACCCAATTACTATTTTACTCCTGCTGGGTAGTATCTTGAAGTCAATTCCAAAATGTATGTCCTGCCTGTTGTCCAGGCTTAAGGTGATTGAAGGCTGCCATTGTCAATAAAGTAAACCTTCACTCGAAATGAATCCAAAACTTCCCTGGGCAACCTGTTCCAGTGTCTCACCACCCTCATTGTGAAGAATTTCTTTCTGATGTCTAACATGAATCTTCCCCCTTCCAATTTAAAGCCTTTCCCCCCTCATCTTATCACTTCATGCCCTTGTAAAGAGTCCCTCCTCAGCTTTCTTTTTTACTTCAGGTACTGGAAGGCCGCTGTAACATCTATCAGGAGCCTTCTCTTCTCCAACCTGAACAATCCCAACTGTCTCAGCCTGTCCTCGTAGCAGAGGTACCCCATTCCTCTGATCATCTTCACAATCCTCCTCTGGACCCATTCCATCAGTTCCATATCCTTCTTCCCTGTCTGCAAACTTGCTGAGGGTGCACTCAGTTTCCCTGTGTATATCTTTGATGAAAATATGAAACAGCACTGGTCCCAGTACAGACTCCTGAGGGACACCACTTGTCACAGATCTCCATCTGGACATCAAACCATTGACCATTACTCTCTGGATGTGACCATCCAACCAATTCTTTATCCACTGAACAGTCTATCCATCAAATCCATATCTCCAATTTAGAGAGGTTCCTAATGGGACTGTTCCTAGTGGAAAATCTCCCTCCAATCTCAGTCCAGACTGAGAGATAAGGAATAAAGACTGCACAATTATGTGAAGAGGAGAGAGAAGAGTACGTGGTCCTGTATTGTCCATCTGCCTCAATGGAACTGTAGAAGGTGGCATTCTGAGTATGCTGGCTCATTCATAGACCTAAAACACAATATCATTGTGACAGTGAGGGACTTGGTGAGGGCTGTGGACAGTCTGGACAATGCTCTTGAGTGTGTGCTAATGTGACTTCGGGCAGGACGGAAGTCTTTCAGGCAGGAAGAGCCCCACCACCAAGATTTGAAAGCAGCGCCTACAGGATAAGATATTTTGGATTAGAGCTCAGATATTTGGGTTAGAGTCCTTCCTGGTTAGAACCAGGGAGGTTGTGCAGGTTACCAAAGGAAGCTGTGGCTGCTTCATCCCTGGATGTGTTGAAAGCTAGGTTGGATGGGGCCCTGGGCAGCCTGATCTAGTGGGATGTCTCTGCCTATGGCATGGGGGTTGGAAGTAGATGATCTTTAAGGTCCTTTCCAACCCAAACTATTCTATGATTCTATGACTGTGGATGCAGGAGATGCTAAGCATTGTGAAATGACCCCTTAAATTGACAGTATTAAATCTGTAATGCTAGCTTTGTATGCTTTTATTTGGCTTATTTTGTGTATTTTGCTTTTTTCTATGTAGTTACTTTACCAGAATTGTTCCCTCTAGGGGTTAACTCCTGACCCTGATAAGTGTAAAATTGTTTTTGCTGAAATGAGAGTACCTAGTTGTAAAGGGAGGATTGTGAAATGTCTGCAGTATAGGTTTGATCATAGAATAGCTCATGTTGGAAAGGAGTCATAAGGAAGAGCCTTTTCCTGATGTCAGGCTTGTGCTTCCACTGATGTAATTTCATTCCAGTTCAATTATTTCTTGATTAAACAATTGACTTCACAGTCTAGATTTTGCATTTATTATATTACTAATCTTGGGAAACAGCTCATTAATCAAGTACAGAAAGACAGAGGTTGTCTGGCTTCTGTATTTTTTTGAGAAACTGGGATTTTTAGATCTCCATAATCTGTGTTCAAGATTTGATAGCTGCTGCATGCATGCAGTCAGGGAGATTTGTATGCTAATGTCTCCTAAACAGCACAGCTGATTAAGTGTGCTGCTGCAGTACTGAATTTTGGTGTGAGCAATACAGCTTTTATTCATCTTTTTACCTCTTGTTTTCATTGTATAGTGCACAGTGAAATCTGATGTGAAACTTGGGAGCGTACCAGAAAAGAATAACTAGCTGCAGAAGGAGTAAATGCAGTCATATACGTGAAACTCTTCCAAGGGAAGAGAAAAGCCCCAGAAGCATTCCAATGAATTAGTGAAAATTAGGCTTTTTAAATTTTCCAGCCAGTGCTAGTGGCTGTACCTGACCCCTTCAAGCTCTGCTGGCTGTGAACAACAGAGGTACAGATCTTCTTTTCTTTCCTTTTTTTCTCTTTTAAAAGAATGTTAAACATTAAGATGTTCGGCACTTGTTATAATCATGGCCCCTCCTACTGTGCCAGTTGAAACCACTCCCTACATCATAACCAAAACATATTACTCCCCATGATTCTGAAGATATTTACATTTCAATACAAGCTTTTGTGCGCTGAACCACATTTCTTACAGACAGTACCTTTGAAAAAAAGGAAAATATTTTTTTAGGAGACAATTAGGAATGACTCAAGCAGCACTTCATTTTCAGTGCTTAGCAGCACTGGAAACTTGAGCTTGAAGCACAAACCTGCTTTAATTTTAAAATACTGGAATATATAATCTAGTAATTGTTTTAGTTTTAATGTCTGTTTTCCAGTTCAGGTTCCAATACATATAGCATTATATTTAAAGCTAAAGTGCTAAAGTATTTCAGATTATATATTTCTGAATGTAAAGCTTATTGATGTAGAATTGTATCACGGAGTTCAGATATGATCTTTGGGCAGCTTGTTGTAGTTTTGAGTAAATTTTAGCACAGGACTCATTGTACTTACATGTGTTCCAGTTCTGTATTTTTTATTTCAACTGTGCTTTCTGTCATGGCTTGGATGACATATATTTCTCACTGGTTTGATGAAGATGATTGGTATGAAGGACAACAAAGAGTAAGAATTGTTTAAATTAATATTCTATTTTACTTCCTTTATATTTTCCTTCTTTAAGCTGGTGTTTACTATACATTACCATAGGAGTACTAAGAGAGTATTTTTAGTAGTTTTAAAGAGGTCTTGAATCATAGGCAAGAACATCAAAAATTTTATTTTTGAAAATTAATGTTGCTAGATGGATATAAGATACTGGAAGTTTGGTAACCACTTACTTGCTTTTTTTCAGCTGCATAATTTAATAAGTTGCAATTCTTTAATATGTAATGAGATAGAAATCCAACATTTAATTTTATTTTCTTAGTAGAAGTTAATATACTGTGCATAGAGTAAATTAAAATCATTATTAGTAGTAATTGAGAAAAACAAAAATATTTGGGAGTTATTAAATTTACATAGGGTCATTTCCAAGTTGTATCTTGGGTATCTGTATATTAACGTTTTTTCAAGGAGGTTGAATTGTTACCATAGCAACATTTGCAGAATATCTTAGATTTTTAAAAATGTTTATTAGCTGCATGCCTTGAGCAAGCTTGATCTACTGCAGCTTTCGTAGAATTATGGTGGGAAGTGAATATAAATCACATTTCTTTTTATGTATCAAGCTCTTTTATGTAACCATGTATTTGTGTGATTTCTGTTTCTCATTTTGGTGGTATATTCTCAGCTATAAATTAGAGTGCAGGAGATGCTATTGAAACATAAAGGTCAGCAGCAGTTTAATTGTATGATTGTGTATTACTTGGTAATGCCAGTTAAATGTTCATAAGTATTGAAAACTACCAGCTATTAATAATTGTCCACTGTTTTCTTTTTACATGTCACTCATTATATGAATGTTTC
This sequence comes from Phaenicophaeus curvirostris, assembly GCF_032191515.1. Taxonomy (NCBI): domain Eukaryota; kingdom Metazoa; phylum Chordata; class Aves; order Cuculiformes; family Cuculidae; genus Phaenicophaeus; species Phaenicophaeus curvirostris. The sequence goes on along the minus strand of NC_091395.1, from coordinate 33,872,332 downwards.
AGATAAGGAGTTACCTTTTCAATAGCCGCTCATCAAGGATTCAGGTGTGAGATATACCAAGAGGGTAGCATTATCTGAAATCAGAAGTGTTCTCTTGGTAATTTGCCAGAAGAAAAGCATTCTTCTGCTGATTGCAGAAACTCTAGGTTGGAAGATGGCAACAAAATTCTTATGGAGATTTTTCATTGCTTCATACTGAGATCAGACTTGGTTGTATGTATTTCCTTGTAGTCCATGCAATACCTGAAAGCTAGTTTCATAACTAGAAATTGCTGGTACTGTTTTGTTACCACTGCTAGATATGATCTCTGGGGTAGATTAGATACATAATTCAACATTATTGGTGATGTACTGTTACAAATGACAGCATTTCTCCATGCTCTATTTCAAATCCTGGTATTGCTCTTGTTAAAGTTGCACAAAAAAGGATATTCTAGTTAAATTGTGGACGTAGTTAGTCAAGATGGTCAAAAATACTCCTTTGTAAGATTTATCCAAGCCATGATTTTTTTTTTAATGTCAAACTGTTGGCCCTTGGTTTTCTAAGCAGGTTTTCTATCTTGGATTAATTTTTTTTTTTTCATTTCAGGTAAGTGTTTATTTCTGTAAAATACTGTCTCACGTTGCAATTGCAAATCAAGGCTTTTTCCAGACTTTAGCAAGAGGTCCAAAACTTCTTGCCTTGTGAAGCTAGAGATACTGTGGTTAAATCAGTTCTAGAAGTAGTTTGGTTCCGAGTTCATGCTTTCCATGAGGCACAAGAATGCCCTGTCCCCATATGTAGGAAATTCATCAGGAAAGGGAAGAGACCAGCGTGACTGAGTTGAGACCTGCTGGTCAAACTCAAGAACAAGACGGAACTGCCCAGGCAGTGCAAGCAGGGACAGGGAACCTGGGAAGTGTATAGGAACACTGCCCAATTGTGTAGGGATGGGGTCAGGAAGGCCAAGGCACATCTGGAGCTGAACTTGGCAAGGGAAGTGAAGGCCAACAAGAAGGGCTTCTACAGGTACGTCAATCAGAAGAGGAAGGTCAAAGAGAACGTACTCCCACTGATGGTTGGGACTGATGACCTTGTATCAACAGATGAGGAGAAAGCTAGGGTACTTAACAAATTTTTTGCCTCAGTCTTCACTGATAATCGCTCTCCTCACCCCTCCTGGGTCATAGAATCATAGAATCACTAGGTTGGAAAAGACCCACTGGATCATTGAGTCCAACCATTCCTATCAATCACTAAACCATGCCCCTCAGCACTTCATCCATCCATCTTTTAAACACCTCCAGGAAATGTGACTCAACCACCTCCCTGGGCAGCCTGTTCCAGTGCCCAATGACCCTTTACGTGATATTTTTTTTCGTGATGTCAAGCCTGAACCTCCCCTGGTGGAGCTTGAGGCCATTCCCCCTTATCCTGTCCTCTGTCACTTGGGAGAAGAGGCAGGCTCCCTGCCCTCCACAACCTCCTTTCAGGTAGCTGTAGAGAGCAATGAGGTCTCCCCTCAGCCTCCTCTTCTCCAGGCTAAACAACCCCAGCTCTCTCAGCTGCTCCTCATAACACCTGTTCTCCAGCCCCTCACCAGCTTTGTTGCTCTTCTCTGGACATGCCTCAAGATCCTCCTTGTGATGAGGGGCCCAGAACTGAACACAGTATTTGAGGAGCGGTCTCACCAGTGCTGAGTATAGAGGGAGAATAACCTCCCTGGACCTGCTGGTCACGCCGTTTCTGATCCAAGCCAAGATGCCATTGGCCTTCTTGGCCACCTGGGCACACTGCTGGCTCATGTTCAGTCGGCTGTCAACCAACACCCCCAAGTCTTTCTCCTGCAGGCAGCTTTCTAGACAGACTTCTCCTAGTCTGTAGCACTGCGTAGGGTTGTTGTGCCCCAAGTGCAGGACCCGCTATTTGGCCTTGTTAAACCTCATGCCATTGGACTCTGCCCAGCGGTCCAGCCTGTTCACATCCCTTTGCAGAGCCTCCCTACCCTCCATCAGATCCACGCTTCCACCCAGCTTAGTGTCATCCACAAACTTGCTAAGGGTGCACTCAATGCCTTCATCCATGTCACTGATAAAGACATTGAACAGGGCTGGACCCAGCACTGAGCCCTGGGGAACCCCACTTGTAACTGGACACATCATGGGAGTACAAGATGGTGTCCAGGGGGGGTAAACCCCTCCCCCTGTAAAGGAGGATCATATTCGTGACCACCTGAGGAACGTGAACGTATATAAGTCTATGGGACCTGATGAGATGCATCCCAGAGTCCTGAGGGAGTTGACCAATGTGGTTGCCAAGCCACTCTCCATGATATTTTAAAAGTCATGGCAATCAGAAGTCCGCCCCGGTGATGGGAAGAAGGGTAACATTGTGCCCATTTTTAAAAAGGGTAGAAAAGATGACCCTGGGAACTACTGATCTGTCAGCCTCACCGTTGTGCCTGGGAAGATCACGGAACAGATCCTTCTAGAAGCCATGTTAAAGCACACGAAGATGAGGAGGTGATTAATGGCAGACAGCATGGCTTCACCAGGGGCAAGTCCTGTATGACCAACTTCGTGGCTTTCTAGGATGGGTTGATCACAGCAGTGGACATAGAAAACCAATGGATGTAATCTGTCTGGACTTCCTTAAAGCCTTTGACATGGTCCCCCACAACATCCTTCTCTCTAAATTGCAGAGATATGGATTTGATGGTTGGAGTGTTCGGTGGATAAGAAACTGGTTGGATGGTTGTATTCAGAGAGTACTGGTCAATGGCTCGATGTCCAGATGGAGATCTGTGACAAGTGGTGTCCCTCAGGGGTCCGTACTGGGACCAGTGCTGTTTAATATCTTCATCAATGATACTGACAGCAACATTGAGTGCACCCTCAGCAAGTCCTCAGATGACACTGAGCTGAGTGGTGCAGTTGCCACACTGGAAGGACAGGATGTCACCCAGAGGGACCTGGACAGGCTGGAGAAGTGGGCCTGTGAGAACCTCATGAGGCTCATCAAGGCAGAGTGCAAGGTCCTACACCTGGGTCTGGGCAGTACCCAATTTCAATGCATGATGGGGATGATGAGATTGAGAGTGACCCTGCAGAGAAGGACTTGAGGTGCTGGCTATTGAGAAGCTTGACATGAGCCAGCTCTGTGCGCTCGCAGCCCAGAAAGCCAACCACATCCAGGGCTGCATCAGAAGTGTGGCCAGCAGGTCAAAGGAGGTGATTCTGCCCCTCTATTCCTCTCTTGTGAGACCTCACTTGGAGTATTGTGTCCAGTTCTGGAATCCTCAACATAAGAATGGTATGAAACTGTTGGAACAGGCCCAGAGAAGGGCTACAAAGATGATCAGAGGGCAGGAGCACCTTCCGTATGAGGACACGCTGAGAGAGTTGGGTTTGTTCAGCCTGGAGAAGAGAAGGCTCTGAGGAGACCTTATAGCAACCTTCCAGTACCCGAAGGGGGCCTATGAGAAAGCTAGAGAGGGAGTTTTTACAAGGGCTTGTAGTGATAGGACTAGGAGCAATGGGTATAAACTGGAGAGGGGCAGAATTAGACTGGACATAAGGAGGAATTTCTTCATGATGAGAGTGGTGAGGCACTGGAATAGTTTGCCCAGGGAAACTGTGGCTGCCCCATCCCTGGAGGTGTTCAAGGCTAGGTTGGACGGGGCCTCAGGCAGCCTGATCTAGTGGGACATTCCCTGCCCATGGCAGGGGGGTTGGAACTAGGTGTTCTTTAAGGTTCTTTCCAACCCAAACTATTCTATGGTTCTATGATTTTGTTATTTTGTGATTCTATGAATCTTGGTAGGTGTGAATACCTTCATGTTTTTAACAAGATAAATTAATTGTACAATATCTGGTGCTTCAAACTGGTCCCATTTGTTAGGGTAATGAATTTGAAACTGTTAGTTTGCACATCACATTTTCATCTCCAATGGGTTTTCCCACAAAGATGGGTAAATATATTAAATGTATTTAAGGGGACATTGCTTTTATATCACTAAAGATGATCTTTAATTTTTACATTATCATTGACATATTGACAAAAATACTGGAATCTGGGGACAATAGTCTGGATGAGAAATAACTGGTTTATATGTCGAACATACAGGAGTGACAGCAAGCTTTCCAAATAGGAAAACATACAAACCTAACTGAAGATAGCAATAGTAGAATGAACAGAATCAGGAGATGCCAACACTTTATTGCATGTAGCTATCAGTAACTAGGGGTTTGTGTGTACAGAAGCATACTGATTAACATAGGGATATAGTATATTTACTTTTGTGTGAATAGGCACTCACCTGGAGAGGTCATATGGACCACAGTCGCTTACAGTATACGCATATGTTTTTGATTTTGCTTGATGGGTATAAATTTATGAATACTTATAACATGCAAGAACATCTCTTGACAATTAAAGGATGCTACGTGATGGATTTAAAGAGCTATTACTATTCTGCAAATATTTTTGCAGTACAAACAGGAAATACAACAAGCAGTAAAATACAGAGTAGCTGAAGCAGAGAAAAAAAGGAGTTAGGTTAAAATTAAAATGGTGTCTGTTAAAGAGCTGCAGTTGCCAGGCTACTGACACTGCCGTTCTGTGTGTGTAGTGCGGCACAATACTCATTTTTTTTCTCCTGCATCCTTTAGTAACTGCATTATTCTGTGAACACCACAGTTTAGTTCCTTCATCTGTCAAGTGATTTCATTCTACAACCAAAGCAAGATTTTGCATTCTTGGGAGCAGCAAGGTATTGGAATGAACATGGAAATTCTTAAGTGGTTTACAAAATTTGATATTCATGCCAAGGTAGGGATTATTAGGCATTTATTGTTAAGTTATTGATATATAGCCATGTGTTATGTATCTAGTCCATTCAGTTGTTATTTCTAAACAGTATTAACTCGATGGTATACAGAGTTTCAGTGTAATTTTTTTTCTATATTTAGCAACAAGGATGGACTTAGGACATTTCTACTCATGACAATTGAAAAAAAAGGGTTTTGTTGTCCTCCCTCTTCCCTTCATCTCCTTGGAAACTGTGGGCATCCTTTGATAGCTTTCCCGGTGTGGGAAATTTTTACATGCACAGTTTTTCAGTGTATATTTAAAATCCAATATAATTACTTGTATATCCCTTATTTTGAAATAAAATGCCTTTTTAACAATGTATGGAAAAATCTTCATTCTATAAAAATGCAATGTGTGAATTCATAGATATCTATATTTATTCAGTTATACTTAATTTCTAGTTTTCTGCCATTTTACACAAGTTATTCTGAGAAATGCTGCTTTCTATATTGTGCTACAAGTTATGTTCAACAGAAATCTGTAATGGCTGAAAAGATCTGCAGGAACTTGCTTTAATGCATGATACTTAGAAGAGAATAAGAGTCAGAATGCCACACAACTGTAATGTCTTCTAGTTATTATTGTACTGAATTTCAAAGCAAATGCTTCTATTTAATTACAATCTTTTTGTAAAGCAGTATATAACTCTTTACAAGGAGCAGGAAATAGTAATGAGTTTAAACCAGCAAATATTAGTAAATGAAGTACAGATTCTTTTCCTGTAATATAGCTCAGAATATTTTACATATGTCATTTTTTTACATATGCGTAAATAAGAAAAAATCTATATGAATAATCAAGGTTTAATAATACTTCGTAACTATAAACTGATAACTCAATGAAATAGCAATAAATCACAAACCAGCATTTTTCATCTAAAGGTTGATCTTATTTAGCAGACGTTTTCATTTGACTATCAAACTTTCACAGAATCACAGAATCACAGAATAACCAGGCTGGAAGAGACCCACCGGATCACCGAGTCCAACCGTAACTTTAAGGAAACTTTAAGGGAAATAGTACATTATCAAAAAAAAGGTTGTTTCAAATTAAACTTGTGAATGAGGCTTCTATAGGTGAATTTCTGCAAAAACATATTAAAGTTACCTTTTTTCTTTAATGTAAGTGTAGAAGAAAGAGAAGACAAATCTGTTCTTCTGTTTCACACACAGTACTTACTATTACATATTTTTACAGGCATACATTTAGAACTAGATAGAAATACTTTTATAGTCATTTTATGACAGTGATTTTTGGTCATGATTAATCTAGCCTGAATTCTAACTAGTGACGTACCTTTAGAAACCATTAAAATACGCTAAACTATGCAGATATCCTGATGACCTGAAAAAAATACATAAAAACCCCTAAACTGTTGATCAGCTGCATGGAAAACATGGAAATAGTTATGCCAGTAGTGAAACTATCTCCAGACTCAAAATGCTAGTCTGTTTTTTATGATCATAGTAATTGTAAAACTGGTATAGAGCACCACCTTCTTTTTGACCTAGACTTCAACACTTAGGCTTGGAACCCTCCATGTTCTCAACTACATAGAATAGTATTTTCTTATAGACTAGTTTTCTTGTAGTCAGGAATAACTTTTCTCTCTCATCAAGGCAGGAAAGGAAGATCTACTGAATATGGGGCACAACAACCCTATGCAGTGCTACAGACTAGGAGAAGTCTGTCTAGAAAGCTACCTGGAGGAGAGGGACCTGGGGGTGTTGGTTGACAGTCAACTGAACATGAGCCAGCAGTGTGCCCAGGTGGCCAAGAAGGCCAATGGCATCTTGGCTTGGATCAGAAATGGTGTGAGCAGCAGGTCCAGGGAGGTTATTCTCCCTCTGTACTCAGCACTGGTGAGACTGCACCTTGAATACTGTGTTCAGTTCTGGGCCCCTCACCACAAGAAGGATGTTGAGGCTCTGGAGTGAGTCCAGAGAAGAGCAACAAAGCTGGTGAGGGGGCTGGAGAACAAGCCTTATGAGGAGCAGCTGAGAGAGCTGGGGTTGTTTAGCCTGGAGAAGAGGAGGCTGAGGGGAGACCTCATTGCTCTCTACAACTACCTGAAAGGAGGTTGTAGAGAGGAGGGTGCTGGCCTCTTCTCCCAAGTGACAGGGGCCAGGACAAGAGGAAATGGCCTCAAGCTCCACCAGGGGAGGTTTAGGCTGGACATTAGGAAAAAAATTTTCACAGAAAGGGTCATTGGGCACTGGAACAGGCTGCTCAGGAAGGTGGTTGAGTCCCCTTTCCTGGAGGTGTTTAAGGCACGGGTGGACGAGGTGCTAAGGGGCATGGTTTAGTGTTTGATAGGAATGGTTGGACTTGATCTGGTGGGTCTCTTCCAACCTGGTCATTCTATTATTCTATGAATATTTTTATACAGATTGCTGCAGAATCCTACAAGACCTGTTGTTGCTCTGAAAGAAAAATTTGTGCAATTCTGTTCTAGCATCTGTAAGAGATCTTAACTTGCAGTCAGTTTTACCTGTAATCAACCTGTGAAATAAGCAAGATTTAAGATAATATTTTCTTACAGATTAAATGTCGTCAAATCAGGAATCTCTTAGCTCCCATCTGAGAAGGTAAAAAAGTGGATCTATACAGAACTAGTCAAATCTGTCATTATTATGAAATAAATATTTGTGCACTCTTAGTGTCTAAAGACACCTTAACATTTAATCAATTTATCATGCAACAAACCTACAAATTAAACCTATGATAATCCAATATTATACATCTAATTTTCTTCTACTTCACCATGGCTTTTTAAAATGTTTCTTATCTGTTTGCTGACATACATAGTGCTTTAACCATCATTTTCTGTGGAATCAAGAGCAGAAAGCAAGAGTTCTGGTTCCAGGTGTTATTCTGCATTTTAGTAAACTGCAATGTAATCAACTAGATGACTTTAATTTCAGAAAAAGAGTTTGCTAGTTATTTTTTCCATTGAGACTGGAAAAAGTCTGTGTTGCACTCCTGAATTTCACAAATCCAAATATTTCTGAATTCGTATGATTGATACTTTAATTGCACAGGAGGGAGCTCTTTATTTTGTAATTTTACTTAGCAGTAAAAGAATACTGTATGACAAAATCAGACATTTGGAGTCCCTTTTTTGTCACTTCATGGTGATGATGATGATTCTTTCAATAATAAGGTAGATTTTTCTGTGGAACTCATGTAATTTAGATTGGTTGCAAATGAATTGCAAGATGATGCAATTTATAGAACTGTTCCCTCTAGAATCTGTAATTTATTTGCTGCAGAAGTCAGATGAATTAATATTGTTGGAAGAGACAAAGAGGAAGTCTAATACTCAAAGTACTAGTCTGCAGCAGAGCTGTTTCTTGTGATTTGTTTTTCTGTTTATTTCTGTTCTGTTGTCGTACAGTTTCCCTAAACAAAGTTTTCAGAGGTTAAACATGATTGTTTCATCTTCTTTAAACCCTTAGAACTCAGAATCTTTAATCACTATAACTGCAGTCAGTGATATCTTTGAGATGATCAGTCCAAAATATTCAATCTGATCCTGATTTTCTGCTAGAAAAGCACCCAAATTAAGTCTCTTTTTTTTTCTTTCACACTTTCCGAAATGAAAGAGAGGAATTTATAGTCTCACAGAGACCACTTCATATATTTATTCACTACTATTTATCTGCCAAGTAGATACCCCAGCCATATAAGAAAAATGGAACATCAAATTGATCGTTCAACTTAATTTTCATCTCTTTTATATAGTAATTAAAATGAAACTATTAGCATACTTTTACAAAGTTTTTTTTCTAAATGCATCTTAATACTGATGTCATTCTTAGAAAAAAAAACCCTCCATCCAGTTGGAATCAAATAGATGGAAAGTGATCTGCAGTGATCTGCATATCTCTCCGAAAGCTGCTAAATGGCAATGCATTGCAAAACCAACTATTGCATTTAATCAGCAGTTGCTCCCTCTAAATGTTTGATATATTGGAAGTCTCCTTTTTTTCTCTTTTTGGTTCTCCTTTGACGGGATTAAAAATGCACCTAACATTTGATAAAGTGAACGTAGCTCTCATTATCTTTTAAAGATTATAGTCTCAGCTCTTTGACCTAAGGATCTCACCCTCCATGTATATACTCCATGTAATGTTTTTCCACATAATGTCCCTTAGTCCATTAATCTATCTATAGTACAAACATTTCCTTAAATGTGACATTCTATAACGTAATTGGAGGGGTAAGTTTTGGTAAGGACCTTAACCTGAGCCCATGCTGAAGCACTGAGTGGTGTGGTGAAACTCAGCAGAATTTTCCTTCATCGATCTGCGCAAGATGATGCTTTTCTGCCAGATCTCTCAGTGATGCAAGTATGATTGTTTTTCTGTATTAGGATTTTGCTCCTAGCCCAGCTTAATTTGTATGTACGAAGAGGTTATCTAAATATTCTATGTATGGGTAGTGATTTCAGTCAAACTCCCAGGGCCTTGTTTGGATTGTTGTGACTTCTGTGAAGAACTGGTGGGTCCTTTTTACAGCTATTTGGACCTATTCTGCCATTTGGATCACCACACTTGCAGGCTGTGATCCACACAGTCATAATTTTTTTACCAAATCTGCAGTTGTTTGGCCACTGGAGACTTGTATAGTAGTGATAAAGCCACAATTATTTCTGCAGGTTGATGGAGCAGGCGCTGCATCAGTTGTTCAAGGTTCAAGCCAACTGTCATTTGTATCGCGTGAAGACTGGTTTCTAAGTGAATTCAAAGATTCTGTAAAAACTGATGGCCTTTGCTACTTGTCTGCTGCAAGTAACTGCAACAAGGCTCATTTTGAATGTTTTCTTAAATCACAAGATCACAGAGTGGTTGAAGTTGGAAGGGACAAATCAAGGACTATGCAAGTTTTCATGTGCTGTCCCCCTCTATTTTTTTCTCCCAAATGGTTTCCTGTGAATGATATTAAAATCCCTTTCTTTTGTAGCACTGAAGTCTGTAAACATCTACTTGGCTTTATTTCAGCTACATTCATTTATACCTCATAAACATAAGATATTGCCGTTAAAACATAAAGGCTAGCTACATTTTTAAGGTACATATATATATACACGTTATTTACGGCAACAGAAACGTTTATTCTGTTCTTCAACATTCTATACTCTTTTTGTCTAATGCGTTTCTGTTTTAAAGGCAAAAATGTCACAGGTTAAACAAGTGGGACTTTTAGCTGCTGGATGCCAGCCATGGAACAAGGATGTATGTGCTGCTAGTGGGGACAGATTTGCCTACTGTGCTACCCTTGCTATTTATATTTATCAGGTAAGGTTATTTTTATTTAACAGACTAGTTATGTTTTTATATTGTTGTCTATCTCACTTTCAATAATATTCATTCCTATAAATAAAGCATTTTAGGTTCATGTTTGAGTGCAGTTATTAATGGAATATAATAATTTATGAGTGAAAAGAGGATAGTCTATTAATAGTGGTTGGGCTAATTAAATATTTAACATCTTTTCTGTCCAAATGTATGAGAACTTAATTTACTGAGATGTCAGGTACTGACAGTTGTTAAATCCACTATAGATGCATCTGTAAATCTAATACTGTTATAAGAACTATTTCCAAGCCAATACTTAAAATAACCTTACAAAATATAAATTTTTAAAATTAATTTTGCTTTATATTTAGCTGGATCACCGATACAATGAATTCAAGCTCCGGGCAATTATGTCTGAGCATAAGAAGACAATCACAGCCATATCTTGGTGTCCCCACAATCCTGACGTGTTTGCAAGTGCCAGTGCAGATAGTTTAGTGATTATTTGGAATGTGACTGAACAGAAAGTTGTGGCCAAGCTGGATAACACAAAAGGTATTTTGGACATGGAGATCTGTTTGATCCAGAGAACATTTTCATGCGCTGGTATCAAAAATATTTTATATAGAGTAAATTTGAAGTGGTTAGTAGCCATATTCTTGTCAGATTTGTTGCAAATAATTTTAGAAAATAATGATGGTGTGTTTGAGTAAATTGTTCTGAACCATCTAGTAACTGGTAAAGAAAGAAGTTATTCTTTTTTCTGAAGTACTTGACCAAGTCAAGAATTTACCTTGCCATTGATTTCTTGTTGACCAGGCAACCCCCCCCATTTTTTTTCCGTCACTGTATAAAAGTATAAATAATTACATTTTATGTTTTCATGATAACATTACAGAAATGAAAGTGAATAAAATGTGCCCTTCAGCAGATTCAAGTATAAACTACCAGTGAATTTGAAAAAGAGTTTTTGTTAAAATGCCCTAATTCTTGTCTACCTATGTCTTCTCTCAGGACTTGAAACTGCTTATTAGGAGATTATAGACATTTACAGGATTACAGGTTTATTTGCCACCTTTCCCTATCCAGTTCTAATTCATTCATTTCAATCAAAACCATTGCCTGTCTTTCTGCCAGGTGTCCTTGACTCCTGCATTTGCATTCTTGGAAAATAGATGCAACCTGGTTCTTACAAGGTTTATTTGTATGTTTCAGGAATTCCTGCGTCACTTAGCTGGTGCTGGAATGCAGGTGATGCAGTTGCATTTGTGTCCCACAGAGGTCCATTGTACATTTGGACTATCTCAGGACCTGACAGTGGGGTAACTGTGCATAGAGAAGCACATAGTTTCTTGTCGGATATCAGTCTGTTTAGATGGCATCCAAAGAAAAAAGGAAAAGTAGTATTTGGACATACTGATGGAAGCCTATCTATTTTTCAGCCAGGTAAAAGCTGATATTGTAAAATATTTATTTTTACATATCTCTCTCTTATTTCTACCTCTCTATATGTGTGTAATTCTGCACTTTTTTCATTTAGATTTTGTAATGTATGCGCATATATAAAACTTATTCTTAGTTCATAGTATTCCTACTTCTTCCATATCACAAAAATATGTTTTCTTAGATGCAAAGAAAATGCTCTATGCTCTTTATCTTCTCCCTTTTGTGACCAAGATAATATCGCAGTTTTCAATGAGTACAATAAGCTGGTTTTTTAGGGAATAACAACCATGATCTACTGAACTATATTTCCCAGCAACTTTGTTCTTTTGCATGGGCTGACTTGAATCTTTCACTTAGTCTCTTGTTTGCTTGCGTTTGTTCTAGAGCCCTGTGCTTCATATTCAATTCATATTCAATCTGCGTTTTTGTAGGTAGAATCTCATGTCACACATAAAATTGTCTTCATGATTCTGTTCTGTCAGACAACATATGGTAAAATATTTGTCTGAAATCCAGTAGGCACATTTGTGCATACTTCACAAATACTCCAGTAATCTGCTAATGAAGATGACTTGTTGATAAGCTACTTTGAAGCTAAAATTTAACGCTCTTTCATAAATAATTTTCTGTATTAGGTGGACTAGTTAAATTTTTTTTCTGGCTATTTCTTTTTCCTTTACTAAAAAACGTTTTTCAACTTTGTGAACTTACTTAATAAATTCATTAGAACTGAAAAGAAAATGTTGCACTTTAGCCTTTAAAGATTAACCTTTCAGGTTTTAGTTTTTAAACTGTTTAGAATTTCACTTCCTCAAAATTATTCAAGAAAAGTAGTACACTTTCTCTTGGATCATTTTAAGTGTTTTTTAAACCTGAAAATGCTTTTGATGTACAATATGTAAAAATGTAAAAAACTTTAACCAAACAGGATTTTTGGTTGATTTTTACGTTACAAAAAAATCACTGAACTGCAGAGGTCTACTTACGAGTTAATTGTCAGAACCAAGTAGCAAACTTTACTATGTGGGATGAGGTAGTACAACAAATTTATTTGCGTTCAAGAAGTACAATCACTAATTGAAGTACCATAAGGCTGCCATTTAAAGCCCAGACTTGTATGCAATAAAAAAATCTGAGTATTTTAATTCCCAGGATTATATTCTTGCAATTCAGATGGTGACATCAGAGCAACTTTGAAAGAATGCAGGCCAATATTATTTTTCTTTTAACTTGTGTTCTTCACGCTACTAGAAAAATATGAAGTTTTTTTTTTAAATAAAAACATAGATGTGTTTCAGGTAGATCACAAAAATGAAAAATTTTGGTAAACAGATAAATTCATTAAAATATGTTTCAAAATTAGGTAATATTGAAAATGAGATTGTAATACTATAATAAACTATGTATCATTACTGTAGTTACACTTTCATAAATGACTTCAATATGTGTCTAAACATTTGGATGTAATTGAAAATGTAGGCTTATTAGAGTTATCTATTTAATCAGATACAGGTATCTCGTTTGCAACTTATAGTCACAGTTCATCTGACTTTTGCAATTGGTAGCTTTTAAAAAATAATGATATTTAGAAGAAGGTAGTATTGGTAGGTTAACCATAGGCCCTCCATTTAAAAAGAAAAAAAATTAAGGAAGGGACATAAAGAATTGGTACTATTCATCAGTCATTAATGAATATAGATGGATCTTGGCATTTATCATAATTTGACAAGTTAATTGTATTCTTCATTACCAAAATAGGAAATTAGATTAAAAACTGAATAATGGAAGATGTCAATTCATAATTTCTAGATAGAGGGGTACAAAATTAGTTTGTTTTCTTACTACACAATCTTTACTTCAAAAATTCAAATCTATGCTGTTAATTATTCATTTGGACTGTACATTATCTTATAAAACTAAGAACCAGTTCTCTGTAAATCAAAAAGTGAGAAATAAGCGTGATTTTAAAAATTGTTCCGATAATATGGATCATCAACTGAAATACGTTTTCTGTTATACACGTGTCAAAGTAGATATTTCATGGCCTGTTCTGTCTTCAAACTATATGAATGCTTCATAATTGCACACAGAGTTTTGAGAAAGAAGAAAAATCTAAAGGCAGTTCTTCATAAGCACTTTTTGGGCTGCTGCAATTTTTTTTCTAGTTCATGCTGCTTTTATTTTTGCCTGTATTTGCTGTGGTATGCAGATTTACTTACACTCAAATAACTTTCATTTTAGGCTGTGCTGCAGGCTTTTACTCATGGTAATAGTTAAGACAACGTATATGATTTAACATACTTTTCCTTAGTAAAATATTATGTTAGACCTGACAGCTGTTTCTATTTTCGGTGGTATTAAAAAGAAAGTAGGATCTGATAGAGCCAGAAGTACTTTAACTTAAATATTGCAAAGGCAGCTTCATTAATTTCATTGCTGCAGACAGCAGAGCAGGCTGCTAAAAATTGCAAAGCAAAAAAAATGTTTCCAAACCTTGTCACTATTGAAAGGATTTAATAGATTTCATTTTCAAATAATCTGTTTTCTTGTGCTCTTTAAGGTTCCAAAAATCAGAAACATGTCTTAAGACCAGAGTCTCTGGAAGGAACAGATGAAGAGGATCCAGTTACAGCTCTGGAGTGGGACCCTTTGTCAACTGACTACTTACTTGTTGCTAATTTACATAATGGTATTCGACTAGTTGATTCTGAATCCTTGTCCTGCATCACAAATTTTAATTTTCCCAGTGCAGCTGCATCTGTTCAATGTTTAGCCTGGGTTTCTAGTGCACCTGGAATGTTTATAACTGGAGGTAAGCTGTTTATTTCCTGATTTATACGAAGTTGATAAATATAGGACAGGGTCTTCAAAATTGGTACTTCAAGTTTGGTCTTTATTTCTTAGCATTTCTACTAATAAAAGCACATGTGCATTGTACAAAAAAAATACCTAAGACTGTAGAAAAGAACGGAAGAGTACACTGAGAAGTTTTTAGTTATTTTGTATTTGTTGGGTACATAAGCTGGTTTTTTATACTAAATAATATTTTCTTCATGCACACATTAGCAACAGAATGAGAGTTACTTTGGGAATATAAATAAAAATTCATTGTACCTTTGGATGTTACTTCTTGTTCCCCTGCTTTTATTTCTCTATTTTTAGCATTTTTTTAAAATATCTATTATATTTCCTAACTCTTTTCTACACCATTGACACTGGGGCTTAGGTTGAGGTACTAATGGGGAATGGGAATGTGGGAATATTGTATAACGAGACAGTTTCCGTAGAGCTTATCCACGAAAGTTTAAATAACTGATGTTAATAAGTATTGTTGTTAATAGGGATGTTATCATGGAGATGACAATGCCTGCTTATAAAATTCTTCTTAGGATTCTAAGTTTAATTTATTGTATTTTTCCTTAAATCAGCCCTTAAACTGCATAGTTCTGTGTACGATAAAAGGAGAGTAATAAATCAAAAGAATAAATGTTTGTTTGTTTTTTTTTAAAAACCTCAGATTCTCAGGTTGGTGTGTTACGTATTTGGAATGTTTCACGTACAACACCTATAGATAATTTTAAATTGAAGAAAACTGGATTCCATGGTTTGCATGTTCTAAGTTCGCCTCCAAAGAAAAAGCGTAAGTAATTTTGATTGTTACTCAATGCAATAACTGCAAGGTAAAAAAAATGTGTTGACTCTGCAGTTCTTAATTAAACAAAGTACCCTCTAGTGCCAGAGGACTAGACAAATGTGCACTTCATAAAGTCCTTATTTAGTAGGCCAGGCTTGATACAAGAATTCTGCATTTTTAATCTCTTTGGCATATAAATCATTTTACTCTTTACAGTTGTTATCAAATGGGGGAAAAAAAATAACCTGTTTATATATTTTGCTTCATTTTTTAAAGCATGTTCATCTCAGCATCTTACTAAAATTCGCCATACTTCCTCAACAAGTGAGGCTGTTCCTCCTCCAACTTTAACCCAAAACCAAGCATTTTCTCTTCCTCCTGGTCACGCTGTCTGTTGCTTCATGGATGGTGGAGTTGGGCTTTATGACATGGGAGCCAAAAAGTGGGATTTCCTTAGAGATATGGTATGTTTCATCTCTGTCTTTGGAATGAGAATTCATTTGGCTTATAGGCTTCTAACAGGAAAAAATGGAGAATGAAGTCTCTGCAGCACTGAAAAACAGTTTCTATCGTTAAAAAGAGTCTAAGTTTCTAGGAAACAAAATGACAGTTATGAAGTTGGAAGTATTTCTGTATTGTAAAAGACTGAATCATTTTGAAAGTATTCTGGCAGTTTGTTTTCATCCAGAAATAAAGATTTAAGGGTTTGGAGGGTTTTTTTAAAGGAAATTTTAATTTGGTGGCCTCAGAAATATTACCTGGAGGGTTTTTTGTGATCCAGAATAAAAGTTCTATTCAAGCTAGAGAGAAGATACATGCAGCTCACACAGTGAGGTCATTCAGTTCGAAATTAAGAAGACCAAATTATTAAGTCCTCTTTGAAGCAGAAATTCACAACTGGGTTTATCATGTGTTGTGTATGCCTGTTCTTTACTGGGCTTTAGGTTATTCTTGAGAATTTTTCTTATCTCCTCTTTTTCTGTTTCCTTTTCATTGGAAGAACCTGAATAATTTTCTGCTGTACTCCCATACTTGTTGGAATAGAGGTTGCTGGTTGGTCTTCTTTTTCCATTTTTAATGGTTTTGGTCCCGTAAAGCAACTGAGATAATATGTCAGGTTAGATTCTACGAATGCATGTCTTGGAAAACAGGAAATTGACACATGACATTTCTAACAATTTGAAGTTTAAACTACAATAGAGCATAAGACAGTATTTAGAACACAGAAAATTTAATGGAATACTAGAAAACTCGTAGAACACGATCAACATTAAAGCTTTATCTTTTCAATCAGATACTTCATGCTTTAAAAAATTGTTTTTTCTTGTTTGTTTTTTTTAAAATTAAAAATTTTAATTCAGATTTTTAGCTACTTGGTTCCAATGGAAAATGCTAACAAATCCCAGGATTTTTGTCTTTAATAATAATCTGTGAAAGGGAGGAGTGTTATAGGCCAAGCTATTTTATGCCTTTTAATTTTGACTTATGATCCATAATACAGAGGTTTTTTGGACTCATTATTCATCTTACATGTTATAATATAACGTATTCTAGCGTTTGATCTAGAGTTGGACTTCTGAAAAAAATCAAATGTAGTAAAAATGGATTAAATATTTGTTTCATTTAAGGGACATGTTGAGACCATCTTTGATTGCAAATTCAAACCTGATAACCCTGATCTTCTTGCTACAGCTTCATTTGACGGCACAATAAAAGTTTGGGACGTAAATACTTTAACAGCGGTTTACACATCTCCTGGTAATGAGGGGGTTATTTATTCCATTTCTTGGGCTCCAGGTAAGAATATTTTGCTTTAGGTCTGTATATTCTCTGAGTTAGCATTAACTAGTAACCATCTGCATTATAAAAGTATTCATTTGAGACAGAAGAGTATCTTGTAAGATTTAAACATAACTGAACTATTATGTGTAAAACCTATAGAATTCAATGCTTCAGGCCTTGCTTAGGCTTATAAGGAATGATCTCTGTAATTCATACCAAGTCAAAATGGAGAGAGGAAGATCTTCAGAGCCTTTCTAGCAGTACAGTATGTGAACGATGAAAAGGCTTTCTTTTTATGGGAAGCAGCTGATTAATTCAGAATTCAGATTCTATTTTGTGCTGAAAAAGTGGAACGTATGTCCTTAGTTCTTTCTCTTCCTTCTTTGTGTAGGATTGTAATCACTGAACAGCTCTGCTTTTGCTTTATTAGAATAGGGAGTACCTTTTCTACAAAGCATCTACTTTTTTCTTAGAGAAGTCACTGAAGTCAGTGTGAAATTTTAGTCTAAGAACTGTTTTGCAGCCCACTTAGGTGAACTTGGGAATAGGTTTCTGATAGTTACTAATAACAGTAGTTGTTGATAGGTAGGCTTTCTTGCTTTCTTGTTGTGATTTAATTCTTTGGACAGTAGATGCATTTTAAAAATTCTAAATAATTCAGCTCACTGCCGTTCTCTCCTGTGCTTTTTAACTCTAAGAAATAACAGCTGATGGGGAAAAAATATTCTGATGGGAAGCCATATGTAGTTTGCATGTGTGAAATGAATTTACACTTATTCCATTTCAAATAGTCTCTCACTCCTTGCTTCTTTTCACGGATAATTTGTCTTACTGTATTGAAGTTATGAAGATATGAAACATGATGCTTTCTTTTGTACATTTTTTCTTTGAAATTTAAATTTAGTTCATAGTGGTAATTTACATTAAGAGAATAGTTTGTTCGCTCGGGGGGTGCTTTTCAAGTCTTACATCCTGATTTAAAAAAAATAAAAAAGAAATTAAGCTTATTGGGAGCGTATGCTTCCAAGTTCATTTCCTTACCATCCTGTCTCAAAAGTTCCTGCCCATCACCGGCAGAAATTTCTCTGCTTCTTTCACATCCCTTGTTTCTACAGAATTCCTGTCCACTTCATACTATTATTTATCTTCATTCCTAATATATAAAGCAATGCATGCCACCATTTTTATTTGGTCTTAAAAGACCTTTAAACATAATGATTATTTTTTTTCCTATCATTCTCCTACCTGAATCTCTTTCTATCTTATATATGTACGTTTCTGGACTTCCCCTGCATAGATTGCCTTTTCTACCTCTAAAATGTGGTATAAAATAACAGTCAAAACTTTACATATACATGCCATATAGCTATTTATGAAAACTTATAACTATATTGGGATAGAAGGTCACTGTGGTGCAGAGAATTTGGTGGCTTTTGCATTAGGCCTGAATTCAGTTTTCAGATTCTCCCTATGGAGTCATATATTCAGATTTTCTGCCCTGTAGAGTGTGGTTAGAGATTCAAGTACATTCTCAATGGGCTTAGGTGCAGCAGCGGTGCAAGATTAAGAAAGCAAAGTACTGTTACGTGTTTTGTCATGTTATTTCTGATTTGGTTTAGTACATAGGGAATATTAAAAAAATGCTCTAATTCCTACAACTTTTAATTTTGAAACATTAAGATTGTATCTCTTTTTCATTTTGTCATATGCATCATAGACACTATTTTCTTGTCACCATAGATGCAAGTCCTTCAGAAGTCTTTGAGAATACTTTTTGCAACAATATATTTTTTATTTTGCCCTTTCCTCAAAATAGGATGTAGAAAAGCAGGTCAGGCTTTTATTGAAATTGATAATTGTGGCATAGTGTCAAATACTGGCCTTAAGCTATGAAAAACTCTTGTTTATGTCCCATTGATATCTTCTGTTTGTATTACATTTCTTGACTTTAATGTAGAAACAAATTAGTCAAACTATATTGTGAGATCTTACAAATATCTTTCTCTAAAGGAGATCTGAACTGCATAGCAGGTGCAACCTCCAGAAATGGTGGCTTCATCTGGGATGTCCCAAAAGGCAAAATGATAACCAGATTCAGTGAGGTAAAATGAGATCATATCTTTTTTTGTCTATATGAAATGTAAGTTAGTTGTTCCCTCTGATGTCACTAAAGAAAGATGGGTCAAAGCTCATAATTTTTTTTAAAGGTGCTATAATATAAAAATCTATAGAATTAACTATGAGGGTGCCAGTTTATCTCTGAGGCTGAAGTACTTTTACTTCCTCAGTCTGGGTTTGTGACATGAAAATTATGAAGCTCTATGTGGTCTCCATTATCTTAAAATTGTTCTTATAGTGTTACACGGCAAAAGCATAACATTCTTAAATGTGTAAATGTATACAGGTATGTAGAGTTTAATGGGTATCAAAATGTAAGGTGGTGTTCTGTGTTTTCAAATATAAAGTCCAGAAAAACTGTTCAGTCCCTGAAGTCTAGACAAATAAAGCTTCATTTTGCAGCACATGAAGTAATATGCTTTATTTAGAATCTTGCCTTGTATTACCTGAAATCTATGCAGGCATTTGCAAGTCCTGAAACAGTAGCATAATTGTTATTGGCAGAAAGAGCTATTTCATACTGAGTTGTAGTACTCCATACCATTTTGTGTATTCTTAGTGTAAAGCTGAAATCTTCAGATTATACAGACATAATTAACTGTGCCATCTGCATCAGAGGACAAAGGATGCTCTTTAAAAAGATGGTGCGAGGAGCATTGTAGTAAACAATTCTACCTACATACCTTCAGGAGTTTCTAGCACTCAGAAGATTTGCACTTGTTTTACTAAATATCTATTCTCAAACACTTGTCAGGAAGATGTCTCACTTAAAATTTTCACATACTGCAATTATTCATGCCCACAAACCTAATAATTCCAACAAGTAGCTAACTTAATTCAGCCTTTAGGTTCATATACCTGTGGCTTGCTCATTCTTCAACTTAATGCAGTTTTGTCTCTTGGATCCTGGAAAGTATGGCACGTTTACTGTCTCTGCCCTCAGTCCCATTTTTTTGGACTTGGATTTTCAAATATCCCAGCTATATTGGGGACTCGTTATAACGTGGTTTTGTGCAGTATACTTTATTGGGAGAAAAGGGCCCATACAAGAATAAAACATAAAAGATGAGTCAATAGATGAGAAAAAAAGGGGTGAATTATTTCTTATTGATAGGTATTTTGCATTTTTTGAAGCATGGAAAGAATGGAATCTTCTGCATTGCCTGGAGTCATAAAGATTCCAAAAGAATAGCAACATGCAGCAGTGATGGATTCTGGTGAGTGTTACTGGAAGAAGAAAAAAAATACTAAAAGCACTTCACAAGTCAGTAAACTTTGACCGTGGTACTATTAGTGGTTAGTTTTGTAACTGTTCTTAGTGGCCAAAGCTTGGATTCTATTTATCTTGTATACTTGTTAAAAGAGATTTTTTTCATGATTTTAAGGAAAAAAAAATTAAGGAATAGTGTCTAAGACACTAGTGAAACTGAATATTGATTTTTATTTAGCCAAGAGTATTCTTCTATGTTTCTTATCTGTAGATCCGGAGAACGCTCTTCAGAAGCTCTCTCACTTGTCTTCAGTTTTTAATTCTTTTTTTTAAGCTTCTTATTTTAAGGACAAGTAATCCCTATTTTAGAGCCAAGTAATTGCAGTTGTGTTTTTACAGTGTATAAGAGTTTGCTTGTAAAAACCTGCAAATTGCTATTGAGAACAATATAGCAGGTATTGTATTTTAGGACATTCTTAACTCTTTGGTGGTTCTTTTCATTTGCTACCCATGTTATTTCAATTCAAACATAATAAGAGAATGAATTTCAGAAAACAACCAATCTATTTTTTTCACTTCTTCCCACCCCAATCTATTTGTACCTTAAAGCTATAGCTGTAACTTAAATTTTGGGCTGTGAGGATCCTTTCAGGGAAGGAGGTGCTATAGTAGACTCTCAAGTCCAATTAAATGTTTTGTTGGGAAATTATTATAGTTTGCCTTGTAGTTGAGGGGCCATAGGAATAAAAACTCCTCATATTGTTTCTGTACACATTTTTTTTTTTTTGCTATCTGCCTTATTTACACAGAAGCAAACATAACTTTTAGATAGCCTACAAGGAATGTTGTCTTTCCTCATAATATTGCGTTGTAATTGATTTCAGTATTATTCGAACCGTCGATGGCAAGGTTCTTCACAAGTACAAACATCCAGCTGCAGTCTTTGGCTGTGATTGGAGTCAAAACAACAAGTAAGTAAGAATTAACCCAAAGAATTGATACTATTTACTATTTAAATGGATTACCATAAAATAACATGAGGTGTGATATTTATTGTGATATTAGAGAACTGAAAATATTTCTGTTCCACAGAGTCCGTAGCAGCTCTATATTCCCAGTGGTGTATTTGATTGCCTAACATGTTAATGTGTCGAGCAGGACTAGAGGTACTTAACTTTCAGAAGAGGATCTTATCATATTGATGGGAGAAAAAAAAACATTCCCTTTCTGAATATGTAAATGGGAAAAAAAACCAAACAGACATTTAGTACAAGGAAAGTGGGGTTTAGCTAGATTTGGTTTGTTTTAATGACTGCTAAGTTGCAGATACAGCAGGCAATGAAATAAGCTGTGATATATGTTAATTTTGCAGATAATTATGAATAACAATATAGGAAGTTTTTGTAAAAAAAATTTATGCACTAAACCAGTTCTGTTAATAGTTGCATGTTGGGTGCTTGGTGAGGCTGTAGTGCAAATACTATTCTCTGTGGCAACTAATGGATCTTAATCAGGTTTTTTTCCTGATTCAGTATATTTAATTGGGTTATCAATAATTACATCATAAAGAGACAAAGGAGAAGCCAAAATAAGCTGGTTTTTTAAGTTGCAAAGTACATGTATTTAAAATAAATTTTTTAAAGAGTACTTTTAATGATCCCAGTAACCAAAGGTTTTACTATTTTATTTTGCAGAGATATGATAGCTACTGGTTGTGAGGATAAAAATGTTCGTGTTTACTACTTGGCAACCAGCTCTGATCAGCCACTGAAAGTTTTTACAGGGCATACTGCAAAGGTGTTTCATGTACGGTGGTCTCCTCTGAGAGAAGGAATCCTCTGTAGTGGCTCTGATGATGGGTGTGTATTTCTGAACTATTAGAAAAATTTAAAACTCAAGCAGGACTATTAGAGAAACTCAAGATCTTTAGTTGTACTGGTGCTGGCACCTTCAAAAAGTCTATGAATAATATAGTAGTCTAAATTTGTGGCTTCTTCAGGTTCAGGCTATAGCTTTGCTTTTAGCTTAATACAGGTTAATTATCTAAAATTGTCACAACTGCTGTAGCAGTGCAACTTCCCAAGTGTTTTCCCAAGAGCAGAGTTAGTGACTGATACCCATTACTTCTAGGAATGATACAAGGAGGATAACACATGCCTATGTTATGTCTAAAGATACGAGTGCAAGACCTGCTCTTACTTGGTGTCTCTCAGAAGTATAACTAAGTATGATCTGTGGAGATTCTAAATGGGTGCTTGGTACTTCTGTTTTGTTCATTCTTATGACATTTTTTGAGTCTTTTTTTCTATGGAAGGATTTTTCTATGATCCTAAACTGCTTCCCTGCGGAGTATACGTTATGAGATATTCTGATTTTGTTACCAATCATAACTATGTAATAAGTCTTGATTACAGAGGGTTTTCCAGAACAGTTACACTTTCACTTTGAGGGGAGGGGATCATTGAATAGCCTAGTCCCAGGTAACAGAAAGTAAGCAATCTTTTGTGTTTATTGTACTTGGTAATGCTTCAGTTTATAGTCAGAACTATAACAGATGACCTTTTGAACACCCAGGCTCATACAGTGCATAGCAGCAGTATGCAAGGGTCACACATTAGCACATGTTGCAGTAGGAAAACATACGTAAATATATGAAATGGTTTTCTAACTTGTGGATTCTCTTTTGTGATGCAAGGTCCATCAAATTGCCCCTCTTCTGCACTGGAGAAAATGTAATAGGTGCCTTTGCTGACATGGGTTAGCTTTGGTAATATATATGATAATGTAATAAAATTTAGCCAGAATTATGATGAGCTTTTTAAGAAACTTAACTTTTAAACTCCTAATCCTGTAGTCTGCTTAATTAACTGTACCCAACTACAGCAACTGCTGAAAATAAACGAAAATGCTGGAAACTTACTTTGTTAAATGGGAAGAAAAAGATAGTGAGAAAGCTGGTATGAATCCTTCCTCTTTGTCTGTATCATTGTGATGGGAATTTCACAGTTTAAGATAGCCTGGTGTTCTCTTCTGCCACGTGACAAATGACACGTTCAAAGAATAGCATAGAATATTTCTGTTAGAAGGGACCTAGAACCATCATCTAGTCCAACTGCCTGACCATTTCAGAGCTAACAAGAACTTAAAGCATGCAATTAAGGGAACTGTCCAAATACCTCTTAAACACTGAGAAGCTTAGGGCATTAACCACCTCTAGGAATTCTGTTTCAGTGTCTGGCCACCCTTTTGGTAAAGAAATGCTTCCTAATGTCAAGTCTCAACCTCCCCTGATGCAGCTTTCAAACATGCCATCTTATCATTGAATACCAGGGAAGAGAGATCAGCACCTCCCTCGCCTCTTCCCCTCCTCAGGAGAAAGCAATGAGGTCATCCCTCAGCCTTCTTTTCTCCAAAGTGGGCAAGCACGAAGTCCTCAGCTACTCCTCACAGGACATTTCTTAGAGCCCTTTCACCAGATTTGTTCCCCTCCTCTGGATGTATTCAAGGACCTTCATATTCTTCTTAACTTATAGGCCCCAGAACTGCACACTGCACTCAAGGTGAGGCTGCACCAGTGCTGAATACAGCAGGATAATCACCTCTTTTAATGGGCTGGTTTTGCAGTGTTTGCACCCCAAGATACAGTTTTCACTGTTCACTGTCAGGGCACTGCTGAATCACCTCGAGCCTCCTGTCAACCAATGCCCCCGATCCGTTTCTGGGGGGCTGCTCTGCAGCCACTCCTATCCCAGTTTATACTTGTGCCTGACATCAGTCTATCCTAGGTGCAGAATCTAGCATTTGTTCATGCTAAATTTCATCCCATTAATCACTGGCCAATGCTCCAGTCTGTCTAGATCCTTCTGCAAGGCCTCTTGCCCCTCAAGAAAGTCAACAACACCTCTCAGTTCAGTATCATCACCAAATTACTAGTGATGCGTTGAATTCCTCCATCTAGATTATTGATAAATATGTTAAACAGAACTGACCCTACAAGTGAACCCAGAGGAATACCACTGGTGACTGGTCACCAGCCAGATGTAGCCCCATTCACTACAACCCTTTGAGCTCTGCCCTTCAGTGCAACGTGGACCTGCTTATCTCACAGTTGGAAGAAAGGTGCTGTGAGGGGCATGCCAAAAGCCTTACTAAAATCCCAAAAAACAACATCTACTACCTGCCCTTTACCCACTAGGTGGGTGGCCTTATCACAGAAGGATATCAAATTAGTTAAAAATACTTTCCCTTTGTGAATCTATGTTAACTGTACCTGATGATCGAATTATTCTTTAAATGCTTTTCAATAGTACCCAGTATCCAGCAACTGTGGTTAGACTAACATATCTGTAGCTTCCTGGGTTTATCAGGGGGCTGTTAAAGCCATAGAAAAGATAGGTCTTACATTTTTGCCTTGGTTTTCTTTCAATTTTCCCACCCGAGAGTCCTAACAGAAAAATTTATTACACAGGCAGGAATACAGACAAACTTCTTTTCTTTCACTGACATGTAAGATAATGGTGCATGTGAGATTTTGAAAGGATGAAATAGTTTCCTACTGTGGTGAACTCTTTGCTGTATTTTGTACCACATCCCAAACATGAAGGGCATTGGCTCCAGCCTCTCCTGTTACAATACCTATAAAAGTATTTCAAATAAATATTCTGATAAATTTGAAGCTTAGAGTATTGCTGAACTAGAGAGAGAATCATATTTCAGTAGGTGGTTTGATGGACATCGATCTTTCTTACTCTCTTTCAGTACTGTTCGAATATGGGATTATACACAGGATGCTTGTATAAATGTTCTTAGTGGACATACAGCTCCAGTACGGGGACTGATGTGGAATCCCGAGATTCCATACCTTCTAATATCTGGCAGTTGGGACTATACAATTCGAGTCTGGGACACAAGAGACGGAACATGTTTGGACACAGTTTATGATCATGGTGCAGATGTATATGGTAATATTTTGAAGTTTTGCTTTATTTCTGTATTGAAATGCATTTTAAAATATTTTAAAATTTATAAATTAATTTAAATCTAACTAGGTATGAGATAAACTTCATTATCTAGCTACATTTTTAAATGCTTTTGTTCCTAGGATTAACATGTCATCCTAGTCGTCCATTTACTATGGCATCTTGCTCTCGTGACTCCACTGTGAGACTGTGGTCATTAGCACCTCTTATAAATCCTCTACAAATAAATATCTTTGTGGATAGATGTTGGGATGAGATTATAGGTAATGCAGGTAAGTAAATTGTATATACCATTGTTTTAATTTTCTCTATATTACTATACACTTTTAGGTTTTTTTTCTTGTTATGTTAATTTTCATGCATAAATCTCTGTGTGTGTTAGATCGTGCTGTGGAATCTGGTGCTCCTCCTTTGCTGTGTGGTAAAGTTTCCAGGGAAATTAAACAAGAAGTGGAAAAATTGACAGGAAATCCTCGAGGAAAGAAACTAAGGTGGTTTTCAGAATGTTTTTCAGTAAGTATTCTGCAAACCTAAAGATGTTGTCACTGTGCATGTCTTTCTCTTCTGAAGTAAATGTCTAAAACTGAAATTACTTTCTTCTCTACATTTCGGGCATTTTTTTTTCCATCTTTCTTAGACAGAGCTCAGAAAATATGCAGAATTCAATTCTGTCCCCTAACAGTTCTGTATGTGAAATTGTCCACAATTTAATTGTTCACCAGTTGTGAACACCAATTTTTGACAAAGTGAAATAGGTGGGATAATTTAATTTTCCATAGGAAAAGTTTGATTTGGCAAGAGTTCACTGTTGAAGAAAATTAAAAGATGTGTTTTATCAAACTACACTGGATTTTTTAATCTTTCAAAGGGACACCCTCATTACAGATCAGCTTTGAACTGCCCAAATGTCTGTGCCAAAACTGCTGTGTTGCTTTGCAGGAGATGTAGATCTGGATGACCCATGCCCCAGTATCTATCTGTTGCCTTTGCTCTCTTTGAACAGTAATATTTCCTATAAATTACTGCAGCCTTCCTGTGCAGTTGAAGTGAAAATGCAAACTACTGGGTCCCTATGAGTGCTTAGCTGCACAGGAGCTGGAGTTGAGGTAGAACATGGACAAAAATTACCTAGAACTACAGCCTGTTTCAAGCACTGTTGTAATTGAAGTCAATAGACTGATATACACGGACCTGGGTCATCCAAAATACTTGTTTTGGTTTCTAGCTGAATGGAAATATATGATTTAGAAATGCTGAAACATTCTTTCTCGGTTACAAATCTTGACATTTTCTGTTTTATAAAAAATATATTTGCATGAAATTCTTTGTTTTATAGAAGTTATATTTTTTGATCGGCTGTGTTCAGTGCTTTTTGAGTCTGGAAAAGAAAGCATTGTGCTTAAACTATGGGGAGTCAAGTAAGATTCAAGGGACTGAAAAAAGAGGGAATAGCCTCTCATTCTGCTTCCCCCCTTACCCCCTACCCCAGTAGGATCTTCTGCTTTTTATCAGCTAAGAAATAATTGTTCTTCTGAACTTGTAATCCTGTTACTCTTAGGAAAGATCATTTAGTTTAATGAATTTTTTTTTTAAGCTTTTAATTAGTCGCTCTTTTCTAGACCTCATTCAACATTAAAACATTGTCCTAGTTCTACAGAAGGATTGATTCAAATGTTAGACAGATAAAAATGGGGTTTGTTTTTTTTTTAAATTGCCTCCGTGTCCTGCAAGATTTTGTGCATATACCCTTATACCATACGTGACTATTGTAAGATTTAAAATTAAGATACTGAAATGGTCTGAAATTGTTTCTTGCCAATTGACTGACAAATGTTTTCAATTATCTTTATAAGTTAAAGTTTCTCTCTTGAACTTTACTGCAATACAACTCTTTTCTTCCCTAACAATTTTAGCCTCCAGGAGGCACCAAAAATTTATGGGACTTAGTTGCTGTAATAAAAGGACAAGACGACAGTTTGCTTCCACAAAACTACTGTGAAGGAATTATGCATATGAAACATCTTGTTAGATTCAGAATGGTAAGTGAAGCATGAACAGTATGTGAAAATGATTGTTAATCTATAGAGTATTTCAGTCTTTAAAAATAACATTTAGAGTCAAGATTTATTTCATGTACAAAGATATTTGTGCAATATCAGTTCTCTGTGCAACACTAGTCTGTTAGAACAGTAGCATCTTGGTAAGTCTGCATGATTTCATGCATATTCAGTGATAAAATGGTACAGTTATTAACTAGAAAAGCTGTTTTTAAAATAATGAAAAGAAATTGCGAAACAAATATCACTACAACTTAAGGCATGAAGCAATTTTGTCTTCCCTGTTATATATACTATACTTTTATAGTCAGTCAAATTATTTGGTTGTATAAACATGAAGTCTGTAGTTATGTTCAGATACAAGGACAGGGGAATTCCTGTCTGGAAAAGCAGAAATATGCCCTGTAGCTATCCTAAAGGAGGAGTGGAAAAACAAGAACCTGTCATTAACACAGAAATACAGCTGAAGTGTGACTCAGATGTGAATATGAAATTCAAATACTGGCCCATAAATTTATTAGTAGCTGCAAATAGGAATATACAAGCAGACATAAAGGTTGTGCAAAATGTGGGTGTAGGTGGTTCTGTCAGGGATTTCCTGGGGATACTAAAGAATCCCATATTCCAATGACTGGGTTGGAAGTAGAGGGAAGATACCTATTCCAATGGATCAGGAAATGCATAACTCCCCACTTGTCAGCCCCAGAAGTACATACCTGCCAGATATCACCTGTTGTTTGCTGTTGCAGTCTCTCTCTTGCAAAATCACAGACTCTTTAATATAGCGTTCTACATACCTTATGGCTCATAATTGGTGCAAGATTTTTACTGGTGTGGTTAACTGTAATGATAGCGGTTGCACTACTAACACTGTGAAGTGTTATGTGTGCTTCCAGAAACCAATTTTCTCAGCCACTCTAAGCTGAAAAGAAGAAATCAGTTCTTGACTTAGGCAGTGCAAGCAGTCTGCTTATCCCTGTAACATGATTTCATGCATTTATAACTTGAGTGACCTAGAGTAATCGCTGTTTTTTCTGTGGATCTGGATTAAGTGTTTACATTAATGAAAAGTTGTTTGACCCCTTTTTCTCCTGACTCAGAAACATGCTTAAGAGCTTTAAGAGAAAGCAGAGGTAGGGTGATGCTGCTTGTATATGGCTGCTAATACCATTTTTTCCTTAGGAAACTGGATAGTGGCATTAGAGCACCTAGACATCTCAGGATGAAACAGGAACCTAGTGCTTTTTTCTTTTTTGGTTTGTGTTTTTGGGTTTTTCTTCCTTTTTTTTGGTTTCTAGCCAACATAGAGTACATTGTTTGTTTTGAAAAAAATAGATCTTTTGCCTTTCTCAGGAGCTACCATTGGTTTTCATTGCAGTTTACTTCAGTGAAGAATGTTCAGAATTTGTTCTCCATCCTCCATATGTGCTATTGTAGAGCCATGAATAGCCACGTACTGTCTCACATGCATTGTTGTAAACTGAGAACTCTTGAAATGGGAAGTTCCTTTTGCTTTTTTTTCTTTCTTAATTTTAAATGGGATCCTATCACAGCTTGTTTCTCAAACTCTTCCAGATGAAAAAATTTAGTCTTATCTCTTCAACTAATATAAAAATTGCGGTGGTTGGGAATATAAATAATTAATTGGCCATAGATGAATAGGATATGACAGATCACGACACAGATTGAGCCTACTATCCTTATTCGTTCTTTATATGAGCATCATTATAATTGTAATAAGTACAATTTCCAGCTCTATATGGTTTATGTTCACAAATAATTTTTGTTAATAAAAATTCATGTTTCAAAAACATGAATATTTTATGATGAACATCTAGGTAAGTTACTGTTTCATATGAGAAAATGGCTGAGAATTAAAAAATACGTAAAAGAGATTAAAGGAGGATAATCAAGGAAAATGTTTGTGCAGCAAAACACTAACACAGTTTCTTGAACAGTAAAAATAGTTCACTATAATCTCCTTGTAAGCTCTTCCAATTAGCCTTTTCTCAAAAGGATTTTTTTCTTAAATGATAACCTTTGTATTCCATTTTAATGTTTGATATTAACTCATTCTTAAGAAAACTTATTTTCATCAGAGTAAGCTACTTCTGTTTTTTAACTTTATCCTTTTTTTTTTCCACCCTCAGTCCAAGGCACAAGAACTGACAACAATAAAAATGTCCAAGTTTGGAGGTGGTATTGGTGCACCAAGCAAAGAGGAGAGGCTTAAAGAAGCTGCAGAAATACATTTAAGATTAGGACAAATTCAGCGATACTGTGAACTAATGGTAGAACTTGGAGAGGTAAAATACCAGAACATTATTGAAGAACAGTAAAATATGAAGATTTCTGAAAACCAACTAGCGTAGCAAAGATGGAGTAGCAATTAAAGGGATCTCAAGTCCAGAAAAGAGTGATCTCGCTTCATTGTATTATTTTTAACATATGCGGTCTAATGCATAGATCATTCCTTATTTAACCTCTTGACAAATTTCTTTTTATTGGCAGAAATATGAAACTAGTTAAAAATACAGCTGTTTCTCAAAATAAACCAGTCACATTAAATGTAATGCTGCTTTCTTCTAGTGGGACAAAGCTCTCTCAGTTGCTCCTGGTGTATCGATGAAATATTGGAGGAAGTTAATGCAAAGGTAAGGAAATAAAAATATGATGCTAAACTGTGGCTTCTGTCCATAAAAGGACATAGACAAGTAGGAAAGATGGATACTAATAGCAGTTTTACTTGGCTTTTGTTACTGCATTATAGTGATGTTGCTTTTTGTTCAGTAAGTTTTGGGATGGAGCAGTGTAGGATTTCAACAACTGTTTTGTGTACAAGAATCATAGAATCAGGATCTCACAGAATAGTTTGAGTTGGAAGGAACCTTAAAGATCATCTGGTTCCAACCCCACTGCCATGGGCAGGAACACCTTCCATGGACATGAATTGCAACTTTAATTGAAAACTCCTCAGTGCAGTATCCACAGTTTGCAAGTCTTCTGAGGTCTGGAAAGGCAGATGGGTTTCAGTGAACTTTATGCAGCTTTATCTAACACCTATACCATAGAGATAAGTTTAGTGATCAATTATATATGTAGAACTTTTTGTTTATTTATTCTTGTTTATTTATTCTCCTAAATTGTTTAATTAGGAGAGCAGATCAGTTAATTCAGGAAGAAAATGATGATGTCATCCCATACTGTATAGCTACCGGAGATGTGAAGAAACTAGTTTCTTTCTTTACTTCAAAAGGCCAGCTTAAGGAGGCTCTCCTTGTTGCACAGGTATCATTATGTATAACAGTGTGGGAGATGTATTTAGCTGTTTATTTTTGACTCTGAAGGTGACGAGCATATTTAAAAGATAGCTCTGTTCAGTTTTGCAAAATGGCTAAATAACCCTATTCTTTTCTTTTGTGTTGCATGACCAGTTTTTACGCAGAAATTGTTAGAAGGCATCTTGTGCTTACAGATTTTAAGCCTGATTCTTCTAAATTGTAATCAAACGCCTGTAATGAAAACCGATGTATTTGGGTTTGGCTGAAGTAGAAAATTCACCTATTTTCAGCCATCAATATTGCCCTTAACATTAAAGACATATATGATTTCTCTTGCATTTCATATGAGGTCTTGGTTATACTACTTCCTATAGAATCTTTGGGTGAAACTTCTCGGTTGCATTTGTAATCAATATAGGAAATCAAATTTTCAAATTAATGCAAAAAAACAGTACAAGACATTACATTAGGAAGGGAAGGGACATACCTGCTTTTGGTAAACACATGTGAAAGGCCACACAGAACATGTGAGAATGATACTTTGTTTCACTTTCTCACCATTCCTTTATTCTTTTTGACTAATTTCTGTATACTTAACATAGTTTCATAGAATCACCCGGTTGGAAAAGACCTCTTGGATCATCGAGTCTAACCATTCCTATCTGTCACTAAACCATGTCCCTGAGACATGTTGTTAAATAACCTGACAAGATTTATCCCCAGTACATCCTCTCATGCTTACCTGTTCTGTATATTCAATTGCTTCAGAGATAAGAACTTTAATAATGCATGGGAATTTGTCCTTTAGTAATTGTCTATTTGTATATTGTTGTTGTTATAGTAATGGCTGAATAGTGCACAGAATAGAACTTTGAGGTATGCTTAAATTTAATAAGTTATAATGTTAGAACTTTAAAGCATCTTTAAGCTTTAGGAAGATTTTTTTTTTTTTTGTAAGAGAACGGGCACTGCTGAGGTTGCTTTAATTATAATTCATAAAATAGTCTTTACCTCAAAGATTTAATCAGATAATATTAAGTGATAAAATACCAGGACTTACTGTCCCTTTTAACTGACCCCTGTGTTTTAATGTCATTATCCCAGCTACATCTTAAAGCTGATCTCTTCTTCTTTAATGTTAGGAATAATTTATTGCCAGACACAAAAAAAGGTTCAGCTTATGTTACTGTACAAACCTTTCTAGATTTGCTGATATACCTACTGAGAAGTATCTGTGGAGTCTTCCGTCACTCACAACCGCTTGCTTCTCACAGTATAAAAATCAAGGTTGTAGCCCTCACTGTCCATTATAAGTGTATTCAAATGCTGGAAAAAATCTGGAAATAAGAGATCTCTTGCTTCTGTAGAATTTCTTGTATGTCTGGATAAAACTAGGCTAAGATTAACTATGAATAAGGTGATTTGTTTAAACATTTCCTTTGTGTTAACTAGGCTTTACAAGGATTTTTATAGATCTTAGATTTTTTTTTGGTTGATAAAAAAATCATGTTTCTCATTCAGTTTGATTGGTGTATTAATTGATCTATTTTTTTATTCACTTCTAGGCAGCTTATGAGGGAAATATACAGATGTCACCACTCTCCACAGGTGGATCCTCAAATTCAGCTGAAAACAATACAGATGATTACAATGAGTAAGTTGTTGTAGTTTTGTATGTAAAGCCTCCTTTTACTTGTGCCCCCATGCTGCTTTCTGGCACAAGATGGATTTTTCATATGTATGTATTTTATTCTTGAATTTGAGTTATGTTTAAAATGTGTTCCTATGCACTTAAATATGTAGCATATTAGCTTAGAATATATAGTAAGCAGAGTAGTATTTAACAGTAATAGCTATAAATTGGAGAGGGGCAGATTTAAACTAGACATAAGGAGGAATTTTTTCACAATGAGTGTGGTGAGGCACTGGAACAGGTTGCCCAGGGAAGTGGCTGCCCCTTCCCTGGAGGTGTTCAAAGCCAGGTTGGATTGGGCATTGGGAACCCTGATCTAATGAGAGCTGTCTTTGCCCATGGCAGTGGGGTTGGAATTAGACGATCTTTAAGGTCCTTTCCAACCCAAACTATTCTAAGATTCTGTAATTAATAAGTATCTGTGAGAACCAACATTTTATGCATCTTCTCCTCCTGAAGCTTCACTCTTTATCGTCAATGAAGTTTCTGACAATGTACACTAATGGCCATATTTTCATAGTATTGCCCTTAAAAGAAACCATGGATCTATTTTTGTTCAGAATAGTACTGAAAAACCTAGACTACATTATCAATTTATGTGTGTAGTAACAAAAGCTGTTTGGAGGCTGTGTAGTTACTCCATTTACACATGCAATTTTTCATCAATTAGAGAAACACTTATGCAGAGTTCACAGGTACATGATGAATATTCAAATATCTGATTTTTATTTTATCAATCTGAAGAGACATTTCCATACTGATGTAGATGGTGGATGAAGCTCAAACTGACTGCACTTTGAAAGCTAGTGCTGTCATTATCTGTAAGTTTGCTATAGAAATTTTAGGGTACAGCAGCAAATGTGGTGACTTGTACGTAAAGTAAGAGACAAAGAACTCCAACCTTTAAGTGACCTTGCAGAATTCATGTTTTATTCTTGCAGGCTTCTGCACAAGGTTAGTAAAGAACTGGCAGAATGGTATTTCCAGGATGGCCATGCAGTGCTTGCAGCATGTTGCCATCTGGCTGTTGAAAATATAGAGGTAATTTTTTTAATTTTCTCTTTAACTATGGAAAGGCAACATTGACTTCCTTTTTAACATCTCCATATGTTAACTGTTTTTTTAAAATGTATGTACCACATTCAAAAATGTATTATTTACACTTGGTATTTGTTTTGTATGTATTTATATAGGAAGTTTGATCCTTAGAGTATTATAGTAGCAAAGCTTCCCTGGTTCTATGAAATTCAAGACATGTCTCACGCACAGAAAGTAGTATGTTATTATTTAATTGTATTTTCATATATACAGTATCTTGTTATATTAGAAAATATAAGGTGCCTAAGTCCCGTAAATATATACACATCAGTATTACTGTTTACTGTTTAAGTCAACTCAAAAGAACCATTCAGAACTGGAACTTCCTTGTGCTACCAAAGATGCAGCCTTCATCTTGAAAAATTTGCTGTCTAAATGATGAAGTAAACAGGCAAAAATCCCCTCAGTACAAAAATAGGGATGACATGTAGGAAACATTTTATTAGATTTTGTTTGTAGTTTTACATGTCATTTCTTTTCCTCACTCTCTGGATTTTGTTGTTGCTGACTCAACGTGTTGTTCCTCCTCTATCCTTTAAAATAAGTAAAATTCCACCTTAATGAGCTGTTTGGAGAGAAAGCAATAATCAGTTAATGACTGTATTTCAAAAAAGACTTATTTAAAGTTATTGTTTAGTCTCTTACTTTTTAATGTTGCCGAATTGCAGAATTTCAGTTGCCCAGAGAGGGTAAGAACAGGAAAGTCATTCCTGGTTTGGTTTGGGTTTGTTTTTTTTGAGTCTCCTTTCATCAAAAGAGGAGAGAAATACATACTCTGAAAGCTGGTATCCTTATTTAAGACTAGAAGAAATTTCTGTTATGGTATTTATGTAATCTCTTTGGTTAAATAAAGGAAGATTCTGCTAAAGGAAATCTATTTGGATATTTAAGAATTGATCAATACCTGATGCACAATTATTACTAATGCAAGGGACTCAAATTTTATATAAGGTTGTTTTAATTAATGCATATTTTGTCCTTCTGTAAAAGCAGTCTCATAAATGAATGTCATATGCTCAACGTGGTGAATCTCCAAAAATGCTTGTGTCCCTTAATGATATAATTTTTTCATTGAGCAAGCTTGCGATGGCAAACCTGATTCGTGGAAATGAACTGGAGTTGGCAATCAGTGTGGGTACTGTCTTAGGAGAAAGTGCAGCACAAGCAACACATTATGCCCTAGAATTACTAGCAAGAAAATGTATGACAGTAGCAACATGGTAAGAATTTTTTAATCCAAAGAAGATTTTTTTTTCCCCTCTCCCCTAACAAAATGATTAAGGTTTTTCATTCTGAAACTTTTAGACACCAAACCATCATGAATAGACAGAATAAGAATTGCTGCTTGAATAAGAATTGCCATATTAGACCTTTGAAGCACAGGGCATGTAAATGTTCTGCTTTAATCTCAAAAAACATTAAACAGAGGATGAAACCCACTGAAAAAAACCCTAGATACTTGGGCAATAGGTAGCACAGTAAGTCCGGGTCTGTACTGAGTAAAAATGATTGCTCCAGTAAGATTTAGAATCAAATTATAAAGTCAAAAGGAACAGAAACTTAAGCAGGGTCTGTGAACTTATTTTTAAATACTTGCTTGAAAAATACAACAAACCAAGAGACTGAGGAATAATTTTGTAATAGTATTGGGAATACAAGACAGCTAGTGAGATTTAAGGATGAAGCAGATTACTATTTAATTCTGCAGGAGTAAGCAATTTCTCTATTGCATATTGGGGAAACTCTGCCAAATTTTCTTTTCTTCCTTGTAGTTGTTTTACTTTGAAGGATATAGTTTTGGTCTGATTTTTGTCTACCAATGAAAAGCAGAAAACCTTCCTAAGATGTATTTGGCAGTTGTATGATTTTTCAGAAGTAACATTTCATAGAAAATGTGCTTAAACAGATATTGCACTTAAGCACCTGTTTTGCTGCTACAGTTGGTATTTCCTTAACTATCTAGACGTAACCTGAGAGAAACATGGTGGAACTCCTATCTACAGAGGATTTAACCTGACTTAGACAATTATGTATTGTAGATGAAGATGAAGTAAGAAATGGATGACTTGCTCCTTTGGTTTCGCAATGATTTAGCATGTCTGCATTGTACCAGTTCTAACAGGTTTGCTTGGGCGACTCCATCTTCAGTTTCTGAAATCTCTGAAGCTCTTTTTCTGGTCTCCCTGCCTTCATTGTGAAGAGTGATTTTTATATAGCCTCTGATAGGGAGCACTGGACGTGCAGTTAAGAAAAACAGAGTATAATCTTCCAATTCTATAACAAAAGCTTGTCTCAGTGCTGAATGGTATGGCATTTACATGTATGTACATAAAACCTGAGCAAACTAATAAGCGTGTACACTGAAGTCTATATGGGTATACAAAATAAAACCTTAAATTGGTGTACTGCATATTGCCCCAGTATACCTCTGGATTTGTCAGTGGGTTTCATATGCTATACCAAACACCTATTACAGCTATACCCTCCAATCCTGTATTCTGATTTGCAGCCATTATAGCATTTTTTTCTGATCTGTAGGAAAAGATCATAGATAACCAAATCTCTTCATATTTTTAATAAAGAGAACCTGGCACAGCAAGGAAGCACTTTGGTGCACTGCATGTATGGGATCTTGCATGGGGAAGCTGGAATTCAAGGGCCTCTGATACTTGAAGGGCTCCCATTTTGTTTTTTACTTGTTGTTGTGATTAGGGATATCTGTCAATTTGAAACGTTTCATTGAAGAGACACACTTAATTGTAGACACCTCAAGGAACCCTGAGAGGACCTTGATGAGTTAGCAGTGAAATCAGTTATTAGTAAAATAGGGGTGGTTTGGTGTTTTTTTTTTTGTTGGGGTTTTTTTTTAGAAGTGCTCTAAAATATCAAATCAAATCAAAAAACTCAAAACTAAACATTCGTGCCCTTCCCCATCTTTCCAGATCTGTAGCCTTGAGAAAATGTGTGAGTGTTTAAGAAAACCATGTTCATCGTATTTCTGTTTAGCACCTAAATACTGTTAAAAGCAACCTTCTGCTATTCAGAAGGCGAGTGATATCTTACTTGAGATACTGAATTCTGATTATGCAGACTCAGCCACCCAAATTTGTTCTTCCTACTGATAGTTTTCAATTTGATTCTTGAAAATCATTCCAGGAAACACAATTTGTAGGCTATTATATGAGGGCTTATTTGGATTTTTTAATCAACTATTTGGCTGAGCAATTTCTGATCACTTTAAAAAATGTTAGAATTGCCTATGAAGATGAGTACATGCGAGTAATTGATCTTGAAAATAGTTTTAAGAACTTGTGAAATAGCCTATATTCTGAAAGAGCCTTTCTGTGTTTTGGAAAAGTGCCTATTGCGTGGTAATGATCTAATAGACCTTTTGGCATGAGCTTTATTACGTTGTCAAAAGGTATTGGAAAGCTATTTTTTCATTGTTAAAGTCTGCCCTGACCCTGAGATTTGTTATTGTAGTTTAATTATTTTGTCTTAGATTTTTCCTCTGCAAAGTAAGAACACAAAACAAAATTTTGTTCATTATATTTCAATGTCTTCCTTCTAGCTTTCCATCACTTGGATACAGGTATTTTGCTTTGAAAAATTTGAGATTTGAAAAGCATGTGACTTTACTAATGCTAAAAATAATCTTAAACTAAGTTTTCTGATTTTTTTAAATTGTGATTAATTCCTGAAAGTGAGATAGAAATCAATTGTGAATATTTGACAGTAGCTTACTTGAACATTTTTAAGCTAAAGACTGCATTCTGAAAATCCAGGAGGGCTCAGTAGGAACTTTTGCCTCACGTAGGGGCAAATCAGTCTTGTGGGTCACAGGAGAAATGTCTGCATGAACAGAAAAGTCACAGAAGAACCAGAATAATCAATTATTAAAGGCTCAATAGAATGATTGTTTCAAACTAAATTCATATTTAGTTACGTTCTCTCCAGCTGCTTGTTGTGTTAAGGAAGGGGTAACAAATGGTAAAAAGTTACAAACGTTTCAGAAATATCAGTTTGCAAAAACACATTTTTCGTTTCAGATGGATGAAAATGGGTATCACATTCTTTTCTTGCATGATCTCTCTTTTATAATGTCCCAGAACCGTTAGCCATTCTAGATGACTGAGATGCTTTATGCTGGTGTCATGGAGCTGTAGAAGTCTGGAAGTTTGAGGATTGTTTCATGATACAGAGCCATGTTAACATCTTTCCTTCTTTTGGATTGGATAAATTCTGCTCTCCCTTCCTATCCCTGTTCACACATTCTTCCATCTCGCTTTGAGGTGGTTCTGATGCTTGAGGATTGCACAGCTGTTTAATTCAGCCAACTAAAGCAACAGAAATTAAATTAATATGTGACTTCCCAAAAAAAGATGAATAACTTAAGCCTTATTTATTGCACTGAAATAGTCTTAGAGACTGAGATTTCTTCTGATCTTTTCTGAAAATAGTATTCTTTTTCAGTAAACTCTTCTTTATAAAAGAAATGTAAAAGACAAAACAATTTCCTTGTATTACAACCATCAAGAGTAACTACATGTCATCTTTTGTTTGTGCAGGAATTTAGCAGCTGACCTTCTTATGATGATTCCTGATAATAAACTACAGTTAGTAAAATTATGTGCTTTTTATCCTGGATGCGTAGCAGAAATAAATGACCTGCATGAAAAGGTATAATGGAAAAGAATTTACCTGTATGCTGACAAGAGGTTATATATTGATTTGTTTATTAATTTCAGAAAAATTGAGACCAAATAAATGTGTAGGGTGAATTTGTCACAAACAGTCATATATGTTAAATATTGATTTTTGCTCTTTTAGTCTTCATTTACTTTATTTTCAGTATTGCACAAGAAGAAATTTAGTTCTTGAATACTACTTTGTGTATGATCTTTCCATGTCACAGGTTACTTCCTGAAGTAGCTTTTGATCTTCAGAATTACCAGTCAGTATGATTTTTAACTTCCTTATCACTGAAGTGCAGCCTGACAGATTGGGTTTCTGTGCTATCCTGAAATATTTTACATCTTATGTTGGTAATCTCCTTAAATCCCCACTTTCCTCTTAAGTGGCAGAAGAGTCTGCTTCACTAACTCAATGTTCGATTCAGACTGCACCTCTATTAAGCAGTAGTAAAGTTCCCAAAAACACTAGTAATGGTAACTGGTACTGCTTAAATTAAAGTTACAGAACCTTCTCCTCCTGTGTTGTTTTCTGGTCTAGGTGGCTTTCTTAATGTGCATTATATGCAGGTATGTTCTGTCTTTCAGATAGAGTTTGATCTTATTTTTATGTTCTAACTTCTGTGTTTCTCAGCATCTAAGATATGTGGTTTTGAAAAGTAAAATAATTCTTTGGCAAAATCTTTGTTTTGCAGTGTAACCTTCCTGATGTAGAAGAGTGTATGCGATTGGCAGAGACAGTTCAGGCAGATGGAGATATATTTGAAACTATAAAGTACTATCTGTTAAGCACAGAACCTGAAAAGGCTCTTCCCATTGGTATTCAGTATGTGAAAGGTAGGTGCTTGGGTGAAGAAACCTTTTAAAGCATAAGTCATTTGTATAGCTTGCCTCTTGAGATATTTTTGTTTCTATTTTTCAACAGAACAACTTTGTGGCTCAGATTGGACTGTAGATTCAGTCTGTCCATATCTTGATCTGCTAAGTTACATACGCACTGAACAATTAGTGTTGCATAAATGTAGTGAGTAAGTATATTTTCCTTACTTACAAAAGTGGAAGTTTCATTAAAGGAAGCTTTTGGAATTTAAAAAATATAGGAGCATGTTCTTAGTACCATTTGTCTATCAGCAGAGGGGTACAAAAAATTACAAGGGGGCTAGTTCCCAATTTGGAGAATAGACCGGGATTTTTCTGAATGTTCATGGTTTAGCAAGAAGAAAAGAAGATATTTTACTGCTCCTTTCTCTGTGGGGCATTTACAATGGCTGGATTGATGTTGGTCTTGTTCAAATTAAGATTCTTCAAATAACTATGGTATCAGTTTCCTAAAGAAAAAGAGCAATGGTACCACATGTCATATGGGGTTTTATGTCAGTGTTAAGCTGTCACTCTTAGAATTAACTCTAAAATAGTTAGATAGCTGTGGTTCACCTTTATGACAGGTGGTTGCAGCTAGGCTTGAATGCCGATATAGGTGCACATGTGAAGAACTAAAAGGATCAAAAAGCTTAACTCTTACCTGTGAACTGTGAAGAAACTTGGTGAAACTCAAGTCCACACTAATATATGGAGCAATTTTATTTACATTTAGAGCTTCATTGCATTAAAAGATCTCAGTGACGTTGGGTTTGTAACTTTACATGATTTTGCATAATAACTATCTACATGCTATTTAAAATTTAATAATTGAGATCAGTATAAAGCAGATGGAGTCTATTTTAACAATTAAATCACACAGAAAGTAAGTGTAATCAGCAAACATAGATCCTTTATGGAAGATGGATGGGTAAACTAGGTTTTAAAATTATAATTTGAATGTGAATTTAATGTTTTTGCAAACACTTTTAATTATAAATGGTTGATACTTGTCCATTTATAGATTTCGGAATGAGTTGCTGATTTTGTGTGGTTACATTGGTGCTTTACTTGCTATCAGAAGACAGTACAATAGCATTGTACCTGCACTTTATGAGTATACAAGGTAATAAGTCTCAATCCCTATTACGATGTGTGCCAGATATTGTTCCCACTTGCTCTCCTCCCCCTCCACCATAAAAAAAAAGCCAAAAATCAGTTAGCTCTCACTTCTGTTATGAGGTTATAAGTTATGAAGTTATATGCCTGCACGTAGAACCTTCTTTACTTCCTTTCTGTATTATACATATAGAGGTTTCTGAGGTAATGTTGCAAGTTGTGAATCCAATATTACAGTCAAACTCTTAGTTCTGTAAGAAAACCAGTTTTTAGAAGTACATGAGTACTCTGCATTACGTCCGTGCATGATTATGTGTTAACAGTAGCAGTTTTAATTTTGTGTCTGTATTGACCATTTTCCGAGACTTGCTTAGTATCAACAAGGACAAACTTTGAATTTCTGAGCCATCAGGCTAATGTATGGAAAACAACAAGATGAACTATAATAGCCATTCTATAAAAGCCTATGAAATGGAAATTATTTATTCATTATTAATTATTATTGATTATAGTAAGCAGCCACGCTTGAGACTCAGTTTGTGATACATTGGCTCTCAAACTCTAAGTTTTTCTGAGATTTAAAGAACCACTGAATGATACTGCTCTAAAATTTTTTTCTCAGATTGTCCAGTATTTTCAGGATTCATAAATATTTAAATTCCAGTCCATCTTAAGCTGAACTTATATGCTTAAGCTGTACACTTTTAGCACATATCAATACAAATGGAAGTTTGCTGAATTAAGTAAGGTAATAATTATAATCATAGAACCATAGAATAACCAGGTTGGAAGAGACCCACCGGATCATCAAGTCCAACCATTCCTATCAAACACTAAACCATGCCCCTTAGCACCCCGTCCACCTGTGCCTTAAACACCTCCAGGGAAGGTGAATCAACCACCTCCCTGGGCAGCCTGTTCCAGTGCCCAATGACCCTTTCTGTGAAAAATTTCTTCCTAATGTCCAGCCTAAACCTCCCCTGGCGGAGCTTGAGGCCATTTCCTCTTGTCCTGTCCCTTGTCACTTGGGAGAAGAGGCCATCACCCTCCTCTCCACAACCTCCTTTCAGGTAGTTGTAGAGAGCAATGAGGTCTCCCCTCAGCCTCCTCTTCTCCAGGCTAAACAACCCCAGCTCTCTTAGCCGTTCCTCATAAGGCCTGTCACTTGTGTATTTTGATAAGTAAACAATGCGTCCACTGCCAAGGTTTTGAAACTGTTTTCCACAAGTAATCAGATGGAATAAAGCTGTCCCAGGATGTGTATTGAACCGTGTTACTTTAACTTTATTTTCACGATATCTGCTATATATAGGCAAAATAGGGCCTTAATTATAAAGTTGTCATCATTAAAAATTAAGAACAAATATAGCCTTAAAATATTAAGAAAAAAATAGGGCTAAATAAAGACAAGCTTAAATAAGGAGGTATAAATGGGGATAAGTACGTTTTCATTGAATTTTATACTTTTATATAGAGTAATTTAATATATCCAAGGTTTAATATAATGATTAAGATGAAGGATCTATTTCCTTAAGTTTATTTCCATGTCAAATAGAAAATAATTTTATATTACTACTGTCTATATTGCTTTTCTTTTAAGAAAATATTCATTGTTATAATTAATTTGGACTTTACATTCCTTTTCAGTCAGCTTTTAAAAAGACGGGAAGTATCTGTACCTTTGAAAATTGAACAACTTTCTGAAGAACTAGATGCATGGAGAGCTTGTACTCAACTAGATAAGTAGGTGGAAAAATATAAAATTACAATGAATTAGACTATTAGTATTTACATGTTTAGATGTAAGTAGAATATTTCCTTTGTAAAATTCCAATATGAATGTAAAAAAATGAGTACTTTGTGGCTCTTTATTTCTAATGCAAATTAAGACGTAGAGTTGAAAAACAAATGTGTTTTGTTCATAGGCCTACCGATGAATCACCATGCACCCCGCCATCTGAATCACAGAGAATGGTATATTCAGTACTCATATCACGAACACAAGAAGAGCCTTTGAAAGGAATGGTTGGACCAGACTATGTCACTGGATCAAATCTTCCTAGTCATTCAGATGTTCACATCTCTTGTTTAACAGGGCTAAGGATACAGGTATGGTTTTCAGGCAGCTGATCTTTCTCAGTGATAGCATTGACTAGTTGTGAGTTTGGTGTAAATCTAAGGTTCCTCCATCATTTTGGAGGTAAAAAAGGTTTTTCTGTTGTGACAATAGCAGAAGTTAAAGAGAAGAAGTGCTGATGGCTATCAAAGCTCACAAATCACTTAGTTAAAACTGAGGTACTGTGGGCTAATTGCTTGGGTTTACAGGTTTTAAATACTGAGTTCAGAGCGCATGACTCTTTAAGAAGGCACTTAAACTGAATTGCAGCTTTGAGATCATATTTTGTCCAATGAAGAAATTAGCAAATAGGTTTTTCCATAAGATAAATTAGTGTTTTGTCCTTCATGCTTTTCATAGAGAGAAATTGAAATGATTCTATGACTGCATAGACTTCATGTTTTCAAACAATTCATAGAGGCATCATATTGTTTTTTTAGGTAGATGGGGAAACACAGATCAGCACAGATAATGACAGATACAATGAAGTATGTACTGCACTCAGAAGGAAATAAACCTTGTGACCTCAGACTCTAGTTCAGGCTAAATTTAACTCTGAAATAGTTGACTAACATATATAAAATACCACAACTATTAAAAATTGAACTCGCCGTCTAAGGACTGTGAAATGTTGGGTCTCCAGATTTTGGAATATGACAAGTTCACTTAATTTATAATGTGTAACTATTATCCAAGCTTTATGTTGGTGAGGTGCAATTTTTCTGTGAACGTAGATGATGGTTGTAAATCACGTTTTCGTGTCCTTCTTAGATAAATCAAAACATGGTGTCTGTTGTGATAGACTTTACTCAATACATATCACTTTCTTTTTCTTTCCTCCCCAAACATTTTTGCTGTTCAGGGTCCAGTGTTCTTCCTTGAAGATGGGAAATCTGCTATTTCACTGAATGATGCTTTGATGTGGGCCAAAGTGAATCCTTTTTCTCCACTAGGAACAGGAATACGACTTAACCCATTTTAATGAGATGTTTTCCTCTGTACTTTGTAGCACTTAAAATAATACTCGGGGGCTTAATACTGATTTAACCTTGACTGTCAAAGGACAGAACAATGGCAGTTGATTCATCCAGAAGGGCAATTACTTGGACTTTGATAATTGTAAAATGAGAACAAGAAAAGGATTTCTATACAGATCTTTGTTGATAATCCAAAGAAAAAGTTATTTGAAAATCCAAAGAAAACAAAAACCTAACTTCCTAGACAGCCATGTTTTGTTTTTTTTTAAGTAAGAACAGTGTTGTCAGACAATAGACATATTTCAGTTAACTCTGTGTAAACTGATTCCTTGTAAAGGAAGTAAGCAACTATCTGCACATTATCAAAATATTGATAACAAACTGTGATATCCATAAACACACTTTCAAATGCATAATAATAGAATGACTTTATTGATAGCCATTGCAACCTGGGTTTTGAATGACTGGAATCCTGTGGCCGTTTCATATATTTTATGTCCTCCTTTTTTAATATTCACAGATTTTTACACACAGGATTCCATAGTAAAAGTAAAATTTAAAAAGCACTTGTTTAGATTATTTTTTTCATCCATTAGTTATTGTGCTTTAATAGCAGTACAAAGATGTTTACTAATGTTTTGTTTAGATAGGTTTGAATATCTAGATTATAAAATTCTATTTTCTAGTAAGTTCATCTTTGGCAACTGTCCCCCTTATTCTTTCACTGGAAGCTAAAATATATTTATAATTATTTTTTTTTAAACAAAGAGTTTGTAAGGAACAAACAGCAAATGTATTGAAATCATTTCAATATGTTATGCACTTTTAAAATACTTGTTTTCTTTTTATATTTTATATTAGTTATAAATATACATACTAGTATGACAGATCAGAGGTAAATACTTGTGCATATATTTTTATTTAATAAAGCTGTGCTCAAATTGAAATAAAATTATAGCAACAGAATACTAAGAATATTTAAATTTTAAAGCTATGTCTAGTATGGAATTTAATCATAAGGCAAATATTAAACCTATTCTTATTAATAATTATTCTTATCAATAATTCTTATAATCAGATTTACCTGTAGAAAAGATGCCTTGGTTTTAATATGCTTTATTAGCTTAACTGATGGCACACAAACAGAAAACTACTTTATATGTTGTTGTATTTTTTGCTGCTGCTTTAGAATAAATTTTAAAATCCTGATAGTTAAATAAAATGTGAAGAAGTTGCAATTAAAAATTGACAGAACTATCTGAAGATAAACTGTTGTAAAACTGGAAATAATACAAGGTCTCTGTTCACAGAGCCTATCCAACAAAATCCTCTATATTGAGGTAAGCAATGCCTTTGCTTAAATAGAAATAACAGTGCCACCATGCTGGAAAGGTGGGATGGAGATTAGAAATAAAAAATTCCTGTTGTCCCCCCGCCTTTAAAAAATTAAGTTCATTCTATTAGTGTTTTAGAGTATTATTACAGGGTTTCAGGTGTAAGCATATGTTGGGGGTGAGGGGAAGCTTAGCTGTTTTGTAACCTATACAAAATCATTTTTCTATCTACATGGATGCTGGAACAGAATGTTTTACTTTTTGCAGGTATTGTTCAGAAAATGTTTTCCTTTGTTTAACCCTGTGGAGTCTGGGGAATGAGTTGGATCTCAGAAATAAAAATTCACAGTTTCTGAAAGAATT
This sequence comes from Phaenicophaeus curvirostris, assembly GCF_032191515.1. NCBI lineage: Eukaryota > Metazoa > Chordata > Aves > Cuculiformes > Cuculidae > Phaenicophaeus > Phaenicophaeus curvirostris. The sequence continues at coordinate 33,827,424 of NC_091395.1, read as the reverse complement.
TTCCAGCAGTCAGTATCTGATGGGTTGCTTCTGTCAAATGAAAGACTTGTTAAGTTTTAGCACATAAACTATAGAGCCTTGTATATAGAAGTCATTAATACAGAACTGGAGAGCAAAGGTAGGATCTGAACATGCCGCCCCATGACCAATGATTGACTCAGCTGCCACTCTACTATATTTAAAATCTTTTGCTGTGTCCTGAAGATTTTTACTGATATTTCACAGCTTAAGTATCTTACAGTATGTAGTATAACTGCATCAATTTGTTGTGCATAAATTGTGCCTTAACATGTATCTTAAATCTACACCCTCTTTAAAGTAGAGAGTGAGACTTAAGAACTCATCATTGACTTAATTTTTGTATTTCAGCAAAGGGCGCTTTTTATAACAGAAATCCATCAGGTAGCAGTCATTGTGAGTAAAATGCATTTTTCCTTAAGGTGAGTGTACATCATGTAGTGAGTGAGGGGAACATGGAGAAAAAGTTGTCTACTGCTACAACTGTGGTTGCAACTGTCAAACTACTGATTCATCATGTTTAAAAATAATTTCAGATGGTTTGCTAATGTGTGACTTCATTGTCTGGCACAGCTAGTCAAATACAGATATTTCCCCTTAATATTAAAGAACCCTTTGTAATCAAATGATTGTTTGACTCTTCTGTAAAAGTCCTATTTCTATCTGAATGAAGACATTTATCAAACTATACAGTTAGTGCTTTCCAATTACTATTAAGTCTCAGTTCTAACATCACTTCATCCCTACAAAATCAAATTCATTGTTCTGTCAAAAGAATCTGACCAACATTGCTGATTGGCAACATTGCCATTACAGGCTTCACGGTCACATGTGAAACTTTCCTAGGTGGGTTTCAAAACAATACAAAGGAATCTGTCATGCAATAAACTCTTCCCATTGCAAAACTTTTCTTTTAAAATAAGATGTGACACCTAAAATCCATGTTGTTGAATTTCTTCATTGAGTAAAATCATTTAAGTCCAGAGTTACAACAATTTAAGACGACAGTAATGCAAGAAATTACCTTCATTCTTTACACAGAAATCCGAACTAATTAACTAAGTCTAGATACCTTTTTCACAATAGAAAGTTTTTTTAAAAATGTTGAGCCTATACATCTATGTAGGAAGGTAATGAAATCCAGGATAATCCTTGCTCTGTAAAAATATCTAAAAACACAGGGCAGGGACTATATCTAGAAAAGCAGCTACGCAGACCAGGGTGCATTTGCACAATAGGTCAAGAAATGAAGACACAAAGCACACTTTCAAAAGTAGTGAAAATTTCACATGCAACAATTACAGCATTAGAATGCAGAAAGTATGTCAGTAACATCTGTGTCAGAAAAATTCACTGATAAAATAGTAAACCCAGCTCTAGGACAAAGTGAAATTGAAAAGGAAGCAAGGCACGGTTTGAGAAGTAAGTAAATGACAGTATTGCAGTAATTAAGAAGGAATAACAAAAGTATTTTAGAATATGATGATTTCAAAGAGGCTCTCAATTTGTTTGCTTAATTGTCCCCTAGCAGGCAAATTTAAATTTCTTTTCATTAATTATAGAGACATCACCACTGTAATCAGAATGGGGTTTGTGTTTCAGTGGTCTCTTGAGAGGTACCAAGCATTCATCGTAACAGGATCTGTCAGTTTGTTTCGCCTGGTATTCTTTAAGATGAATACCTGTTTTGCCTTTTGCTTCTGGGAAATCTAGATGCATGTAGAGGCAGGGGCAATCAGTATATTAAAAGAAACAGTGGCTTTGAAGATTCAAAATATTACAACTCCATAATTTTAAAGTGACAGTGCTGTCTTAATCACCTTTTAGTTTAGTGCACAACATTAAACAGTGAAAGAACGCTTCATCTTTCCTTATTACAGATTTGGAGGAAGGAAAACTGATTTCTGTATGGTGAAAGTATCCAGAATAAGTCAAAGCTCTGGTGAAGGTAATAAAAGCACTTTTGATTGTCAGAATAATTTCTACGGCTGGCATGCCAGGGAAGAGTTCAAAGCGATTTTATGTTTAAAAATAAAAAATACCGGCAATCCCCTCTAAACTTCCTATTTTGTAAGAAATTGTATCTAATGTCTTCAAATTTTAAACACAAAATCTCTCTATTGCCTTTACAGCAAAAGTAAACCAAAACCAATAAGCATTACTATGGGAAGAGATTAAAATGAAGACTCATGTGACATGAGAAACAAACTTACTTGATGTGGCAAACAATTTTTAATATGGGATATGATCTATGTCTTTGAAGGATTTGGAGCAACAAAAATGGTGAACTGCACCTTGTTCCAAAATGGTTTAATGTTAAACTGGCCTTTAAAGCAAAAATCACAAGCTGTTCATTTTAGCAGTATGTGAAGCATCCGTTCAGTTACTTGTTCAGTTTTCTAGTTCATTTGCAGTTACCACCCTTTTCCCCACTTGACTTAGACATCCAGGTGATCTTGGTAGCTGTACAAAATGAATACTACTCCCCAAAAAAATTAAGCAAAGCCCCCCTAAAGAGAAGGGGAAACATTAAACAGGTTGTATGGTAAAAGTGCACTATATGTCCTTTTTAAATTTAACATCTTCTATAAGCTGAAAAAAAATAAAATGAGATGTCTTCAGCATTTTATGAAGGGGCATAATATGCATGCGATCATCATTATAACAAAGTCATTTTACTTATCATCTTTCTTGGCAAAGCAGGTTCAATACTGAAGAGAAAAAAAACAAACAACCTCTAACAAACTGTGATCATATACATCCTTCTGATGACCCAGAGCAAATTTTTCATCTGTCAATCAGTATGCTTTATTCTCTTCAGAAATTTTGAAGATGCAGCTAAAAGACTGACTGGCCTGAAGTTTAATGTCTAAATTCATCTTGCATGTGCTGCATTTACTCCTGTAACTACCATTGATATAAAAAAGCTGGAAGAACTTGTACAGTCCTAGTACATGCAATGTGTGATACATTAAAAAAAAACAGGAGAGGAGATTTTTTTACTTTAGCCTGTGTCAAAGAAGAGACACTTATGGGAATGTTAGGCTCTGTGTTGGTGCCAGTGTTTTGAGGACGCTGAGAACTCACTGGAGTGCAGAAAAGGGCTCCAAAATGAAACAAGGCAGATAACTCTGTCTCTTTTGTGCAACATCTTTGATACAGCTGTGATGTCTTTTAAAAAAAAGAAAGAGTATCTTCCAAAAAAATAAAAGGACATGCTTTAGTTAATACACTGGCCAGGAAGCTGACTGTAAGAAAGTTCAAGTGAAATGCAGTGGCCTGTAAGACACAGGAGGTCAAATCAGACAAGCTAATGATCTCTTTAGACCTCAAAATATCTGAACAGGTTGCAGTTAAGCCCAATACAGGTACAAATATTTGCAAGATAGGGTCAATACAGGAGTATTTTTAAAAGGTCATAGTTTGTCTTCAGAAGAGAGGAGCCATAACATTAAAATAAATGGAATTATAAACTCAAACTGAATTACTTTAAAAGATCCTTTAACTCTTAAAGACCATTTGTTAATATGACTGATCTAATTCCTAATACTTATTATCTGCATTTGTTAAATTAACCTAATTAGCAAAAGAAGGGAATCATTGGCTACTGCATCATCATTTCACCTGCTGTTCTTAAGACTGAACAAACCAAAGCCTCTCAGCCACTCCTTGTATGTCAGCCCAGGCACCACCTTGGTGACCCTTCCAGGATTCTCTCCAGTACGTTAACAGCTTTGTACAGGGTGGTCCAAAACTGACTGCAGCAACCCCTGCTGAGGCCGCACGGGGGGTGCTGGTCCTGCTCTCCCCCAGGGGCAGTGGAGCTGCAGGTGGGCAGCGGCGGTTGCCACATTCCGTGTGAGAGGCCGGTGCAGCATTGGTTGATTGTGCCTTGAGCAGAGCTCCAGCAAGGCTGCGGGATTTCTGGGTTTCTTTGCAGAATCGAGACTGTAATTTTGAAAACACCTTGTGATGCATTTCTGCTGGTATAATAACTCCTAGAGCAAGAAATACTTCAGCCAGTAAAGAAGGCTCCTTCTACACCTGGCTGTGCTGCAGTGATCTTTAGTGGTGCTGTGACATAGTTCAATGCTTTTTTCAGATCCTAGTTCCTAATATTTTAATACCTTATCTAACATTTATTTCATACTGCTAATTCAACCCATCAGAGCCTCACTGCATAAACACATACTAAGACCAATAGCAAGCCTGTTTCCTTTCATTTCTGGCTAAGCAAGGGATCATTTTTTGAAAAGAATTTCACCAAATGCTAATGTCAGGTATCTCATTACAATATATTTTCAGCATGTAGCATTAGAGTGATCTGATGTGCCAGAGACCTGTTCCAGCACAGTCCTGCCAGGGCAACAACATCTATTCCCTACTTTGTTTGTTCGTGTTACATAGTAACAGAAGTGATGCCCATCCAACTTGGCTCAGGTTGCTAAAGCAATGCTATTTTCATATAATTATCTGGTAGCAAAAGACTAAAGATTATGTCAAGAGCAGCATGTTGCCTGAGATTATAATACTACTGCATGCTAGATCTGGATTACTCTTCCAGCAACCATGTTGCAGAATTGAAGAGAAAGAAGAGTAGTACTGAATACCTTCTAAGCTCTTAAAATGGTCTCGTTTACTCTTTGGATGACAGCAAGGATCGGAGGGAATGGTGGGGATAGACCTTGCAAATGCCATGAGAGCACAACCACACCTATTTACAATGAGGTGGCTTGGGCCCTGGCATGACTTTCGTGAACTAACATCATCTAGTTTTGTTTCCAATAGGTGTTTTTCAGAATAGCCATGCTTGCTGAAAATGAATCTGATTGTATAGAACGTGAAGGACCTTTTTTTGTGTGACACTTTTCCTGAGTCAAACTTGAAAAGCTCTGCACACACCTGGGAAAGTGAGGATCCAAATGATCTCATTCAATGTAGAAAACAGTGACATCGTTGGTCTTCCTTATTTCTTGAAGAAACACACAGTAATGGGATTGTACATAAAAACACAAATTAGCAGTTTCTGGATGAAACAAAAAACCACCCAACATGCTCCATTACAGAGTATGTAGATTACAGACTCATAAGCAGTTCCTCTTACTTGCATCCAACTTTACAGGGACTCTAGAATAGGCCCTCACAAGAGTTTTTTCAGATAACAGAAGCAAATTAAGATAACTTTTAACAAGGGCAATAGTCAAGAAAGCTGCTTTTTTTGTCAGGTGGATATAAATTAGCAACTGAGTAAGCATTTTTCCTTGTTAAAATTTCCCCTATAGTTAGTTTGTCACTTACCATCTTTCCAGTAGAAACATAAATACTGAAAGGAGTCACTGAAAAGGAATGGAAGAGGATGAGTCACACAAGGGCAAGTGGTAAATATTCTAGTGTCTCATGCTTTGGTTTGCAGGAACTGAGTATCAGTCACTGTGGAATTTCTCTGTTCTCAAAGGAAGACCAAATGAAAAGGCTGAGAGCAGCACCACAGTATTTCAATTAAATAGATCACCTTCTTAGATGTGACAGGCAATCATCACAATGCAGGGGCATGAGCAAGGCAGAAGCCCTTTGGGATTTCACGTGTTTCTTGTGGGTGTCAGCATTCCTTCTCTGTCTAGAGAGCTGAACAACAAAACTTCAACCTGATCACAGCAATGACTGCTAGAGCATTCAGCAATTCTGCAACATGACTTGTGGGGCTGGGTAACTGTTTATAAACTACACAATGAGAGAAATAATGTCCTTCTCAGAGTGATATCTGTCCTGATACAGGGAACTGATATTTCTGGATCCACCTCCTGAAATTAAGGTTCAAGGTTGACACTGGTGAGACCGCACCTCAAATAACATGTTCAGTTTGGGCCCCTCGCTACAAGAAGGATATTGAGGCTCTGGAGCACATCCAGGGAAGAGCAACAAAGCTGGTGAAGGGGCTGGAGAACAGGCTGGAAAACAAGTCTTACGAGGAGCAGCTGAGGGAACTGGGGTTGTTTGTCCTGGAAAAGAGGAGGCTGAGGGGAGACCTCATTGCTCTCTTCAACTACCTGAAAGGAGGCTGTGGAGAGGAGGGAGCTGGCCTCTTCTCCCAAGTGACAGGGGACAGGACAAGAAGGAATGGCCTCAAGCTCCACCAGGGGAAGTTCAGACTGGATATCAGAAAAAAAATTGTCACAGAAAGAGTCATTGGGCACTGGAACAGGCTGCCCAGGGAGGTGGTTGAATCACCATCCCATGTTTAAAAGATGGGTAGACAAGGTGCTCAGGGATATGGTCTAGTGGCAGAGAGGAATGGTTGGACTCAATGATCCTAGAGGTCTTTTCCAACCTGGTGATTCTATTCTATGATCCATATCTCCACAATATACCTTCAAAAACTGTACAGACACTATACCATAATATATGGCTTTCTCTGAGGCATGATGCATGTCCATGAGCTATGATTCTATACTGTTATGAAAAAATAAGAAAAAGCCCAGAGAATTCTCTTTTACAAGAGGAGATCAACAGGATCTCAGCACTAAGGCTGTTGAGAAATATTCCTCTGGAATTTTAAAGTTACTAATTCCACTAATAAACACAGAATCTATAAACTGCGCATAACAAAAACTTGTGATTATGTCCCCTGCAGTACAATTCCAACCCGCAGCACAAGCAGTGAGGAAAAATAAAGGAAGTTCTTCATTGTCATTAATAAATTCCATATATAAAGAAAAAGAAGAAAAACTCACATCTATTTGTTTTATTTTAATCACTGTATATAGTGTACCTATCACCAAGTACTTTTAAGTACACAAACAATAGAAATTTAAAAACACATGAAACAATGACTCCAAATGGACAAACTTAACAAATAATAATGAAGAAACTCTTTGTGGTTCACGTGTGTCAAATATTTTAAAAGTATAAATACAATTAAAATTAACAGCACTAAAGCTATTTAGTAAGTGTTAAGCTGAAGCTGTACAATCATTTCCCAGATTATCAGCACACTCAATTCAATTCAGCCTTATTAGCACCTTGGTACCAGTTGCTGAATGGCTCCCAATTATTACTATATAGGAACAGCAGGTGTCAAAAACATATTTTATTTTTAAGTAATATGCAAAAGGCTTTTTTTTTTCCGCCCAGCAGTTCTTTAGATAAAAGGTACAATAAACAGAAAAAAAGAAAAAGTACTTGTTACTTAAGTTTCTAAAGGTTAGTCTATGTTATCTATACTGTAAGAAATTCTTCAGTATTGTTGGCAACTGGAGTTGTGGGACAAGATGCAGTCTAGCTCTCCCTATGTAATTTCGGATACATAGTCGGCAGAGCTGACAAAGAGAAGGCGGTGAGGCTGCAAACAAAAAAGAAGAGTTTTATTATACAATTATAAAATACAGTACTTTGTTGCAAACAGTCTTTGAAAATAACTCAATTTCTAAAAAAAAAAAAGGTCACATTTTGCAAATGTATCCATTTCCTTCCTTCCTTCCTTCCTTCCTTCTCCTTCATTGCCTTTTGCCCTCAAAGATAAAGACTAGGGCTGCTGAAACCTTATTAATAATAAGGAAAATATTCAAAAAAGTGAGGTCAGGTCAGCAAATAACTTGTGATTTTAGATTAAAAACCTGCTCCCAGAAAATACCAGATATCAACAACTTGACAGGGTTGTTGTTTGGTTTTTTTCTATTATTCATAGAACAGGTCAAATACAAGCTATGACACTACAAGCTGTACTATCAATGCATCTCTGCAAAAAGAATAAGCAGACAAAATACCCTAAGATCCTTGGACTATGTTTAGTGGTCTTAACTAGTTCACGGTAATGCCTTTGTCCCTTGAGGCCTCCCCACTCCCTGCTATCTCCCTACTATAACACACTGCTATCTTTCTTTGTCCAAAGAGCAATGAAATTGGTGAAGGGGCTGGAAAAAAAGTCTTATGAGGAGCAGCTGACGGAACTGAAGTTGTTTAGACTGGAGAAGAGGAGGCTGAGGGGAGACCTCATTGCTCTCTACAACTACCTGAAAGGAGGTTGCAGGGAGGTGGGTAGTGGTATTTTCTCCCAAGTGATAGGTGAAAGGACAAGAGGTAATGGTGTCAAGCTGCAACAGGGGAAGTTTAGATTGGAAATAAGGAAAAGTTTCTTCACAGAAAGGGTTATCAAGCACTGGAACAGGCTGCCCAGGATGGTGGTTGTGTCCCCATCTCTGGAGGTGTTTGAAAAGCATGTAAATGAGGTGCTTGGGGACATGATTCAGTAGTAGACAGGTACGGTTGGAGTTGATGATCTCTAAGATCTTTTCCAACCTAATGTTTCTATGATTTCTCTGGGCAATAACTACTAGCCTTGGTAGTTTTGTGATAACCAACTGTTTTTAGAGGGGAGTTTAACAGCATTCAGACTACAGAGATGTTTTCGGGAGGAAAGCTACTTGTTAGTTACCTCTAAAGAGATGCCCACAGTTACTTCAACAGTTTCTCCCTTTGTTTCCCCATTAGGTCTTGTGGCTTTCTTTCACACTATACAGAGGTCAGTCTAAACAAATCTAGTTCCCTTTGGTATATTCTCTCCCTCTCTAAGGCAACAGACCTTTAGGAGTTTTAGAGAAATCTTAAGTGTTGACTCCTATTTATTGGGTACTTACGATTCAGTAAAGAAAATTCAGAAAATGAGACTTTTATACTTTTAGCTTATAATCAAGAAGTATTTTATATGCACTTAAAAGTATTTTTCAAATGTTGTGAAAGCTGGCAAAAACTAAATATATTTTTAATCTGAAATGGAAGTAGTCTGTTTCTTTTTAGCAAGGTCTGAAACAACCAATAAAAATGCAGCTTTAACACCTAATTTTGTAAACACCCAATAGACATAATCATAGAATCACCAGGTTGGAAGAGACCCACCAGATCATCAAGTCCAACCATTCCTACCAAACACTAAACCATGCCCCTCAGCACCTCGTCCACCCGTGCCTTAAACATATCCAGGGAAGGTGACACAACCACCTCCCTAGGCAGCCTGTTCCAGTGCCCAATGACTCCTTCTCTGAAAAATTTTTTCCTAATGTTCAGCCTGAACCTCCCCTGGTGGAGCTTGAGGCCATTCCCTCTTGTCCTGTGTCCCCTGTCACTTGGGAGAAGAGGCCAGCACCCTCCTCTCCACAACCTCCTTTCAGGTAGTTATAGAGAGGTTGTGGCCTGAGACTAAATATTACTGGCTATATTTATAGTTAGAAAGGATTTTACCTGACTATTAATATAATCATTTCATAAAGCATGATGCTAGCTTCTATAACATGGATTTCTTGAGTTGTTGCCTTTTTTTTTTTTTCTTTAGGAGGGTAGGGTTTAAGAATTCAAGTTATAGTTGCAAAAACTTACCTTCATGGAGGAGCAGCAGTCTCTCCACTAAACTGCTTGGAGCAGCTAAATCAACAGGCCTCTCAAAATCTGTATTTTTGGCATTTATGTCTGCTCCAAATTCAAGGAGTAGGTTTACAATCTCTGTACTAGAATGCTGGGCAGCAGCATGGAGTGGAGTTTCCAAATGCTTTCCTTTCTGCACATTGGCACCTGGTGGGTAGATCCAGATGAAGAAATGTAAATTAAATTATTATTAAAATTGTCATTGAGTAAATAAGATGTTAAAAAAGACCCAAAACAAGCCAATCAAAAAAAAAAACAACCAAGCCTTAGCTGTCTTAGAATGCCACAGTGCATTGAGCCACTATTAATTTTATTGCATAGCAATTATAGCTAATCATATCAATAAGTTTTATTTAACCCATATACTTATCCTAGGTTTTAGAACCTAAGATTAACAACTAGATTTTGAAAGAAAATATTTCATAAAAAGAAGGAAAAGAAAAATCAAATTGGGTTATGTGAACATCATTGCTGCCCCGGTTATATAAAAGTACATTTTGTACATGTTTAAGAAAATCTGCACTACATGAAAATACACTTTCCTTATTTAAGTCTATAAAAATGATCACTAAACTGAAGTTTAGTCTTTATATTTTTGCAAGTGCACCAACTCAAGAAAGAACCAAACTAGGACACTTTATAGTTCTTTGCGTGTTGAAGCTCACAAAGGCTTTGAAATAAGACTGTCATCCCATCCAACCTTTATCAAGGATTTTTTCTATAAAGGACCATATTTTAATTAAGGTGGGATACACAGTCAAGAAAGCTAATGAGGGAAATAACCAAACCCCTTAATTCTCCCTATCCACAGAATTCTAATTATTACACTTTTGTATTAATAAGTAATTGCTAATTTATTTTAAATTAAAATGGACTAAATTAATTTGCAGTAATTCATTCATATTCAAGAAAAAAAATACATACAAGAGAAACAAAAACTAGCTGATATGAAAGAACTTCCCTTACAGGCAAGCCATTAATCCTCCTAAAACTGGGTTTCCTACAAGATTTTTTTAAATTATTCTAGTAGAGGTAAAACTCAAACTTATTGAGAGCGATATTGATCTTGAGACAAAAAAAATGGCTTTTATACAAACTTTTCTCCCTAAATACCTAAATGATGGAACTCAATTGCTAATAAAAGTTCTGTTCAAAGCTCAGTAATTACTATATAAAATTCCTTTCTCAAAGCTGATTTTTTTTACCTTTATTTTTCCTACAGAAAATGAATGCCTACAAAGCTGTAATAGGCCCTGAAATTTTTTAATACCCATTCTTATTGCTCTTGCTTCCTTTTTCCCCTCATATACTTGCTATGACACAAAAAACCCCGAAAATTAAAGAAATACATCTTATTATAAGAAAATATGAATCACAGAATAAACTTAGAAGTAGAGCCCTGCAAGCAAAGGGTTCTAGTTTCATTGATGAGCATAGCTGACTTCAAAGGTGAGTACAGTATGCTTGTTTTACAAACCAGCAGTATTTTTATTTAAATCATGACATACCTGCGTAAAGAAGCTTTCGAATACAATGGATCTGCTGGGAAACACATGCTACATATAGAGGTGTTCCTAAATGAGGAAGATCTTGGTCAACATCTATACCCCAGGATATCAGTACCTCCAGGCATTCACTGTGACCTATCAGTAGAAAGCATGAGAGAGTTTGCTCAACATCAGTAACCTCTCTCATTAGAAATGTGTCCAGGTTTGTCTAAGACTATTATTGAGACATTTGTCAACTGTTCCATGCTTGTTCAGTGGGTAATTTCTTACCTCTGCTGGCTGCTTCATGAGTTGGTGACGGAAGACAGGACTCCCACTGAGCTTTGGCACCGTACTCTAAGAGGAGCTCAGCACATGCTGCGCTACCTCTTGAACATGCATTAAAGAGTGGTGTCACTCCATCAATAGTTGTAGCGTTTACCTAGAATATATAAAATCTATTTAAGAACAGAATTGCAAGATAGGTAAATTCTAAAACAGGATATAGTTTGAAATTGTATTAAAATACCAAAAAATTTACTGGTTAGAATAATGTAGCTTAACTGATCAGTCCCTGTGCTACTCTATTCCTCTCACATCCCTCAGATGAAATCTATTGACTGTTATTCTTGTTGAACTATGTTGAATAAACCAAAATACACCTGGAATAATAAAGAGCACACATTAACATCTGGACAGTAAATAATTTTCAAAAGTCATTGATTGCACTTACCTTGTTTCATTGGTACAAAAAAATCTACACTTTGTTTAGTAATGTTATAATATGGACCTTCTCTGCCACTCTGTCAAGACTGCAAATTCTGTATGAAATGTAAGAATTATTGGCCATCTTGTTCTGTGGCTTTAATCGTAGAAAAGTTTGGGTTGGAAGGGACCTTAAAGATCATCTAGTTCCAACCCCACTGCCACGGGCAGGGACACATCCCATTATATTTCAGAGGATGAAGACAAAGCTGTTTTAATGTGAACCTCACCACCTCACTGGTTAACTGAATATTCCCAGTGTGAGGAAATGGGGAGAGAAATTAGGCAAATTTGTAAGGGCTAATACTACTAAGTGAAGGAGCATAGGCATTAGGAAAATGCTCTTTCCAGGATGTTGGCCTATCCTCTTCTGTGCACTCTCTAAAGCCACCAAAACAGTTAAAAGCACTAAAAAATTCAAATAGGTAAATAAAATTTGTTCTTATAGTTTTGTCTATAGTATCTACAATTTTTGATCTTTTGAATGCTTGTGCTAGCTGAAGTGGAGAGTAATTTGTTTTGGAAATATCTATGTGTTTACTTGTTTTTCTGTAATAACATAGACATATTCTACATGGTTCTCAAAACTGAACTGTAAGGACAAAAAAAAATTTTCATCACAAAGACCAAAGCTTTGGGAAACTTTGCATTTGAACTCTGATGTCAGTAGAGATTGTGGTGAAAGTGGCCTGTAAAGCCTCCTTTTTGTTGTGGGATAACAGACAGACAGCCTGTGTCACGGGTATGGAAAAGAGCCAGTGTTTTTTTGTACTTGGATCAAAGACTCTTAAGAGCACACAGGTGCAGTGTGATAAAATACATTCTGGAGATTAAAAGAACAAGCCACTCACAGCAAGAAGAAACCAGTAGATGGATGCATTCCATATTTTAGAAGAGAAATAATGTCATGAAATTCAAAGAAGAAATAAGGCTGGTGACATACTGCTAGCAGATTCTCTCCAACTCATTACTCTGTCTCAGAGTGCACAACACCCATCTACTTCCCTGTTACTCTTCTTCTGTCTGCTATCTGCTCTCAAACATATAATTATGTGGGTAGATTAGTTTTTTTTTTTCTTTTAACCTAACATCTTTCTGATGATGTTTTTTGTCCCATCAGTTTCCTTTGCTCCATCAGTTTCCTTTGCTAGTTTTCAGATAACATCTTATTTTAAGTAAAGGGGATCAACACAATCACTAGGTATATTGTCTTAGCATTGGACATCATATAAAAAAAAACCAAACAAACAAAACAACCCTTACATTTGCTCCTGCTTCAAGAAGAATTCTTGCACATCCTACATGATCTCCCAGGCAGGCTTCATGAAGAGGAGTTACTTGGTCAATTGTTAGTGTGTCTACATTGTACCCCTAAACAAGATATGAATGACATATAAAGATCACACAAAAGCTTTTAAAAGTCATTTCCTTGCACTACTGTTCAAATGAATAGTTCACAATACTCTAAATAGGCTTAAATCTCTATTTGCAGTAAACAAGTTTTCAGTGAGCATAAAAAGAGTCTTTCACCAATGTTTATAACAGTATAGAAGTAAGTTGTCAGTTCTTCTTTTCTCTAAAATAAGAAATAGGATATAGAATAGGATATAGAGGGTAAAAAGAACATGGAATCAGACTGTTGAGATGCACAGTGATAGGACAAAAGGCATGATGAATTCCATTCAGTTATATGGGAACAAAAATTCAGTGTGGGGACAATGAAATGCTGGAACAGCAGAATGGTTGGTGCATCTTCAGTCTTGGTGATCTTTAAAACTCAACAAGGCCCTGATTCTATGTTGTCCTGTGATTCTCTGAATTCAGGTCTGAAATATTTAGAGTCATGAAAATTAGCAAGGAAATTTTTTGATTGATAAAATCCATCACGTCCTTGACATTTTCTGCAGTAGATGTTGTTTGACTCTTAAGAACTAATAATTACGCCTATTTGCTTTCATCATATGTATTCTACAGCATAATTTTTCAGTACTGCAGTAACTAACATGACAATACAGTAACATTAACATTTAGTTGTTTATAGTCTCTCTGCTATTAAAAAAATTTTTTTTTAAATCACAGCTATGCAAAATGCAGAATCTTTCAGTGATTTTTCCACCCAACAAGTACCTTCCTGACTAGCTCTATTTACCTGCAGTCTTAAAACTACATTGATTTATACCATGCAAGAGGGGAAGACTGATATGCATTTAGATACAGCTTTGGTAAAAAAATTAGGGAGGTAGCTGATTTAAAACATACTGGGGAAATATTTTAAATATTAACTTATATCTTATTATATAAAAAAAACCTCCTAAACATGTATTGCTGTGAGAAATTTAAGTGAAAAAAAGCAAAGCAAAGCATAACAATAATAATCTGCTCTGAGAAATTAGGTAACATTAAAATGAAAGCAATTTTAAGAATACAGCCTTCACCTGTGACAATAAAGTCTTTAGAGAAAGAAGACGTCCTTGACTGGCTGCCTCATGCAGAGGTGAGCGATCTGCCCAAGAACCTATATAATAACAACATTTATTGAGTAAACCATTTAAATCAGAAGGATTTTGAAATGCACAGAGCAAAGCAGAAAATATAATGCACAGAATGAAGCTAACAGTCCTATGAAATTAATTTTTCCTCTTTAGAGGCTATTTCAAACTATCAGTTTCTACACAATAAAAACTGCTCTATTATTAACAGTTATAATACATGATTATAATAAATGATTATTAAATTATTAAATTATAATAAATTATGATCTCTAATAAATGATTATGTGGTACAGAGAGCAAAGTATTGCTATATTGATTTCAGCAAACTGATTTAATAAATTGCCATAGTTCCTACTTCTGTTTTTGCATTGTTGATTCAAAGAAAACCCACCCTTACTTTTTTTTTTGCAGATGGCATATACAAATTTGTAGACTTCAACAAAATGATACTTGAATTTAAATCAGACATAAACCTGCCTGAATAAGTCCTGAAAAGCTGATGTATATCAATATTGAAGTCCTTATGTATTATAAGATTAATCTGCAGCTGCTACACAAGTGCAAGCAGAGAAACACAGTGAAAATCATACTAAAAATATTACTATAGTAGAAATAGGATATTAAGCTTAAGTTCTCATTCTAAGAGGCTATTAGGGCTAGATGTAGATAGATATGCTTAATGTAAATGTTTGGCATTTATTTTCATTTTTTTATTACCCAAAAAAAAGAAGGGGGGGAAGAGGGCAAGAAACCAAACAACTCTGTTTTCACACACATACCCTGCCTGAACTCACAGCCCAGGTCCCAGAAACATCCTGTCGCTCCTGATGAAGAACCTGCCCTATCCTCTAGAAGACTGGCCACTGACAGGCCCCCTCTAATCACATAGGGTTGCAGGCATAGCTGATACTAATTTATTGTATGAATTTTGCAAATCAAATTTGCAAGATCATGCAAATAAGAAACATTTCCAAAATACATTATGAATTACCATTATTTATTCCCGTAAGAAGAAAATCGCTGGAACTGTAAGGTGAGTGAGTTATATCAAGCCACCAAAAATCCCTGAAGAATCACAAAGGCCATTAGCTAAGTACAATGAATTGGTAACAATGGCAGATGAATCTCCGCTGTGTAAATATGTTTGATTTTGTCTGTTGCAATGGACTAGGACTGCCCACAGAGCCAGTTACTGCATTTTAGTGACAAATCAACACACTTTAAATGAGAAAGCTATTGCTTAGTCACTAGCAATCATCAATCTAAGATTTAAAGAACTACTCACTAGAAACAGACCTTGTTTCTGTCTCCTATCAGACCCTTTCTTTCCACTATCCTGTTTCAGAAAGTACACTTTTGGTTACAATTGACTACCCCCTCAAATCACATGAAAAATGGCCAAAAAGTTTAAGATTGCTCAACCTGAAAGAAATCAGATACATAAATCAGAAATCAGATACATAAAAAAAAAATTCAAAACATAAAATAGTGCACAATATGGAAATTGAGACAAAAAACTGCTTTTTGCCTAAAGGTGTAAGTGAACAAAAGTAAAACTTACTCAGATGCAAGACTGTCTTCTCACAGAACATACAACTAACCTGTGGAACTTAACATTATTGGATTCTACTGAGATAAAATTCATCAAAAGAAAAGCACAGCTGAGTATTTAAGTTATTGTAAGACTATATAAAGCTGATCACATAAGTCAAACAAACATAGGAAATTAAAGCTTTGTAAACCTGATGTTAAAAATGCATGGAGACTTCTATTATGTCAGAGCATCCAGTATCCATGAAGCCCCATGTACTCTTTCATCTGTGGGCAAGATTCAGCTTCCAACATTTTCAAAATTATTTCCAGTAAGCTCTGATCACGTGTAGGTATATGCACACACATTGTTCCCTATACTTTTTACTTTAGGCTTATTAAACATAGTATTTTTCAATGCTTATTGCTAGTCAGTATAACAGCTACAAAAACTATACACAAAGTGAATTGGGATTTTAACAGATATTATACCACAAAAACCAAGCTCAGAAATCTTAAAATGACCTGATCTTGATGACATTTTCATCCCAATAAGCTCAGATATATCTAACCTATTGTAGGTTGGATGTGTGCAATCATTATGAGAATTCTGACCAATGTTTTCCTTCTTCTGTAGTAGTATCTGAACCAACACTCAAGTCATTCTAAATCAAATTAATTAGATTCATTAAGTTCTTCTGCTGGGAGCTGCAAAGAATTCCCCAAAAAAACCCCAAACAATTAAAAGCTGTACTTAGCAGCTGCTTTTGAAATTTTGGTCCCCTGCATCTACACAGACGAGAACTTCCCTCTCTTGACAGTTTATCCTACTCCTAGCCATTTATAACTCTAAATACACAGATGCAGATAGGATCTGAAAGTAACATTTTCCCCACCTTTCTTTCCTTCACCTCCTTTACTCTTGGATTGCTCAGAAGAATGTCAATGTCGTTACTCCAATGACATTTGAGAATCAAATTATGCCAGATCCCATTACGAGCTCTGTTTTGCACCTAGACTCACCTTATAACCCCATGTTCATGTAGCAACGTCCAGCAGCAAGCTGGTTCTACTAAATCCATTAAATACAAAATGATTGCATCATCTTTACTAGAAATAAAAAATAAAAGCAAAATGTTGCAGAAATATTTTGTGCAAAACAATTGGAAAAATTTTCACATTTCAACCAATTTATTGATAAACACAGTAATCCATCATTAAATACCACAGGAATAAAAATATGTTAAAAATAAATATGTATCATAAATAAACACCAAAGGTATCTTACAATAAATTCTTTGTCTAGACTGCTGCCTTCCACTAATTTACAAACTTGCTATGTCCCTCACTTAGATGGGCATTTTTAACTTCATTGTTGTCTGTAACAGCAGTATTTGTAAACATAGCCTATTCCAGAACTGTTAATGCATTAATTCCCTACTGATGTAGTTTCTGACAGATGCTGAATACAAAGTATCTCTAACTATATTTAGAAGTCACTTAGTTCCAAGTTGTCTGGTGTCTAGTTTACCAGGAAGGGCTGCCTACATTGCTTTGTAAACAGGAACAAGAACACATTCACTTTATTAACAGGCAAAGTTGAAAAAAACCCCACAAAAAACAAAGTATCATACAATACCTAAATCTCCATCTCCCCATGGCACTTCCAGCCAATTGCAATTATAAATCCTACTCATTTCTTTCAATCTGGAAAATAAAACAAAACAAAACAAAAATCTGTTCCTGCTAGTTAGGCCCGTTCTTGACACACTCCAGCTATGTTTGGAAGGAGATCAGTAGCTTGCTGTAATACGAACTTTCACCCTTCAGTAAACACAGCTTTGAAGATATGAGCAGATACAAGTTGCCAGTTGTTTTTCTTATGCTAAAGGACTACGGCCTTTTTGTTCATTTTTCAGGTTACTTATTTTAACATAACTTTTCAAAGTGATAGTATCTGTGAGTTTGCCTTCCAAGACTAACTGAATTTCAACACAAGAGAAACCCACAAGGAAATCAAGAGAACCTTGGGCTGAATAAGAACTGCAGGACAAACTCAATTTTTAATCTCATGCAATGAGACACAGTTTTGTATCTGCAAAAATTGGTATTAGTACATAATTTGTAAGGGAAGCACTGTCAAGCATTCACATGATGTTTTACTACTTACACACAATATACTTAGAAAAGAGATAAGCAAAGAAATTCTGAACGTTTCAGATGCTATTTGATCTGTATGCTGAACTGTGTTTTTCTTTTAGCAGTTCACTATTGACTCAATTATCTTATAAACAATTGTGTTGTTGTTAAATTGGGGGTTTGATAACTATTTGCAGCAGTTATTTTCAGCAAATGGGGATTTGCAATTCTGACATTGTTCCATTTCAAAGTCACTGATGGTTCATTTTTTTCTTCAGATATTCCTGTGGATTTCACTCCTTTACTACCTGCAATTACCTGTGAGTCACTCCTGCAGTTATAGTAGTAAAATACTAAGTAAAAATATTTTCATCAAAGCCATTACCTCTAGTCACCTCACCCTTTCTAGAAATCTGCCTAGTCTTAAAACCCCCCAGAAGAACAACAACAACAAAATAAACAACAACAAACAACCCATACTAGTTAAAAAGGTATATTAAAAAGTTGGATTTTCAAAACAGCGAGGACTGGAAATGAATTCAAGTCTTTGCACTGACTTCACTGGGAGAAAATTTATGCCAGGGCTCAGCACTTTAGAAAACACTGCTCTACAGGTAAATAGAAGGTGTCCCAGCTCTCAGAAGTAGCAGTATCATCAGAGAACTGAAAATAGAGGCCTGTCACAGTTCATTACTGGGAGATGAAAAACACAGACTACTTGGAAAGCGTTGTAGCTAATATTTATTTCCTCAGGACCATCAAATACAATATATTAAGCTCATCACTGTTACCTTTTATTCCTCAAGATACATTGAGCGCTTCAGTTTGGGGCAACTGAAACAACAGACAAGATCAATAACTGTAACAGAAAAATGCTGTAACGTTATAGTCCCAAGATCAACAGACTTACTTCACTCCAGTTGTTAAAGTTGCCTGATATTTTGTATACGTAATTAAGTTCTAACAAATTTTTACTGTGATACTATGAAGTTATCCCTTCATCTAAATCCCTTGCAGAATGAAGTGTGTCAACTACTCAAATTATACTTTATGATAAAAACTATTGAAAAGAACCTTAAGTCAATGATTAAAAGTTAAGAAATACATCTGTGGTGCTTAACTGCTATATGTTCAACAAAACTGAAGCCACTTCTTTTTAACAAATGAAACTCCAGCAATCAACAGTGAAGAACTCCAAAAGACTCAGAAATTAGGCTACAGGTGACTAAAATACATCTGAGAGAGAAGATGTGGTCCAAGTGGTGTTTAAATATTTCAATATTTCACATAATCTTTGTTTTCAATTGACTGATAATTATATAAAAAAATATACACACAAATCTATAAACCTACACATACAAAAAATGAAACTTTGATTGTTTCAAACCAATATTGGCTCCAATGTTTATGTTCTCCCCATAACAGAAGAGTACTTCAAAACCCTCACTTTATCTTCATATTATCACCAAGGAATCAAAAGACAGAGATTTAATGCTTAAATTTTAAAACCAACCTAATAGCTTATTTTTTCCTGAGTACCTAAGCATTAGAGCGTACACTGAAAGCCTAATCTAATATGTTTATAAGAGTTCTGAGCTTCTGAAATTTCAGCCTTAGATAATAATAAACATGATTAGTCAAGAAACTTCTAGCTTAGATGATTGGTCTTAGAACACACAGGTGCCACAGCAAAGATAGGGACAGAATTTGCTTTTAGGGACATTAAAACATTAACCTTTTTTTTCCTGCTATTCACTACATGTCTTCTAACCTTTGCCACACCCAGAAAAACATAGGGTGTATTTTTCTGAGTATAAACCAAATGCATTCTCAGAATATCAGCCACCTTATACGTCAAAGGAAGGAGGGGCTTTTTGTAAAATACAATATGTGACTGTTGTCAAATACTCGGTTATAAAGTGTTAGAGAGCCAAATAAGCGTGGCACAAGCAACATTACTTTTAACAATTCCTACATTTTGAGTGCTTTGACACTGCAATTTAACACAGTTTTTACACAGAAACATGACCTACTAAACCATATTAAAAATTTCTAACAGCAATATCCAAACCCAGCTCACTTGGCTCTCAACAGAAGCAGCATCATGCTACGTGAAGGCAACGGTAACAACGACTGCAGCAGCAGTTGTTGCTGCTGGCTTTGTGCCGAGCTTTGCATACATAGAAATGTGTCAGGCCACTTCTCTCATCACATGAAAGCACAGCAATAATGCTCCTCTCCATTACTCACGTACAGTGTGCTTCTCCCATCTTCTTGATGGATCAAGAACTGGCTGGATATTTTTCTAGTTGAAAGTAGCTTGCAGACTCTGTGCCATAGCAAGAGCCATAGCTAGAGTACCAAGGTATAAAATCGCATCAACCTCTGAACTCAGTAACCTGTTAGACCTACATCAAATTTGATTCAAGTACATAGTGCAGCTAGTAGTACTTTTTGGCTGTTAATTTCTTAGACAAGTCACTAAAACAGAGTAGGCATTTTTCAGTGGTCTTCCCAACTAGTGGGTGACAGAAAAGGCATACAGACATTCTGAGCTGACTTCAGACTCTGGAGGACTTTTATGTGGAATAATTTTGCTTCTCAAATGCAATCTCTGCCTTAGTCCAGACTGCAAGCCATTTTTCCCAAGCTGTGCTCAGAATCCTCAGTATTTTCCCAGCCTGCCAGAGACTGACTGCAGCACATGGCCTAACCTTTAGCCCTAAGAGCATACCCAGCTGAGTTGCAAAGCTGGAACTAGCGCATAGGAAATTTTGGTAAATTAGCCTGGCTGTAGACACTCAGACTAGTTGGCTGAAATTTTTTTCCTTTTTCTGCCCTTCTTCCAAATCTTATCATGACATATTCCACTCCTTCCATCACTTTTAGTCCATTTTCCAATCTGCATATTCAATTACATACTGCATTGCAGTATGGCTTTCTCTTCCTTTCTTCTGTAAGGCTGGCTGAAGAACAAAGTCACCTTTGGGTACTTCCATGGATGGGAACAGAGAAGGAAGAAAAGATATTCAATACTGGATATAGCTGTTACTCAGGTTAACTGCAACAGAAGTCTCTCAGTACTTCAAGATGTCCCTCAATAAATATATACACTCAGTCTGGCAATCACAAAGAGGCTGTAAGTAGCTAGACTCCGTTAAGATGGATTATCAGCAAATTTTACTTTCCATATTTTACTGTGATTTTGAAAATTTCAAAACTTGATTAACTGCAGCTATTTCTTTATAAGAATAGGAAAAGAGCCTAACCCTGAACCATACCAAGGAGTGGCTAGTGCTAACATTGATAAACTTCTGTAATTTCTATTCAGTCTGAGGCAAGTATCCTAGTTTTGGGGGGAACTACTGACCTAATTAGCTGAAAGGTTCATAAATAAAAGTTCCTGTTGATATGGAAATCTGAGCCCAAACAGTGAACAATATGAGGGTAAAAGACATACTGTGTATTAAAACTGATGAGTAAATAGAACTTTACAGTACCATTGCATTCAGTCACTTGGGAAGCTATGGTAACTGCTGCTTAAATTCTTGAATACTGCTCAGTTCTAAAACTGGCAGTACTGGAAATTAGCAAAGGTATTTTAAGCTTAATTCTCATGTAGCTATGCTTTACATGGTAAATTCATAATTATGTTTATGCACAATACATCCAATCTCTCTCTCCTTTCCTTGATTATTTTAAAATCTTCAGGTTTTAATTTGATATATTAATAAGTATTTCAAGTTTAACTTCCTTGTTTTCTTTTTTGTTTCACACCAAGGCTTCTGATATGGTCAATATTATTTGGAATTATGATCACTGTCTTTAAAAAAATCCCACCAGACTCTCACAATTACTCAAAGCTCCCATCTACCCACTTGTATTATGAAAAAAAATAGGAAAATATGGCAGAGACAATAGCAGTCCTAAACACTTCTTTTATGATAGAGTTTATTTGTCATTGCTGAAAACATCAAGTGTCTGGCAACTTACATAGCTCTTAAGTACTTCTTTATGCAAATCCTTACAGTTGTATCTTTGTCTTTAGTGTCCTAGTACAGGACAATAATTCTGTCACTTGTAGTTCCTCCAATGCCTACCATGTCAGCTACTTATAGACTTCTCTTTACATATAAAGCCATATAGTTTACTCCTCTCCCCCCTTTCATTCCCCAGTTCCTTGTTGTAAACAATTAGCCTTCAGTATCCTTCTGAGAGTACAGTGAAAGTCAGAGTAAGTCAAGCCTTAAACACTTGCATAAAACAAATAGGGCAGATAAACAAGAAAGGATATTTTAGATCAGCTGATAAGCATGCAGAAAGAACAAAAATAGCTTTGACACATTTGTGTTAACCCATGCAAGACTATAAAAGTGCCACTAACATAGGCATACATTTATATTACAGCTAGGAAAAAAACCCAAACTAATAATAAAAACAAATAAAACCAAATATTTTAGAGCTAGACCATCATAAATTGGGTCAGCTTAGCATATTTCAGTACACAGTTTCTGGAATGGCTGTTCTACTAACCTTGGCTGGTCAGAATACCCCAGCTAGCTTTTCGTTTTGCAGGACACTCCCCTATACTTTCTAGGCGTCTTTTGGGGAGATTCTGGCTCCTCTGAACAGCAGCGTTTGTTGTCATTATTTGTTTCTTGAGGAAAGCCTGTTTGTCATTGGTGCCAGTACTCTGCTCTGACGAACAGCCACAAATGGATTTCTACTACGTTTTTTCCTCCTTTCGCTTTTTCATAAAGGATCTTGCTGTACTTACTGCAGAATGGCTACAACACTGAAATCCATTCAGTAACATTTACTAGCTTGGACTAGTGAGTAGCTAGTGGGGGAAGGGAAGGACTGCTGTAGCATTTTCTATTTTTAAAACAGAGAAAGAATCAGCTTAGCTACAGCATGAGTCTTAACTACATGATTTAAATGGAAAGAAGGTGTTAATTTTTTAATCATTTCACCAAAAAAGAAACGGATTCTTAAAGCATAAGTATTCAGTGCTTCGTTGCTTGAATAACAAGCAATCTAGACCAGAAAAACTAAAACTGTTTTATCAGAATGGCAATTCTTTTAATAATATTGACAATAATTATTACTGCATCAGGCTTTATTCATATGTAACTTGCAGCTAAGATACATCTTGGAATTCAGAAGAATTCATGAAACTATGAAGCACTACTGGAGTTTTATGTTTGTTTTGGGGTCTCTAGGTATTTTGGGTTTGTTTTTTTTTTTTTGCTTTGTTTTTTAATAGGGGACAAGGTATCCTACAGATATCAACTGGAAACGAACAAATAAAAGCATGGTTTGACTACCAAAACAAATTAAGATATTTTGCTGGTTATGTTGAAAGTCTGATCTCAGTATGGAAGTAAGGCCGTAGTCTTGTCAGAAGCAGCACAAGTCAATATACTTTAAAATAATAACAAAAATAGGGTCAACCAACCACAAGCAGAATTTTTTTGTTTATTACTATGTATAATGCTGACAATATACAAAAGAAATCTGCAATCCATAATAAAATTCCAGCATGGATAAAGAAGACGGTGATTTCTCTGTACTAATATGTTAAGATGTCACCTTTACCTCCCACCACTTCCTTCTAGTATTTCCTCAATATCATCTTCTACTGATCTAAAACCTTTTAAGAGGAAATTAACATTACTGGGTTTCTTTGATATTACTCCTTTCAGGTACCTGACAAAAATTAACCCCTAATATGCTGAAAAAATAACACAGGTATTTAACGAAATTTCATATATCCCTCATTTTTCTTTAAGAGAAAATCAGTGGCAAGATTATAGTTAGGCAGGGTAAGGGAAAGGAGGAGCAGCTGTGAATTTTACCTTCAAATTACAAGAACAGCCCCAACAGAATGGTGCTACACTCTGTACAGAGCAGAAGCAGGTGGGCTACTGCTATTCTCACGACAGAAAAATCCCTGCATTCTCCCAGACATTACACTGCTTTCAGAAAGTTGTTTTTCTCAGGTTTTACCTAGATGAACGAACCAGAAGACCTCACAGACTAAAACAAACACTTCTATGTATTGAGCAATCAGACTCTGCCAGTAAGTCTTGAATAAAGGTTTCACAAAAGGACTCATTTTAAAAGGTCACATTAGAAATATATCACTTTAATCCTAGAATTACTTGTTAAATTGTCGTGTTTTCTTCACATGAGTAAATACTGGAAGATGACTCAACAGGAAAGCTTATTAAGGACACGTATACACATGTCTGTGTCAGAAAGGTATCAGCACTCTAGGTAAGAAATAACTGATGACAATTTCTGTACTTGCCATGGCTCTGAGGATCATCTCAGTTTTACAATTCCTTTCTATTTGGAATGGAATCCCAGGACTTTCAGGAGAAGGCGCTAAGGATCAGGATCAAGCAAAGTATCTGGCATGGCAGGGCAGAGATTGCCAGTAGGCTGGGAAGACAAGACCTACATCTTTTTGAAGGAGTTTTGTGGGTAGGGCTGTCAGTTGAGAATGAAGCTAGGTCCTTCTAGAGGAGTGCTACAAACCCGAAAGTAGTTTACACAATTTGCTATCCAGAGATATTCCAGCTCGCATTCCATCCCTTACTAGCCTCAGAAGTGTGACTTGCAGATACAAGGAAACCAGCAGATACACTGACAGTTTCCACAGTTTCAAACAAGAAAAGCCCCAGGGGACTTAGCAGCAACTGCTCACTCTTATCCAGAGGACTATGTTGGAAGCAATGAGCTACCAATTGAATCAGAATTCCTCCAAAACCTGCCACCTTCAAGGAAAGGGTACTAGGAAAACACCTCTTGACACTTGCCACCCATTAAGTTATTTTGAACACTTTGGAAGACATCAGAATGCAATGCATAAAAATACACACTATCTTCTTCCATACTTTGAAGAAGGCAAAGCTTATCCCATTCAGGACTGCAAAAGTAACTTTTCACTAAATTCTGTCAAGTACAACCATTCATCCTCCATGCAAAAGTTACTGAGAATTCCTATCAAAACCATAAATAAAAAAGTGAAAGCTAGACCAACATCAGAAATCAAATGGAAATCTTTTAAAAATATAATTGAGATATTAGCATACAGAGGGGATGAATATACAATTAAAACCATGGAGTAAGACTGAAGAACTTGCTATTTCACTTCCATCTCTAATATGGAATTGATATATGATCTTCCTCAATTCAGCTACCCATACATCACGTTACATTCGGTACAAAATAAAAATCAGTTTTTCTTAACTTCATTAGGTAATAAAAGCGTTAACATCTGACACTACTTCAGCTTGGTACACTGGTTGTGTTCTTCAGATCTTTCTCTTTAGAAGACACACACTTCCAAAATGCGCTAGCAAACCTAAAACAGAAATTGAAGTAGATATCCAAGGATACAGAATATACAGTAGGCAAACAAGCAGTTAGAGACAATATTTAGATTATAGTTACTCATGGATGCAATGCAGCTATCTGTACAAAAAAGGCAGCCAGAGGAAGGGGCAGATACTATATTCTGAGAGAAGGAAACTGGAGGATTTTACTGATGAGTTTGGAATTGACTTAATTTAGCAGACAAGCTTTAAATAAACCACTATGTTGCATTTTAACTTTTATAACTCAGGGGTAGAACTGTTAAAGGAAACTTCAAAGTGACTTCCTTCTTTTTTAACCAGACTTTTACACAAAGAAATATCAGTACAGTTGCAAGATTTCTATATCTGCAAACAGCTCTGAGTTTACAGGGGCAGAAGTTCTTAACACCTGGCAATGAAAATCAAAGAACGAAAACACTTCTTAAGGCAAAAAAAAATATATGTAATTGATAACACACAAAAAAAGTATTAATATAAATGACAAAAAAACTCCAACACCTTTCAGCACATGATATAGCCAAATAAAATACAGTCCAAACTCCAACATCAATCATTTGTCCTAGGAAATACTGGACAAAATTGCACTATATTTCTATGTCACGGAGCAGTGTTTTGTGTGAAATCTTCCTCAAGCTAACCCACAGATGAGCCATCTTTGCTTCCCCAAGTGTTCTGTAGTTTGAGATTCATTCTACTTTTCTGACCAGGATTATTATAGAGTCACAGTGACTGCACAGAACCTATCCAACTAAATTTTGGAACTGGACTAGAAGCTGCCTCTTCCTGCTAATGTGACCCACAGACTACAACCACAAAGCTGAAATGATTGATAGGCTCCCTGGATCTCGGTGCCAGTACCCGAAAAATTGCCTGTCATTTGACATTCCCAGAAATGAAATAGCAGAGATCTTGAACATTCCCCCCTGTAGGAGAAGCCAAGGTGAAGCAAGCTAGAAATAATTACAGAAACATGGTTGCCGACAAGAACATAGACTCCTAAACACTGGCCAATGTTAAACCCTGTTGTGCCAGCTCAAAACCAAAGTATTTAAATGCACCATAAAATTAGTGACAGAGCTCGAACAGCAGGACTGGGAAAGGACTGAAAAAAAAACCCCAGCCAAACAGATTCTTGCATCAAGCCATACTTCATAGCCAACACAATGATACAAGTCTGTAGCAGCCAACCAAAAGCTCAGGCACTACCCAGGTGTCACCCCTAGCCCTCTGTCTTCCACATCTTAAAAAATGACAGCAGATATGCAGATAATATTTAGATGGTCATTAGTTATTTAAGAAAAAAATCACATTTCTCCATGCCACTTTAAGCATTTTACAAAGTTAGCCTGTTCTTTATACAGTAAGATCACTTTCTCTGCACTGGAAATCAAAATTATTGCTATTACTGTTACTACTACTATTATTATTATTATCATAAAAGCAGCAACAGCATCACTAATAATTTTCCTGCCTGTTCCCCTGATATTTCTACAGTTGTTAGGCCTTGTATCCTTGGATGCTGGCAATCAGAAGACTGAGAAAAGATTTAAAATTTAAAATTTAAAAAATTAAAAATATAAGTGGATTTGCAATATGTACTCGCCAGACATCTTCAGGCAAACAGGCAGTGGTAACACAGAATATTTGCCAGTATGTAAGCTAAAGTAAAACAAACCACAGCAGTCATGCTGATAAATCTAGTCAAATCGGTTATCAGGCAGGCCTGGGCTACAGATATTGACAGAGAAGAAAAACACAAAGCATGAGACCAATGTTCAGCAGAACAGTCGTACAGAGCACCACAGATGAATCCTAAGCAAATTACCATAAGAGAATAGCTATAAAGGGAGGGATCATATCTACTGCCAGAAAGATTCTAGACATAGCAAAAAGTAACATCCACTAGTGCAACAGATGCAGCATACCATACTGGATTTATGACCAACCAGCCAGCATTGCTGCAATCCTGAATAGAGCTCATACTTAGGCACGTAATTCATTCCCCCACAGCCATCATCATCTAATCCTGCCAGAAGTTCACTCGCTGCTTGCCTGCATTGCAAATGTTTGAGAACATCCCCTACAAGAGAGAAGTGTGAATAGCAGAACCCTGGCCATAACAAGTCCACAGCTGAGGGAAGGAACATCACCTTCAGGGAGCTATGCTATTTTAGTCTTCTCTTGTTGCCTTACGTCCCATCGCTGAAAAAATACCAGTGCACATGGTTATATTTGAGCTTGCCCCAATCAGTACTGGTGTTTCCTAAAGGTTTTTCTTTAACAATAGTTCTCTTTAAAGCCTTGCAGGCAGACTGCATCAGGATTATCTTTCAGTATCATTGCTATATACCTTTAAGACCCCAGGTTTTAAGCTACATCAAGAGCTCATAATGTTTAATTTTGTACTTGTTTGGAGTTCATCATTAATTTCAACCAGAAAAATAAATCAGCTGATGACGGGGATTTCCACGCGAGTTAATTTAAGAATGTGCACATCAAGCAAGCCAACAGGACCAAGGCTGGTGACAAGTTAAGGTCCATCTTCAGAAAACACACATTTCAAGCAGATGCACATAAACAATACTGAACATAAAATACAGCTTGTGGCAATGTCATTCTCACGATCCTGACATTCAAATACAGATAGTAAAAAATAAATAAATACATCCACAAAGGAATACACAGTACAGGATATCTCTGTTCCTTTCAGGGAAGGAAGTATGCAAACAGGCTCCAGCAGATATATTCACTAGAAGTTTATGTAGCCTCAAAGATTTACTTTAAGGTGAGGAAGAGTCAGTGCTTTCCAGCAGATGTGCTTTGCTTCTGTTGCTGAAAACAGGTCAGGGCTCTGGCCACACCAGTCTAGTCACATCATATAATTTTTACTAAAATTCCTTTAAGGTAGATTATGTTCTTCAGAAGAGAAAGGCTCTGGTATCTTGTTGATACGTGGTATCATTTGCTTAATTCTAACCAAGTGCCTTATTAAGATTTATTTTGAAGTATGACTCTTTGGCAGTTATTTGTCATACCAGGCAAAGTTATTTAGCACACAAGAGAAGACGAGCTCCATCAAAAAAAATCTTCCTTCTGAACTTTTCAAAAGGAACATTCACACTATCTTAAGCATTTTTACACCATTAGCTTCCATGCTGCATATGAAAAACAATTGCTAAATGTGGTGCCTTACACCAAGTGGTGTGGTGAATAGCTATGTCGTACAATATTCATGTCATTACTAAATTAATCTCTATTGTATCCAGGAAGCTAGTGGAGAACTTATATGGCTTTTATTAATAGAACTGTGATCTCTGTGGAATGCAAGTTGAGAAAATGCCTCGTGCCTATCTTCTCTACCTAACAACTGTTGCTGAGTGACATTATCAATTGCAACTTGTTAGAATAAAACAATAGGAAAACTTTGCTCTAATCATTCACAACAGTTCAAAATGTAATCAAGCTCTCCAAACAGAGGATCTCCAACAGTAAAACATAGCATTATTTCATATTTATGAGTTACATTTAATGGACTGGTTTCTTAGGTCGACCCAAGCAGCATCCAGTGTAAAGAAAAAGAAGGAAACAGAAGTCTTCATACTATTTAAAAGCCTCATAATCCTGAAAGGAGATGGGGACTCCAGACTTGAACTACAACAACCCTATGGATGGCTTAATTTAGGGTAACTAGAAATAACTAGTGTACTGAGCATTCCTACCATGCCTGGCCAAGGCAAATACAGCAAAGACAGGTAGCTTCAAACTTGCTATGTTCACGCAAGAGCAGACATTTTAAAAACTAACTTAAATGAAATCAGAGCATATTCACCTCTCAAGCTCTACAAAACCAGTATATTTTGAGAAGCTGTACTCCAATTATACAAATTCTGCTTTCAAATAACTCTGAAATATTACTTACAAATAGCATAGTTATGCATAAACTGATAATTTTATGAAAAAGAGCTGCAGTAACTGACATAATTAAAAAACATGAGAAAAAGCATTTTATGTTGTCAGATCTGCTTGGCTAATGTATCAGACTCCAGATATCTGTATAGGTAGAATCATAGAATTGTTAAATACTGAAAGGACATAATAAGGTCTCCTTGCGTCTTCTCCAAGCTGAACAACCTAGATTCTCTCAGCCTCTCCTCACAGAGAAGATGTCTCAGGCCTTTGATCATATTTGTGGCCTTCCTCTGGACCCACTCCAACAGATCCATATCCTTCCTGTGCTGAGGACTCCAGAGCTGGACACAGTGTTCCAGGTGTTGTCTCACCAGAGCAGAGCAGAGGGGCAGAATCACCTCCCCTGATGTGCTGGCTATGCTTCTTTTGGTGCAGCCCAGGATACAGTTGGCCTTCTGGGATGTGAGCACACATTGCCAACTCACATTATGCTTCTCAACCACCAGGACCCTCAGGCCCTTCTCCGCAGGGCTGCTATCAATCTATTCATCCCACAGCCTGTATTCATACCGAAGGTTGCCCTGACCCAGATGCAGGGCCTTGCACTTCACCTTGTTGAACCTCACAAGATTTTCACAAGCCAATTTCTCCAGCTTTTCAAGGTCCTTCTGGATGTCATATTGTCCCTCAGGGGTGTCATTTCCAGCTAAAAGCACTTTCACAGGTACTGACTATAAGGTTTAATTTTAATAAAATAAGACTCCTTTTGCCTCATAAAAGTTTACAAATGGGAATTATACAGGATTTTATAAAGTTATCAGATATATTGAAGTACTGACTCTTGCATGCATCCAAGCTCTTCCCAGTATTTGTCAGAAGAGCTTATATTTTGGAGACCTAAAACATCTGACAATAAATTAACTATTAAAATTTGAAACACACTTCAAAATCACTTCATACAGAGCTACTGCCTCATCCTAAAGCAATTGAACTATAAAACTCATCTGAAGCTCCAACTCAGATGTGACCAGCTAGGTGGTACAGTACAAAGAGTTTAAAGGTTCAGTTTAATCCTTTGGTTTGTATCCAGCAACAGCTGTACAAACAGCTGTTAATAACTTCACAGGTCTGGAAATACAATGCAAGAAGAAATTTTGCTGTGCAGATCACTGTCACTGCAGATAGCCTGCTAAGGAACTAATTATATCCAAAGTCAATTTGCAAGCTAGTTCAGTTTTGTACGTTAGTTTGCAGGACACAATTTTAAAATTGAATAAACATATACATGCTATTACATTTTCCATAAAAAAGACATGAATAAAATGTAGACTTTTGCAAATTTTCTACAGTAATGAATAAACACATGTTCACTTCAACACAATAAAAAAGAAAAGCTAGGCACCATAACCTATTTACTACCCAACTACGGTCACTGATGATAAAGCACTTATCTCTAAATAACTAATCAGTCCTTTTCAATCCAGTGGGGCAAGTACGTGTATGCGCATAAGCGTTTACAAAATGAGTGCCAAAGTAAAATAATCCAGTAAATGGGACCTTTATAGTAGAACAGATCCCTTTGTAATTTAATTCTTTTATGGCAGTAATACCACTGACTTTAATTCTGATAGTTTATTAAGACATGGGTCTTTAATTTTAAATTAATGTAAAAGACTGCAGAGTTCTGTCCTGCATTTGTTGCTATTTAGTTTTTTACTATTGTGGATGATATACTATTGCAGATGATATACTATTGCATTTATTGTTATAAAATACAGTAAATGACACTAAACTGCAGGTGCTGCAACAGCTTAGACAAACAATTCAAAATAAACTTGAGTAAAATGGAGAAGCTGTCTTGTTATCAAGAGCAAGACATTAGCTGAAGGCCAGTATGAAGTATTATACTTCGAGGAAAATGCAAATGCACAGTACAGTGGTTTTGTTTTAACATGAGGTTCATAGAATCACCAGGTTGGAAAAGACCCATCAGATCATCAAGTCCAACCAGACTGTGTCCTTAATACTTCACTGTTGGAAAAGAAACAAGGAGGAGGGTGAAGGAGGGTCCAGGACGTATCACACAGGGTATCATATATATGGCACATGACCTAACTGTTCCACTTTCATACAACTAATAGTTCCACTGGTTGTACTAATAAATTCTCAGCTGGAGCACTCTGTTTAATATGGGGAATTACACACCAATCAAGTTTTACTCCAACTTCATCTCTATTAACAAATTACTGTGACTCATAACCCATACAGCTTTTATATGCACTCGTCTATTCTTAGCTGATGCTGAAAATTATCTGCTTAGCTGATGCTGAAAATTCCCTGCTTGAGAAACTGTCAGCCTCTGGCCTGGACAGGCGCACACTCTCCTGGGTGGAAAACTGGTTGGATGGCCGTCCCAGAGAGTGGTGGTAAATGGTGTGAAATCCAGCTGGAGGCCAGTGACAAGTGGGGTTCTCCAGGGCTCGGTGCTGGGTCCAGCCCTGTTCAATGTCTTTATCAAAGACCTGGCTGAAGGCATCGAGTGCACCCTTAGCAAGTTTGCGGATGACACTAAGCTGGGTGGAAGTGTTGATCTGCTGGAGGGTAGGGAGGCTCTGCAAAGGGATCTGAACAGGCTGGACCGCTGGGCAGAGTCCAATGGCATGAGGTTTAACAATGCCAAATGCCAGGTCCTGCACTTGGGGCACAACAACCCTATGCAGTGCTACAGACTAGGAGAAGTCTGGCTAGAAAGCTACCTGGAGGAGAGGGACCTGGGGGTGTTGGTTGACAGCTGACTGAACATGAGCCAGCAGTGTGCCCAGGTGGCCAAGGAGGCCAATGGCATCTTGGCTTGTATCAGAAACGGTGTGACCAGCAGGTCCAGGGAGGTTATTCTCCCTCTGTACTCAGCACTGGTGAGACCGCTCCTCGAATACTGTGTTCAGTTCTGGGCCCCTCACCACAAAAAGGATGTTGAGGCTCTGGAACAAGTCCAGAGAAGAGCAACAAAGCTGGTGAGGGGGCTGGAGAACAGGCCTTATGAGGAACAGCTGAGAGAGCTGGGGTTGTTTAGCCTGGAGAAGGCTGAGGGGAGACCTCATTGCTCTCTACAACTACCTGAAAGGAGGTTGTAGAGAGGAGGGTGATGGTCTCTTCTCTCAAGTGACAGGGGACAGGACAAGAGGGAATGGCCTCAAGCTCCACCAGGGGAGGTTTAGGCTGGACATTGGGAAAAAATTCTTCACAGAAAGGGTCATTGGGCACTGGAACAGGCTGCCCAGGGAGGTGGTTGATTCACCTTCCCTGGAGGTGTTTAAGGCATGGGTGGACGATGTGCTAAGGGGCATGGTTTAGTGTTTGATAGGAATGGTTGGACTCAATGATCCGGTGGGTCTCTTCCAAACTGGTTATTCTATGATTCTATCAACACTGATCTAGTTCTTACATTTCAACATCACATACACAGGACAATAATTTCTAACTAATTAATGGGATGCTATGCCTATCCAGTTGTTGACATATATACAAGATCCAAAGGACGGACTTAACACAGTAGATCGGTGACTAACCACAGTCTGAAAATATTCCTGAAATATTAAGGAACAAAATATGACCTGTTTCACTATTAATATGTAGTGACAAGACCACAGAAGGCAGATGACATGGGTAAAGCTATCTCCTTGTATTCAACAAAGAACAAGCCACAAAACAAAGAAGTCAGTCATGAATGTGGGATCCCTGGGCCTCAAATCCTGTACTGACCTGTGACTTCAGTTTCATAAAAGGAGTTCCACCAAGTACTATTGCTCAGTACCTGAAATGTCCTCAATTATATAGGCTTCATAAAAGACTTATTTTAACTCATTACTCAACTCAGTAATCATAAAATAATGCCTGTGTCTACTAGCACTTTATTTCCAAAGCCTCTTTTCTTCAAAATTCTAGCACTCTATCCTAGCCAAGCCATTAAAATAGCAAAAAGTACTTTTTCTACTACAAGCAAACTGAAATTGGCAGCACTAATAGAATTTTAAGAGTACAAAATGAGGTTAAAAATAGAAAATTAAAACTAATATTTCCCCTAACTTGAATTACTTCTTGAAACATTATAAACTACAGTTAAGCGATGATAGGGTGATTTTCTGGTTTAGATTTTGTGGGGTTTTGCAGAGGATATGGACATCACATGACCAATATGATCTAGTGAAGCCGTTTTATTCAGAGTTCACAACACATTTATACCTCTCTTTAGCAGAGGCAAGCCATGGTGTTACAAGCTCATTCGTCAGTTCTCCTTTAGCAGTAAACAATCATTGTTTACATACATTATTATGCTTTCCCATGAGAAACCACTATGTGAGCACGCTGGTCTACAAAATAACAAGTCAAGGACTACCAAGGAAAGCTTCCTGTGAGAAATGAGAGGAGTACAAGACAGAGCAACTTTCTAATGATACAGAGAAACCTTAAAGACAATGTGTCCTCTACAGTAACTAATTCTTTTGCAAGGCTAGCTTTATTCAGGTGCAAAAGCTGGGTTGTGCACATCTAAATGTCCATGCCCATTTTGATCTAAAAACTCCTCAACAGGTTTTTTCCTGCTGAGGCTTCTCTGTTGCTTAATAAAAAAAACACAGAACAGTATCTCTAATTAGAAGGATACTCAGTATTTAATTTTATCATTTAATGTTTCATGCTGGAGTTTCACATTTCTTATTGCACATCTTCTAAATATTACTTTGAACATATTTTGCTACATGATACTGTATAAACTCTACTGAAATGTATTTCACAAATATAAAGAAATCCCACAACATGGTGTGAGTTGAGACAGTAACACGTTCCCCTCAACAAACAAAGAAATAGAACAAAGTAGAAAAGATGAGATAAACCAATAATTTTGAGGAGCCTTCCAAAGAGCAAGGACTGGTCCTGTTAATTACAAGTGGCTGAATTCACAGATTACGTAACATTAGCTGAACATGTGCTTAGGACTGTGATAAATCTAGACCCGAACACTACAAGTTGGGCAGTGAAAAATGAAGACCCAGTGGTGTTGAGTGGCAAGAAGTACAGTTTAAGCACAAATCAGTTGCATGAACTGTTTATTTTTAATAAACCAAGCAGAATAACTGAAACTCCACCATATGTTTAAGCTTTTAAATCAATATAAGCCTCTGCTACCCGAGCAAAACAGTAGCCTACGAAAGTGATAGATTTTCATCTTTTGCATGGGCCAGAATGCTGAATACACATTTATTTAAATATAACATCTCACACATCTGATGAATGATCAAACTAAAATGTTCTGGATTCAGCAACGGGTAACAACATAGAGAGTATTCTACTTTCCATCCTGATGCATGTTATTCCTTTCCCTGTAGTTTTTTCCCAGATGTTTTCTTTCCTTACTCAGACTCTGCATCAGTCTTGCCAGAATGAGCCACCTTAGAGCTAGCCAGCAGTTTCTGACAAAAAAAAAAAAAAATCTTGATTTCAAGACACTACATTCTCTGTGAGTATTTCTGCCAGTGGAATTAGACAGCCAGACCTTCCTATTCTACTGGAGTGAATACATAGAATCATAGAATAACCAGGTTGGAAGAGACCCACCAGATCATCGAGTCCAACCATTCCTATCAAACACTAAACCATGCCCCTCAGCGTCTCGTCCACCCGTGCCTTAAACACCTCCAGGGAAGGGGACTCAACCACCTCCCTGGGCAGCCTGTTCCTGTGCCCAATGACCCTTTCTGTGAAAAATTTTTTCCTAATGTCCAGCCTAAACCTCCCCTGGCAGAGCTTAAGGCCATTCCCTCTTGTCCTGTCCCCTGTCACTTGGGAGAAGAGGCCAGCACCCTCCTCTCTACAACCTCCTTTCAGGTAGTTATAGAGAGCAATGAGGTCTCCCCTCAGCCTCCTCTTCTCCAGGCTAAACAACCCCAGCTCTCTCAGCCGCTCCTCATAAGGCCTGTTCTCCAGCCCCTTCACCAGCTTCGTTGCTGGTGCACATACGCACCTACACATACTCCAACATATATATATGTCTCTGTACAAATACACACAACACACATGCACAATTGTTCACATGATGTCATTAACAACATGTAAAACCCCTGGGTTTCAGAACTTTCTCAATAATTGTGGAGAGAACACATGATATAAATCCACCTCAAGTAAATTTGCAGCAAAGCAAGCAAATTCGTGCCTTAGGATGGTACTGGCTCACCACATATGAGCTTGTGGAAATAGTAGTGCCCATGGTTCTGCTAGAGCAAAGAGAAAAAGGAATTTTCACACAAGCTTTCAATCCAGTGAAGTTTGATGGGTTTCCACACATACGCCCAAAACCTCACCCTGACAAACCGTAAGCAAGCCGCCTGGTACGTGCCAAGACACTAACTTATTCAAAGTACAGAAGGCCTAAATCTTCTCAAACTTAAGTTACTATAAGAAAACTTTAACTTATCAAGAAATAATTCTCAAATATTTAGACTAGTTTTACTGAAGTATTTCAAACCAATCACATGCCAATCACAGAAAAGTTTAACCACACATACATAAGCCGGGGAACTTCAGAAGGAACTGGGGAAATAGTCTTAGACTGGGAATTATTTGGTAATGTTAAATATATTCATCTTAAGTACAGGCCTCCCTCCTAACAGGACATTCTTCTAATATGTCTGTTTTATTCTGAACTTAATATTAACCACAAAAAAAAAAAAGCAAACAAAAAAGCCAAACACCCAAACACCAACTTAAATAATCTAACAATGCTCCTGCAGAAAATTTTGTTAAAGAAACACAGCAAGCACTAGAGAAAAAATACTCACCCTCATCATTTGACAAACTGAATATAAATAAAAGGCTAGCAGATAAGTAATTACCTAGAAAAGAAACAGTAACACAAAAGCCCCAAACAGCAGTGATAAGATAGTAAGTACAAATATACCTTGTCCTTGAGGAACTCCGTAAAATTCAGCAGCTATCCTTGCTGCTTCCTTACGGTTTCCTTTCACAATGTAGAAGTGACTAAGTATAGCAAGGCTGATCTTCACAAAAAGTTTAAAACAAAAAAGTGAAAGTATAGTAAAGTAGACATTGGATAGCTGCTGGGCAAAAGGGCGACTTTCTTCTATGACAGTCATTGCTGCAGCAAAATCTCTCTCAGTGTTTGGGTAGGGCTTTCAAATGTGTTGATAAGATCATATGGCTCCAGCCACGCACTCTTGAGAACAACTGGTCCCCGTGAAAGAAAATATCAGCTGGTCATGATGCTTGCTGCTCAAAATATGACGATTATTTATACTGTACATAGTATTGAGTTCACTACCCCTCCTGCTAGCCTGGTAATATTCAAGCGGGAAAGAATGTAACAGACAGGTTCCAAGACCCTGGATTTTACTTGTTCCACTTAAAAGGTCTGTTTCATTCCATATTCTGCATTTCTATTTCACTTATTTACTCTCTTAATACACGTTCAAAAATAGACTGTGAAAAGTATAATTAAAAAACTACAATTTCACGTACTAAACCAAGTAACTCGGGTAATCAGTTTTTGCTAAACTAAGTTCTCTTGCTTCTTAAGTACAACTGCTTTTCTGTGCTACTTCATTTTATATTAGACTAATATTTTATCTTACAAAACTAGAACCACATCAGCACATACTTGAAATATACATTAACAAAGAAACAGAGATTTAATATATACCAGCTGTGACTCTCTTATTATTTTGTCCAGACTGAATGAAAATATCTAGTATACATTGCTTATAGCATTATACAACAAACAGTATTCAAAGCGGATTATAAGAATCAAACTCCTAGGTAAGTTTATAAAGAAGATCCTGGAGCATCTAAATTAAACTAATTCAAATGCAATTACAATTAAATAAATGCAGTGTAAACATACCACATTTCATTGCACTGCACTTTATTTTTCTAAACCTATGGCATGACAGGCTTTATTTCTTGGCCAGTTTTAAAGAGAGAGAAAGAGTAATCTAAATTCCTCAGATTTCTTAACGAATTAATTTATATACCGTAAAGTTATTACTCACAGTCATCAACAGTTACATACTCAAGTTTTTTCCATTACTGTGAGTAATTGCTGAGTATAGCATGGTGTCACAGCCTGATAAAAACTGAAGAAACTAGCTCTGTCTTGAGGTGCCTGAGAAAGCTATAACCCTAAAATAAAGGATCAAGCCAGAATAGGAAAGGGTCCTACTCTAAACTTCTATATCTCCTTTTAAAATTAAAGAAATATTGTCTTGAATTATAGTTTAAAATACTCTACCCATAATAATCTTAAACTTTTTCCTTTTTATTCTATCCTGGATTCTCTTGTATAACAGTCAGAAAAAAAATATTTTAGAATGTAGGCAACTGTCCATCAGGAACAGAAGGTATGATCCAAATGTCACTGCATCCACAGAGCCCCCCGACTTCAATGAAGGGCACAGCAGACATTAATGATATCATACAATACAAAAGTCGTATTTCTGAAAAGTAAGTGGTAAAATAAAGAACCTCTTATAATCTGGCTCCAGATACAATTTATTAGAGTGAGAAACTACAGTGTTTTCTGGAAGCTACATTCAAATAAACCTATATAAATGGAAAGACAATGATATAAGGAAATATGCTTGGAAGTAAATACCAAGATTATCAACAGACAGGAACTGAATTGTGCTTATCTTGAGAGAAAGACACATTCAGACCTTTTCTTCGAAAAAATTTAATCTACATAGAAGTCAAAAGAGTAACTAGAAAAGGCAACTAAAAAGCAGATTATAGTGTAAACCATATTAGTCTGTGAAACATATACACATTTTCTCCTAAATCTCATTTATAGACATTTTGACATCCAGCCAGAATAGGAACTGCTCTCCTCATACCATAGTTAGAAGCAGGAGCGAGTACTTAAAATGCCAAATGAAAATCCCTTTTTATATTTGGCACATTGTTATCTGACACTGAATTGAGGTGTCATGTTTTCCAGAAGGATAAATAGGCATTATGTTCTGAGCCACCACTGCCAATTTCCGTTTCAATCATTAATAGAAATTATATTTTCCATAGTAACACATCCAGTATTGGAATTTCTTACTTCCATATTTCTATTAGTATTACTAAGCTTAACTGAATCAGCCCACAGAATTTCCTAGCCACTTTAAGTACCTATTTTGCAAATTTACCATGCAGAATAAGGAAAAATCATAATTACCTTGTGGGAAACCATCTTCTATATGCCAGTTATGTTTCATCTGACACATTTTTTTCCTGACTGCACATTGTGTCTTCTAGTAACTGTGCTTTCTCATCTGGGATTCTCCCATGTTTTGTTAATTATCAAAAAGAGTCTTTCTTTGTAGAGGCCAAAAATTCAAAAAGCTATTACTATAAATAACAGCTGGAGTTAACAGCAGCACTTGGAGTTAATCTTCCCATTACAATACTGTTTCCTGCTTCTTGTAACTGCTGTAGCTAAACCACTAAAAAGACATTTCTCAGTCTTTAGGTTGTGTTCTTCACACTGATTTTTTCTGTAGAGGGTCAACAAAAATAACAAAAACCTTTTCAAAAACAGGGCTGTGGATATGTGTAATATTTTGTAAGTGATCTTTCAAAAATCCTCATTGATGACCTGCTTTTAGAAACACCACAAAAACTGAGCAGGAGGGTTATCCCTGTATTAAAGCTTGTCTTCTGTCCTCTCAAAAGTTTCCCTCCTTAGCTACAAACTACATAAGAATGAAGGAAATTATGAGTTTTGAGAATTTCCATCCACACACGCTAATAAGAAGCCAGCAAAATTATTCTCCTAGTAATGTTTATTCTTTTCTATAGCTCTATAACTCACATGGGCCAGCTTAACTGCAGACTCTCCCAAATGTCCAGAACAACCAAGTTTAGTAGCTTTGGATTAGGATAAAGTTCTGCAGAAACTGCCATTACCAGCTTGTTGACAAACCCATGCTACAAGGCACCCAGTCATGAAAAAGGAAAAACTGTTCAGATACTAACACCCACATGGTATTTTTGAAGAATCAACAGTGTGAATACTGAGATTTAAAACACAAAAGAACTGAGGAGCAAACCCATGAAGACTGGGAGAACCAAGAATAAAAAGCTACAGATGATGTAACAGAAATCAGAAAGCACAAATGTAAGTAAATAAATGCAGGATCTGACAGTCAGTGCGTTGCCATGAAAGACTGAAGAACTCGCATGGAAGCATTCCAAGTTTTCTATTGCATGACAACATGAAGTTAATGGAGTCTGGTGTTGCAGCAGTGCAGAATACTACGAGTTTCCACATGGAAATGAATCAGCAACATGTAACAAACATACAACATTATAAAAATACCAAAGCACTTGAAAAGAGCAGTGGTTCAACCTGTATAGTTATGACTTTGGCAAATGAAATTTCACTGCCTCATAATGGATTTAAAAGGACACTCAAGAGGACTATTCTGAGCATGGCTTAATGGTGGTTAGCAAACACTCAGATATTCTGGTGAAAATAAAACAGAAACTAGTTAAATAACTAATATTTTTTCTTTTAATACAAAACTTGGATAACAAAGCTAATTAAAATGTACTACTGAGTGTTCATTCACTTAATGGATACAAAAGGGATAGCATTATTATATAGTTGTTATAACAGTCAAGGTTTTACCATAGCACACAGGAAAATAGCACCAAGCTACTGTGCAAATTAACAATATTGGGATTTTTGCTTTATTTTAAGAACACAGTAATAGTGTGACAGATAAGATATTTCCAGCAAATAAAGCAAGAACAGTGTTATAATTTCTCTGGTATGCGTTCCCCACTTTTGCAAATAAACTATTCTAATTTTAAAGCCATATTAAAAACTTCAAATGCTGGAATTTATGGTCCTTTTAATGTAGCTGAGTCAGTTACAATTTCTAAAGAACACAACCAGTATATTCAAGATAGCAATATTTCCATTTATAATGACTGTAAAATTGGTTAATGTAAACTCCCGTGTTCAGACAAAGTAGTTTGTCCTTTAGTGCCTTACTGCACACTGGCCAATGGCAGAAAGAAAGGATTCAGCAGAGACACCCCTTTAGGTTAATACAAACTCTTTGTGAAATCCAGTGCAATTTACCCACAACTTAAGGGAGTAACTTTTAGAAAACAGTGTTTACTGTCTTACATGATTAATTACATAACCACATTAATAAACTTCTTAACACTTTTTTTTTAAATCCTGGTAATTTTTCCTCAATGCTTTAGAACACTGGTGCACTTAATTCTCAGTAAGGCAAAAAACACAACTGTACAATATTTAGTCTTTGAAAGCATTTTTGATATTAAAGACTGTAAACTCCTTAGAAAAATGAGTTCTTTATAGCATATACTGTGTCTTTAGTTGTGGAAAATACAATTGATTCTAATTAATCTTTTGAAGTAATATACTTAGATTAATATAGACTCAATAAACAGTAAAAATACTCACAGTACAAATTCTGTTACAGTTAGTCTTAACAGTTTTCTTCCACATTTTGGAGATGCATTTTAATGTTTGAAAGTAAACATGTTTTTTTAAAGATGAGATATGCAATGCAGCATAAGGAATTATTTGTATGACACTTCACCTAGACATCCTTCTCCACATATAAGAGATTGGGCTAAAAATATACAAGCAGTTAAGATAGTTATCCCATTTGAAAATTCTGGCTAATAACAAATGTAACATAAGATGTGAGGCAGAGGAACAGGAACTTTTAGGTGTTTTGAGAATGCATTATTTTATACATTATAGACAAATCGCTACAAGAAACTTCTAGAACAGTGACCTCAAAACAGAGTTTCAAATAAAATCAATAGGAAGCCACTGGTTCTAGCGCTGAGTTTCTGATGTAAGCATACAATACTCAATGACAGACTCAGAAATGCTGAGAAGCCTGAGTTACTAAAGTAACAATGTCTAATTCAGCATGAAAAATGACCTGCCTATTAAAACTTGTATTTTAATAGGTGTACAGAATGCTAATCAACAATGGTTAAAGTTTCACCTGACTCATCTGAAGTCACTGAATATTGTTTATGTCCTTTCCTCCTTGATATATGTTCTTTAAGCACTCCTTTTTCCATAAGTTGCTATTCAAATAATTTGGACTGAATAAATCTAGACATCAAGCAACTATTTTAAAATGCATTTGCACATGTATGTTGTCATGCAAAATACTACCTTATGTTTACATTAAGGGTGAGGCAAAAAAAGACAGATAAAAAAAACTTATAAAAAATACGAAATGTCCTTTTTAGTAATAACCATAAATTAAGGATATTATGCATCTACACTTAGGCACAGGAAAACAAACAAATCATATTTATTTGATAGCTAAGATATTTGATAGCTAAGAAATTAATAAATTGGAGTGACTGGAAACCACAAACAGCTGCAGAATCCTTTTCCAAACAGGAACTCAAGCCCATAAGCACAACCTAGACACTACTCTTTGTTTTATAATATGAAGAGAAGAGATATCAGAAGTACAGACTTTGTGCTACTGTCTAGGAGGAATGAAAAGAAGTGAGGGAACACAAACTTTGGTCCAGAGAAGACCAAGCTCAGTTTGGATCTGAGCAGCTTTTTCCCTAACCCTAATCTAAATAAAGGTAACTGAACTTGGTTTGGGGTTTTTTTGCAGGTTTTACAATTACTCTTTTCTTTAATGAACTGCTAATGTCGCATATTCTCATTAAACAGCTGTCTCTAAATAAATAGGCAAACAAAGATATAAACACAGCAATAACATTCAAATCCCAGAAGAGCTATTTTTAGTCATTAAACAGCTATAGGTTTCTTTGTTCTCAAACAATAACAGATCAGTCCTTGAATAAACTACACCATCTGTCTTCCCGGGCATACTGTGCTTTTAGGTGACATTTATTTAAAGGTTCCACTAAAATAATCCAAAATTATATGAACAAAAGCCATATGTATTCATTTGTCTTTAAAAAACTTTCTAAGAAGAATTTGTCTAAACCATTTGGCTTTGGCCTTCTTCAGGTACTTGACTGCTGCTTTGGAAATTTTACTACTTCATTGCCACAAGTTCTACCTTAGTTACTTAAGCTTTCCCCATCATCAGAATTGTTTAGTATCTAATGCAAAACTCTAAATAACAAGTGTAAGAACTGAAAGAAACAGGAAAACCAATTGAGCTTTTGTTTCCAGATACAAGAAACGAATAGCATTCACATTTGGATCTATTTGATTCTAGTAGAGGTTTTGCAACTTCTGAAATGTTTAGGTTCCCCAGTTTGCAGTAAAAGCTTCCTTGTTGCTTCAAAGTCTTCAAACGTTTTGGGGAAAAGGAGGCCCCTCCTCTCCCCTCCCCGCGGGTCCCTTCGCTCGCACTCACAGCACAACCCGGGAGACGGGGTTCTCAGTAATGCTTATACAAGGATTCAGTAGTACTACATTCCAGACCACAAATCAAAAACCTTTACCTCACAACTATTAATGTTTTGAACCGCAAATCAAATCACAAAATAATAAGAAATTGACAGTAACCTTTACACAAGAAACCCTGCATTTCTGGAACTCTTCTGGAATATTATGAAGACTGAGAATTACCGAATACAAATCTGAGAAGAGTTTATCATGAGAACATTGCTAAGAAGCCGACCCTCTTTGGGCCTGTGACCAGTTCCATTACAGCAAATGCACAAACACAGAAATCAACAGCATAGTATTGCAGAATGGCCTGACACATCATGCTCCCTTTCCCTTATCTTTCAGTCACCATGACCCCTTCCACCTTTTTAAGACCCCTATACCTGTGCTCCTTTTCCTATTCCCCTCATTTACAGCACTTCGGAAACTTAAGGCTGGAAGGTAGAAGTTATATTTAACTGAACCACTGCTGACACCTGTTGTCTGCCTCAAGAAATTTGTGTTAACCAGGCCTGGTGTGCTTCACCCAGTGAAATATGTTAAACAAACAAAAACCACACAAAATAACCAAACAAAACCCCAAACAAACAAAAAATTTAAAAAATGAAACCCAAAACATTGTATAGGTTGAAAAAATAGCTTCCTCACCTAGGTCTACTATACAAGATTTTAGAAGGAAGGGGACAGAAAACCATGCCACATGGAACACGCTCTCTCACTCCAGTTCTCAGATGCATCATCTTGCAGGTCTACAGAGCAGGAGTCGGAGCTAAGCTGGGGCCTGAGATAATGAGTTAGAAACCACCTCATTACACAAGCTAAGTTTTGCTAGCACTAGTTAGAAGTGAAATCTCAACCAACTCAGAGAAGCAGGGTGAAAAACTGCCTCCTCCCTGAACAGTATAGGATCACAGAGCCATTTGGTAAAGAAAAACGGTCCCCAGCTACTATATGAGTTTTCTAAACATGATTTACATAACAAATTGTTATGTGACAAAGTGGACCTGAATAAGAACGCCCTGTAAGGAGCATACTCAATGGCACAATGCCAGCAAACGGAAAAAGAAGATCAGCAAAAAATCAAGCCTAAATCTCAAATGTTATTTCCATTTTATGGCAAAATGAAAAAATCCTCCAGAGCTCCAGCTACCAACTTTCCTCTAAAACAAATGCCTTCAAAACACAGCAGGTGGCAAAAAAACAACAAAGAAAAAAAGCTCCAACACACAACCAGCACCTTCTTCAGAAGTCAGGAAGGAACTAGGTCACAAACACATCGCGAACACTTAAGGTGAGGATGCAGAAGGCAGCCCCGCCCCACGACCGCGGGTCTTATAAGGGTAACGGCCGCCCGCGGTGGGGGCGTGGCCAATGGTCTACGGGGGCGTGGCCAGCGGTCTATGGGGCGTGGCTACATGCGGTGGGGCGTGCTGAATGACGGGGCGTGGCCAATGTCATGTGGGGCGTGGCCAATGGTCCATGAGGGCGTGGTTATACCCTGTGGGGCGCGGTCACTGACGGGGGCGTGGCCAATGACATGTTGGGCGTGGCCACTGACCTGTGGGGGGCGACCGGTGGCGAAGGAGGCGTGGCCACTGGCCTGCAGAGGCGTGGCTAATGGCCGGGGGCGTGGCCAGTGTTGGGGGCGTGGTTAATTGCCTGTGGGGCACGGTCAATGACTTGTGGGGGCGTGGCCAATGGCTGACGAGGAGGGCACGGCCGCTGGAACGCGCGCATGCGCGGCGCGGGAGGCGCGCGTGCACCCGCCTGCGCGGGCTCTCGGCGAGGCCGCGCCCCCTCATCCGCCGCGCGCGCGTGCGCAGCGCGGGCCGCGCGAAGCCCCGCCCCTCGCCGCCCGCTTCCTGCCGCCTGCCCCGCTGGAGCTGTCCCCCTGCCCCCCGAGCAGCGCCTGGAGCCTGGGAGCCTGCGCGGCGGCGAGCGGGGAGATGAACACGGTGCTGTCCCGGGCTAACTCGCTCTTCGCCTTCTCTTTGAGCGTGATGGCGGCGCTCACCTTCGCCTGCTTCATCACCACCGCCTTCAAGGAGCGCAGCGTGCCCGTCAGCATCGCCGTCTCCCGGGTTGTGCTGTGAGTGCGAGCGAAGGGACCCGCGGGGAGGGGAGAGGA
Source organism: Phaenicophaeus curvirostris (assembly GCF_032191515.1). Classification (NCBI taxonomy): domain Eukaryota; kingdom Metazoa; phylum Chordata; class Aves; order Cuculiformes; family Cuculidae; genus Phaenicophaeus; species Phaenicophaeus curvirostris. Next base: position 33,782,713 of record NC_091395.1, on the reverse strand, counting down.
GGGGCCTCCGCGCTGGGAACGAGGTGGGAGGGTTTTCCCGGGAGCTGCGGCTCCTCCCGGCCCGCCGAGGGCTCCGCTTCCTGCCCCGCTCCCCGCCCGCCCGGCCAATGAGGGAGCCCCACGCCGCGCTCGGCGGGGCGGGGCTGGGCCGGGCCGCTGCGTTTCGCTGCGGGACGGCGCTCCCGCCGCCTCCTCGGCCAGGGGGGCAGTCGAGCGAGGGGCTGGTGACAGGTTTGGGGAGTAAGAACCTAAGGGAGCGTTCGTTTTCTCTCCCTACTATGTTTCTTTATAATTGTTAGTTCTCTTAGATTTTTCCACTGGTAGCGTTTTTTCTTTCTTTCCAAGCCTTGTCACATAAGTCATCCCCGTCAGACCACTCTTTTAAGATGACTTTTATCTTTTTGATGCCTTATCTTTTATCTTAAACTTCTGAGAACAAGTTATTTGCTGTATTTTAAAATAAGTACCTCTTAAATCATAGAATCATATAATAGTTTGAGTTGAAAGGGACCTTAAAGTTCATGTAAATCCAACCCCTCTGCCATGGGCAGGGGCACCTCCCACCAGACCAGGCTGCCCAAGGCCCCATCCAACCTGGCCTTGAACACCTCCAGGGGTGGGGCAGCCACAGCTTTCCGGGCAACCTGTTACAATGCCTCACCATTCTCATTGTGAAGAAATTCCTCCTTATGTCTAGTCTAAATCTGCCCCTCTCCAGTTTATACCCGTTGCCCCTAGTCCTATCACTACAAGCTTTTGTAAACAGCCCCTCCTCGGCTTTCTTGTAGCCCCTTCAGGTATTAGAAGGTTACTATAATAAGGTCTCCTCAGAGCTTTTTCTTCTCCAGGCTGAACAACCCCAACTCTCTCAGCCTGTCCTTGTATGGGAGGTGCTCCAGCTATCTCATCATCTTTGTAGCCCCCTGGACCTGTTCCAACAGTTCCATATCCTTCTTATGTTGAGGATTCCAGAACTTCCAGTGAGGAAGCAGTTTACTGCTTGAGGACTGCAAAACTGGCAAAAAAAGTATTTTTGGTGTATTCCTAGGAGCTTGACATCTGTGAGGTAGCATAGTGCCTAATTTGGATGAAATTTATACTGTCAATGCCATCTGTGTTGCACTGATGTAATATTAATGAGAAGCGCTAGACCTTAGTTGATTTCTTAAACTTCTTCAAAGTGTTGCAGGCCCCAGTTTATTGCTTCCTCACAAGGAGAGAAGCAGGAGCTGATCTCTTCTTTCTGGTGACCAATGATGGGACCCGTGGGAATGGCAGGAAGATGTACCAGGGGAGGTTTAGGGTGGACATTACGAAGAGGTTATCACCCAGAGGGTGATGGAGTGCTGGAACAGGCTTTCAGGGAAGTAGTCATGGTGCTGAGCTATTCAATATTCAAGAAGCATTTGGACAATGGCCTCAGACACATGGTGTAAATTTTGAGGTTTTCTTGTGCAGGAATAGGAGTTGAACTCATGGTCCTTGTGGATCCCTTCCAATACAGGTCATTTTGTGATTATCTCCCAGTGAAATGCATCAGGTGTAGAATCTGTGATTCCACAGCCAGTGTGTGTTGCCCACAATATACAACGTGCTGATGCAAACTTGTGCCAGGGGAGCTTTTTTCAATTTTGGGTTTGGTTTTTTTCCTGAAAAGGAAAGCTTTGTCACAGAAAATTCCCATCAGGTTAAATATGCGCACTGTGGAGGGCTGTCGTTCACAAGCAGCTGAGCACCTGCTGTTGCCACCAAATAATGGAGGTTTTTGCTCCTGCTTCTGGGTGCGTGGTCCTTTACCAGAGCTGCACAGGGGAATCGAGTTCACAGGATAGTTTACTGAGCTGCTTTGACTCAACTGATGAGTTGGGTTTGGATTTGGCCGAGTTAGTGGAGTAAAGCAGCTAATGGATCTTTGGAGCCACCACTCACGCACGAGTGGATGGCTAGCAGCAGGGTTTGAAAGAGGAGATGAATGCAAATAAAAGACTAGGAACTGCTGTCACCTTTTGGATTGGTTTATTTCAGGAAATAATCCTGTATTTGTGTTAGATTGGGGGCTACAAACAGCATAAAACTGGCATAAAAGCTTATTTTTGGAGTGTTCCAGTGAGCTCAACATCTATTAGGTAGCATAACCTAATGCCTAACTTGGATGAAATTTATACTGCCAGTGCCATCTGTGTTGCACAGATGTGATAACAATGAGAGACATTAGACTTTAGTTGATTTCTTGAACTTGTCAGAAGTTTTGCAGACCTCAAGCTTTTAAGGCCATCAGACTCCATCAGACTGTGATTCAGAATTTAAGTCAAGTGCTTGATAAGGATTCTTATGTTGCTTTTTGCAAAGGGATAGACATTCATAGCAGATCTTAAATTGATAACTTTTGGTTATGTTTTCCTTAACTATTGTCTGCAAAAGTGTGTTTTCTGCTGGTAAAGGTTTTTTTTTTCTTTGAGGTTACTAACCTGAGTTTTAATGAAGTGATATTTTAATGGGCTAATTTTCAAACTGCAATAAATGTAACTAGGCAGTTAATTCATAAAATTTGTGTTACCTGAGGAATTTAGATTCATAAAGTTTTCTTCTTTGTAGAGGATAAGGTTAGCAAATCGATAAGCTTTGTGGGTACTTATGAAAGTATCCATTGTGTCTCTGTTATTTTCCAATTTTTTTCCCTAATGTGGTTTAGTGTGGCAATTCCTCCAAGTATGGGTTTGTAATAAAGTCTTCCAAAATGATATGATAGTGTTTCTTAATGTAGAAGAAAATAGGCATTTTCTTTATACTGCTTCTTAAGTACATTCCAGGGATAAATCTGCGTGAACTACAAACAGAAACTCTGTTTTACCAGAATGGTTGAAAAGTCTTGTATGAGACTAAGCACTAGAGAGTTTTTCTTTTTTTATGGAAAGTTGAGAAATAATATTGGAGATGGTTGCCAGCAGACAGCTATCCTGCCAGTATTCCAGTCGGCTTTATATATTTGGGAATGGCCAACTCATATTTTACTAAAATGAAATGTAGTGCAGTTTAGGTACTGCTAGGTAATTTTTATTAGCAGGAAAAGGCCTATAGGCTATTTGTGGAGCTTAAATTAGTGTGGTTACTGTGGTGTCAAGGCCTGTCATTGCAGACAGGGGCTCCTTAGTTACTGGAAGACAGGTTTTATTTTGTAATGTTGATTATCACAGAATCACTAGGTTGGAAAAGACCCACAGGATCATTGAGTCCAACCATTCCTATCAACCACTAAACCATGCCCCTCAGCACCTCATCCACCTGTCTTTTAAACACCTCCAGGGATGGTGACTCAACCACCTCACTGGGCAGCCTGTTCCAGTGCCCAGTGACCCTTTCTGTGAAAGGATTATATTTTAGCCAAAAGTATTTAAAAGAAAGCGCAGAAAATGGATGAGGGAAATATGTAATAGGAATAATTTATGTAACTCATGAAAGAGAAATAATGAGAAAGGATAATCTTGTGTTTTGTTTTGTCTTAGAAAAAATGTAGAAGATTTCACTGGACCTAGAGAAAGAAGTGATCTGGGATTCGTCACATTTGACATTACTGCAGATATCCTTAATGGAAAAAAATGGTTTGCAAACATTTTGAAATAAGAATATCTTGACATCTATTTTTGTTACCTTATAATCTTCAGATATTCAAGACTTGAGGAAAACTAGGGATTTGTCTTCAAATCTAAATTTAAAGCAATGACAAGTAGTATTTTACATAGCTAGGGGCAGTAAAATAGAACTTGAAATAGCTGTTCTGTCTTGAGTAAATGACACTGGACAAGTTGTTCTCTCTCTTTTTTATTGCCCGTTTTTAAAATCGGGCTCTACAGTGAAATGCATGGTATCTAATAATGGGAAGTGCAGTTTAACATCTGGACAGTGTTACCTTTAAGTGAAGTTTGTATTGCTGGTGTGAAGTGTGAATTAGTTATAGGGTTTATTTGTCATGCTATTTTGACTGCCATACTGAATCTATAAACTGATGCACCTTTTGGACTTATTTTATTGTGAGGCTTTCACAGTTCTGGCCACATAATAGTTGCGTAGAAGTATTTGTCTTCCTTTAAAAATAAGAAGACCTTGTCCTCCACTTGCTTAGATGTTTAACTGTTAAATCTTAAACATTGAATAGCATGACGTTCTTTGGGAAGTACATGAGGTACTACAGAATTTGTTGCATTGCTTTTTGACCTCTTTTTCATTGCCATTACCTTTTTGCAGCTTTTCTTTTTCTCTCATTTCCCCCTTAGTCTCTTTTTTTTTTGGGGGGGGGGGTGCAGGAAGTAGGTGCTGTGTGGGTGGTTTTGCTTGGTTCTATTTTGGGTGGGCTTTTTGACGGTAGAAGGGAATCAATCATTCTTAGGATTTAGGGTGTTTATATGAAAAGAGACCAAACCAAAAACCAACAGTGTGCTTCTGCAGAAATGCGTGCCAAATATGAGGCAGCATACTTTACCTGAGGTAATTGCAGTAAGCCTTGCTTTGCAGCCTGGATGAGATTCCTGGGATTTTTCTGTCTGCTGTTATTTGTAACTGCATTAGGCAAGACATTGATCACCTCTGTGTTTGTTTCTTAAATTTGAAGAATATTACATTGTGTAAGCAAACCAAACAAAACACAAATCTGGAATTCGCATGAACGCTGGATAAACAGGCTAATCAGATTTCTGCAGGTGTGTGTTGCACAGGAATAGGAGGGGTTTGGGTTTTTTATCAGCTGGAAGCAGCGAAAGTGAACTCTTAAGTCCCAAGTTTTATCTCTGAATATATTAAAACCCAAGACTGAAATTCTGAAGTAGGTAATTATATACATAGTGTATATAGAGGAAAGCAAAGCAAGGCAGGCCAGGACCTCTAAAAGGAATGTTCTTAGCCAAAGATTAGTCTGCAGTGTGTGCATGTAGAGATTCCACCTTTTAATGACTTCTAATAGTAGCAGTGGTTTTAAGTAAGTTGTGATTAAAAAATGTAATCTTTCATGCCTGGCACAAATAAACCTTGTGGTGTGTAAAGTTGTAAAATACAGCTTCGTGGTAGGTTTTTTTGGACAACAGTTGTAAAGAGATACTTGTACATGTGTTCTCTTAACTAAGAAAATCAACTGTTAGCCCTAGGAAAAATTGAATAAAAAGATGGAAAAGGAAACTAGAGAAAGGAGAGGGGAGAAGATAGTTATTACAGACAGTTTTTAGCTTGCTTAGTTAATGGCTAACTTTAGAAAGTGTCAAGAAATCCCATAATGGAGATTTTCAGAATCTCGTTTGGTTTGAGTTAGATGATGAAAAATGTTCAAGTAAAATAGCTCCAGCTATCATTGCAGTAACTGTGGTTCATTATTTAATACTTTCCTTACTTGCCTTTTGAATTAGCAGCTTAAAACAATGAAACAGGCAGGATGAGTGGAAGAAGATAGAACAGATTTTGAGGTGGGCTGGGGAATCTGTTTCATTTGGTTTTTGAGATACTAGCAAATAAAATAAAACGAAGAGCTGTGAACTAAAAGATTACAGCTAATCTTTCTTGTGAGTTAAAAGGTCTTTTCCTTAGCAGTCACACATGGTACATTTTATTGCTGTATTCAGCAAGAAGGACAAGTATGTACAATATCAGCTTTATTATACTGACAGTCCCAAATGGCCGTCTTCAGTTCTTTACTGTTGATAAAAAAACTGAGCAGAACTTTGTTCCAGGCTAATAAGCTGACTTTCTTTGTAGTAAGTAGGTAATTAAATATTCTAATTCCTAGTGTCCCTTCCAATATGAAATATTTCCCATCTTCTAACTTCTCTAGTATGGGTATTACAAGCTCTTCAAACTTTCTACATTTTGCCAATTTTGTGTGTGTATATTGTTTAATGCTATTGTATCTTGACCCCCAGTCGAATACTGGGGTTCTTCGATAGCAAATAATCACCTTTAAGATATTTACTGAAGAATTCTGTCTTGCCTTTTGTGTTTAAGGTTTTGTAATAGATTATCGTTACTAGCTTGTATTGTCAAATATAGGACTCTTAAATTATTGGAGGAAATAGCTGTTAGATTTCATAGAAAACCCATGCGCCAAAAAAACCCTGTTGCTTCAATATGATTAATAACTGTGTTGGAACTCCTGGAAGTGCCTTGATTTATAAATAAGGTGAGGTGTGTTGAAATGCAAGAACTTGCTGTAATTGTCATGGCCTATACTGTCTATTTAGTAAAAATAAAACAATGCTATTCAAGTACGATATGGTATTTTTCTTAACTTGCATACATCTGCAGAGTATATTTGACTGGAATGTTAAACAATTGTTTGTATATTTGTCTGTAGAATATTCAACGAAAAATAATGTAAGTATCAAAAAGAAAGTTGAAGCAATTACCGATTTTGTACTGCAGCTATTTTTAATATTCTGAAGTTCTACTGGGAAGAGTTAGGGCACCAGCATTTCCTTCTAGCTTAGGCTGTTTTTACTAACATGCATGATTGTTATCTTCTTGACAATTTAACTGCAGTGGGAAGTTCATCTAATTTAGTATGTGCCCAGCTGAGTGGGACGGAAGTAAAACATACCTTGCTCATTTACAGTAGACAGTAAATGAGGTACTTTCACCTGTTTGCTCGCTGTTTTACTTTTCCCTAATGTGCATATGACTGCTCTTAGGAGCTAGATGCAGTGGCCTTGGTCTGGCCAGGTGTGATGGGTCTTTTCTTCATAGATCACAAAAGCCTTTGCTGGTACCAGTTACTGTAGCCTTGTAGTACACTTCGTTGTCTTGTCTTACATAATTGTCCTTGCTGCATAATTTAAATTGGTTGCTACTGATGTTTCACCTTGGATAGCTCAAGACTTTTTTCATTGATCTGATAGGAGCTGTATGTGCAGCCTATGGAAATAAATTATTTTAGTGAAACACTGTGCTGCCATGGTATCACTGGATTCTAGTTAAAGCTACTGTGGTCGCATTGCAAGGATATAGTGAAGGCTTAGAGATTATTTTTAACTTGCTACACAAAACTCTCCCTACTATTTATTTATGTTTTTTAAGTATCTTAGTTATTTTTATACATGCTGCTGGATTTAGTGTGTGTACTAAAATAGGTTTTAGCGTTCTTTATTAGAATCTGGGACCACATTGTCTTGCTCCATCTTTTAGATTTTTGTTTCACATAAATGATTAGTTCTCACAAATACTGAGAAATATTTTTTCTGAAGTGTTGTGTAAGGTACTAAATAAGACTGTTAAGCACCTAACGACTTGAAAGAACAATAAGAAGTTTCAAATATTTAAGAATTTGGGATCAGTCTTTTGAATTGTTTGTACAATTGTTGGAGTTCTGTTTGCAATTCAAGTAGAGATTTTTTTCCTTTAAAGTTGGAAAAATGTTAAATACCTAAGCAGTGTCGTGGTAGCTCAATTTGTTCTGTATTTGAAGCGAAGCCTAAATACTGCTTTAAAAGCAATTTACTTGTACAATTCAAAAGCCAAACCCTTCGTACTTTGTAAGTATTTGAAAACTTACGATTTTTCTAAATGGCTTTCTTATGTTTTATTGAGCTGTTGTTTTATTAAATTAGTTACAGGTTGTAAACATATACTTAAACATCAGGGTTTTTAGATAAATAACACTATGAAATTCTAGTGACTGAATATGATCTTGTAAGGTACCATGCTGGCTTAATTACAATTTTATTTTTAGGCTCTAAATCAGGTGATCCTTTGGGACAAGGTCATCTTGAGAGGGGATAACCCAAGGCTGTACTTAAAAGATATGAAGTCAAAGTACCTTTTCTTTGATGATGGAAATGGTCTTAAGTAAGTAAATCCTTTTTTATTAGTAGCATTGATGGTGTTGTGATCTACTTGCGTACTTTGCATTTTATGTGGTTTTATTGCTGTGGTAAGGTACCTATATTCTATCTGATATTCTGTCAGTTTGTTGCATCTTTGTAGTCTGATGTTTAAAAGATGAGCTTGGGATACAAGATATCCTGTTTCTTCTGTAGACTAAGATGCACTGCTAATATGAGCAATTGGCTTCTGGGTTTCTGCTTCCAATATTCTTGTCTGTGTAGGATTGGTTCTGTGGTTCACTGAACTATAAGGATTAAGTAACAGTAAAAAAAAAAAAAGTTTTATCTGGAAAATAAGTAATATTTCATTAAGTAGTTATGTAAAAATTTAAAAGCCTGTTGTTTCTGGATCAGGAAAGCAATTTGTATCCTAATTTATTTAATATTACTAATTATTAACTAAACTGTTTAGTTTGAGTATTTGTGTTGATAGTCCTTTGTTACTTTTGCAGGGGAAACAAGAACATCACTTTTACTCTCTCCTGGAATGTTGTACCAAATGCTGGCATTCTACCTCTTGTAACAGGATCAGGACATGTGTCTGTACCTTTCCCAGATACCTATGAAATTACAAAAAGTTATTAAATTATGATACTGCATCCTAAGCAGGATATTTTTGTACTTGTATGTTGTGAATAAATTTTATTGCGGTTTCTTCTCACATCCCATGCAACCCTTCAGTGGAAGGTACTTAATTTCCTCAGGTCTAGTAGCATAGGAAAAGGAAATGAAAGTTCAGTTTTTTTGTTTTGTTTTGCTTTTTTAAATAAAACACTGAAAGCTGAAACTTAATGGCAGAGTGGTGGTTTGGGGGCGGAAAACTGAGGAATTTTGGATTATTTTTTTTTTAATTTCTCCTGGCCATCTGGGTATGGATCTCCTTTTCTTTTAAATAAAAAATTTTAAACCAGAAGATAGTCTTACTGTGATTTTTTTCAGGTGTTGTGATAGTTATTTAATCTGTGTAGAACTCAAATACACCATCTGGAGTCTGTTTCTGTGAGTGTCTGAAGGAAATGGCTCTTCACTTTTACAACACTTGCTTAGCGTTTTACTGTAAGGTAGGGTTGGTCCTTTCTAAGACTGCTGATAGCTGCTTTGAAAACAGCCAGCTTATTACCCAAGTCAGCCTGTAGATCTTGTTTTGGGTGTCATTGATGTAGCCCACATGCAATTCTGTATTATAAAACATTTTAATAACTCCTTATAATGCAGCTAACTGGAAGAATAAAAATACATCTTTTCAGCATAGTAGGCATAAGTCAGTAGGAAAAGTAAAAGCTTTAGGTAAAGAAAGGCTGTCTTCAAAGCAACCACTTGCTCAGCAGGAAGAATGAACGCCCTTTGTTCCAGAGAGTGCTAGGACAACTAATATTGGAGGGGCACTTCCATAGCAAGGAAGGGGACAGATATTCTCCAAAACAATCTGGGTAAATGTTTAGGAAATAGAGGATTTCCCATGGGAACATGGAGAAATTTAGACAGATTAACCAGCTTGAATATGAGTCTACGTGGAAGTCCCCATGCTGATGTGCATCATCCAGGGAAGATATCAAGCGGTGCGTAGCTGGTCCAGTCAGCACTCTACTGAAGAGGTGGCCTCTCTGTGTCTGTGTATCCTGCTCTTGGTGTCCTACTTCACTTGCCTCAGCTGCAAATGCTTGTCATGGTTGGGAGGATAGAAAAAAGAAGCAGGTTTCCAGGATTGCCTCTTGGCAGTAACGATGGTTTGTGCTTATTGACACTAGTGTTTCTTGCTCATCATGTATCCAGAAGGAGGAGTGTTCATCACTATCGCCTTCCTGCAATAATTCTTAGTGTACACGTGTACATTCAAATAAAGTCTGATGGAAGTTAATTTATTGCCAGATGTTGAATGTTCTGAGTGTGCTAAGGACTTACAAAAAGAGCAAACGTGGTCTGAAATGAAAAACTTAAGGAACAATTATTAAATTGCACGTGACATACATTTCAAGGGAAGAGATGAAAACATTGGAGCAGAGTCTTCTCCTTTGTTGTGAATTCACTTAAGAGCTAATCAGTTTTGTGGAAGCCAACTTGATTTTAAAAAGAGATCTTTCATTGGTATTTAAATTATCCCTGAGTGACTACCTCTTTATCTGAATAATATAAAACAGTCGGGTTAAAGAACTTGCTTGAACATATCACATAAACCAAGGAAAATATGGCTCTGAGGGGCATGCCTTCCACAGTTCTACATAAGACTTAAATGAAGGAGAAAATACAATAATCAAGAATGGGAGGGCATTAGGTTTTGGGGTTTTTTTAGTCTTCATCTTCCTTCTCCTTCAGATGAACACTACAGATTTTTAAGGTTCAAATCATAGGTAATTATTGAAAACCTCAGTCGTGGTGTTCTTCTATGCATAAGTGTTTCTTCTACAGTGCTACTAACGGACAGTCATCAGTCATATTTAAGTTAAAAATAAATTTTAAAAAACACAAATAGAGAGGTTTGAATAGGAACCTCATAGAAATGTAGAAACCTTGGGCAAAGCAGACACTGTTTCCAGAGGAGCTCAGCCTTTGCAATTTCAGCTGATGTCACCTGGATTTGCAGGAGGGAAACAGCTGGTTTGTTTGGAATTCATGATTCTAAGCAGGAAATTCACTACAGTCTTTTATATGAAGATAGTGGCCAAGATCCAGAGGCAGCCACTTTAAAAATAATGTAGTAAATCCTACAGTCTGATTTTTAGAGCAAATATGTAACTCAGGAATGTATTTAGAAATACAGAAAGTTTACCCACATTTTTGCCTCAAGAATTCTAAGTTTTGTTATCTTCTACTTTCGGCAGGCAGAATTAGCCAGATGTGCAAGTCTCAAATAGCTGGAGTCATTCTGCCTCACTATGCGTATGCCCATTGCCCTGCATAAAGACATCTGGGGTTATACTACACAACATACACTGCAGATAGGAGTCCCTCTTGATTACAGTGCCCCGTGTACTGCATGCTACAAAAATCTCTCAGTTCTTGTAACTATAGCAGCAGCACATTGTAAGTAAATAGGCAGCTACTGAGCATGACAGTTGTCTGCCTGAGCAACAGTTGGCAGCCACATCCATCTGTTGTTCACGCTGCATTTATTCTCCTGTTCTTAGTAAATCTTGTTGCTGTTGGCAAGACAAAGAGGCACAGTTCTACCTTTGTCTTTATGGCTTCTTTTAACCAAAATTTAGTTGTGAAGGGTTGTTCCTATCAATCTTCTCTAAGTATTAAGATCTACTATCAAAGTGTATGGATATGCTCTTTTGAAATAGAATTACATTAAAAAAAGCAATTCTAAAGAATATGATGTTGCAATTTATTAGGTTTTATTCTGTTTCCAGATTTATAACTGTTCTGTGAACTTTCCTTCAGTGAAGGACATCTGGAAAGCCCATCCAGCATCAGCGTTCTTGAGATTTTCAAGTGGTTTCTAGGAGTAAGGATCAGCCTTGGTTTATACCACTGTGTCACCAGCCAGAGAGCTCATGAGAAGGTCTCTGTGCTGGGGTGTAGGGCCTTAGTGGAGCAGGTGCATGAGATTACTCCAAATGCACTTAGAAATCAATTTTCTAAATTATGAAGGACAGTTTTTTTGAAAGGAGCACCTCCTCCCAGCTAGTCTCCCACATATAACTGTAATTGTTGAGCTTTTCATCAGTTCTACAAACCTGGCTGATGGCTGGTCTTCTTGGGCTTTGTTTTTTTTATAAACAAACCCACACAATAGAAACGTTTTTAGTACAACCAACCAGAATAGTCCTGGGAAGGTGTCCATTTTCTGTTTTCAGGTATGGAAAATACCTTCCTAGAAATGGAGACCACATTGTCTATTCATGTTGTAGAGATCAAAGTGCAATGTAGTGGGCAAAAAAATCACTTCTAGTTTGCAAATGGACAGTAAATCATATCACAGATTTGGCAAGAGCAGCATTGAGACCAGTCCTATAACTCTGCAAAACTCCAAGCAATTCTTTCTCCTTCCCACTGACAGGTTTCAATCTCAAGCAGTAAGCAGCCTCAGAATCATTTTTTTAATTTGGAACACTGTGTCTGGAGGTCTTCAAAAATTAGTTGTGGAAGATAAATATTCTCAAGAGCTATATGATTTCCTTCTTGGGAACCAGAACTTCAGCGTCAAAGAGTTTACAGGAAAAAATGGGTTTTATCTGAACGGCAGCACATTGCTAGAATGTGATTTTTTTTTTTTTTTTGGAAAGCCTTGTTACCCACAGGTAAATATGTTTATTTTACTAAAAATGTAGCATGGAGGGAAAGGGAGTGTCCACCCAAAATGAGACACATAGCTTTGCCAGCTACTTTTCTGGTTTTCTGTTTACAGTCAGTCAATGGAGAAAAAAAGTCCTGCTCTACATCACCCTGAGGGGTCCAATTCTCCTACTGACTGCAAAGACAGCCTGGTGGACTCCCTGAGCTGTAAAATGGGATTTCAATCTAAATTGCTCTCTGCCTAGTGTCACTTCTGCATAGACGGCAGCCTTTGAAAGCTGTCATACTTCCAGGCTGTATCCAACATCCTTTTCCATAAATGGCCTCTAATGAAGGTCATTTTGAATAGAATTTTTTGCATGACACAATTGCATAGTTTCGTTCTTGAGGTCAGTAATATAGACAGCCAGGGTAACTATGTGCCAAGTCCACAGGGATTTTAAATAAGGAGGTGAAAATATCCCATCTTTGGGAATTCTGGATAGTGGCCAAAGAATATGATTATCCCTTTTTTATGTTGATTCTTCCATAAAGCAATTCCCAGTTTAAATAGAAAACGTGAAAAGTCAGGCCTATATTTTTTTTCAGATTAATCTAACCTTTAGATATGCTGTAGCTTCTAAAATTAGGCATCGGAAGTTTCTCTTAACTGAAAGACAGCAATGCTAGTAACTAAAGCTTAAGCAATGACCATCAGTAATATTAAATTATGAGGTAGCTTTGGGTAAAAAAAAAACAAGTATTTTACTTTTATAAGTAACACAACATATAGTTTTGAAACAACAGCAGGACCTCATTAAATAATCCTGAGCAGCTCATAGGTATTAATAGACAATGTGAAAATTCTCCTTTAAACTTCATTTTCTATAGAAAGGGATGAAATCCTTTTGAATATTTCCACCAATTACCACTTTTCTGATTGTAATATTCAGCACTGCCTTTTGGAGGAGGGTGGGGAATACCAGCCCTAGTAGTCCATCTCTTACATTGTAATGCACTAATGAAATTTCAAGTGATCTTTCCTTTAATTTATTTTTCCTTTTTTTCCTTTATTGAAGGATTTTGAACATGTTTTCACTGAATATGGAAACTGCTTCACTTTTAATAACAATGAACTCCCAGCAAGAAGAGTGAGTTTGGCTGGAAGAGGCTTACATTTGCTTTTTGATGTCAAACAGGTACATCTATCCTAACTATTATAAATAACAAACCATGTAATAAATTTTGGTTAGGTAGAGGTGATTTGGTTTGGTTTTTTGTTTGGATGGGTTTACCCAAATCTTCAGAATTTCATGAAGAAAATTCTGTATCAAGACTATTTGCGTGAAAGGGTATTTTAAAGGAAAAATCTAATACAGATTTTAAAATTCAGAATGCAAATGGTTCGGAAAATTACAAGTGAGCGTGTGTATGTATATGTACACAGTTCACCTACAATTGAAACAGATCATCAGAACAGTAGTTTAATATTATGCAATCAGTTCAGAACAACATTTTTTCATTTTAATATAAGGCCCAGTAGTGAAGGTCATATGGTGCCAATTTCTAAGTAGTACTGAATTTTAGTTGCAGCAGCAGCAGCTGTAAGTGCTCCGTGCCAGCTAAGATCTGGTCTTTACGTGATAGTAATCTCTGACCTTGTTAGAATTGTCAAAACTAAGGGAACGTCACCTTGTGATATCAGTGAAAAAAACCACAATCTAGAGTGATAAGCAACTTACAAGTTCACTTCTGTTCTCTAGGAATTGTGAGAGAGGAGTGACAGGTTCTGGAAAGAGTTATAGAAAGTTTGCTGAAATGTGATGGGTAGTTGCAAGTGAAAGGAAAAACTATCCACGGTATGAGTAAATGTCCAACAATACCTTCTTGCTTTTGAAACTGGGAGGTGACAGAAGGAATAAAAAACCCTGAAAGCTTATAGTAACTGGAAGCAAACTCACAGAGGTAATCAACAGAGGAAATTCGAGTTGTTTTGCTTTTATACTTTTCTGTAAATTGCCAAAAACGTGACTAGAGATGCAAGACAATTAAAAAGCAAAGTGCCATTTTAAATGTACATAAGGCTAAGGTAAGCAAAGCTAAAACGATCTTAAATAATTCTTTTTTTTTATTAGGAACAATTCCCTGATGAACCTGCTCTTGGTTATACTAATGCTGGTATAACTTTTGTTATCCATTCGCCCAAAGAGCTTCCACGCTCTGATGGTTTAGGTTTATTAACACCAGTTGGCATGCATGCACAGGTTTCAATCCGCCACCTGAAGGTAAGGACTTTGTCCATCACAGGGAAATACTGATCTTTACCTTCGTTATTTCAAACTATTTATTGCCCCAAAGTGACTCCTAGAAATAACATTTCCTCCAGACACAAACAAAATTAGAAGGAGGGGAGGATGTAATTGGTCTTCATAGCCTGTATTTACTACAGTCTTTCCTAACATCTTATAGTCTCACTGACCTATAATGATTCTATGACAGCGCAGCATTTTTCCATCAACACATTCTGCTACTGTTAAGGTTGCCTCAGATTCATAGTGGAATCCAAGTGGAGTGGAATACACTCATGTACCATGCTGTCTGATCAGGTCCTACTTTGGCTGTGAGAGAGAGAAAATGATTGTATAATCCCAAAAGCATGATCTGTAATTGCCTCCAATTCAACCACAATGTTACTGCTTATTTCTTTAACGGACCTCCTTCAGCACTTTAAAATGTGACAAAATAATATCTAAATTTAAAACAGCGATCAAAAAGATTTATATCTTCTGTTATTATTACCCTACAGTAAATTATCCAAGAATACCCATGAGGGGAGTGCAAGCCTGATATAAAGCTTCAGTACCAAGAGATTTATAGTACTAACAGATGCTTGCAGGAATGCAAAGCCCTGGTGTCCATACAGGACTGGTGTGGCTGTTTGCCATTCATCCTTCCAGGTATTTCTCAGGAATGTCATCATACCATATACTGATCACCTTGCTATGAGACCTTACCCGTTATTGAATGGTAAAGGCGATGGAACACGTGCCAGAGGGATACCGATAGCTGGAATTAATTAAAATTATATATATTTGCCTTTTTTTAATTCAGAGGAAACAAGATATTTAGTCACCTCTAGATCTAGCACCTGGGTCACTGGCTATTCTTAGGATACAGAAGAAAAAAATTGAAAGAAAATACCTCAGAGATGTGAGACAAGTGTGTAGGCCTCCTAAAAAGCTGGAATTAAATCTATAAGAAGTTGTAGATTTTCATGTGTACTGCAGAACACCTAATTTGCAGGTGTTTAGCAGCCACAGCAGAATTTATTACTTGAAGACAGAACTGGAGGTACCCTACATGAACCATGGAAAGATTCTGGCACAAGAAGAGGGGTCTGCAAAAGCCAAAAGGCTGCATGGAGCCACCTAATCAGCGCAAAATGCGGAGTACAGTGTATGCCGTAATATTCCCCTCAAGAATCCAAGAATCTTAATTGCTCTAGAAATGTAAAGCAGTAACACTGAGTCTTGACCAGTCTCTTTCCTCCCACCTTCTCAACATTAAAAGTAACAATAATAACTGTCATATCTCTGAAGCGAGCTGGAACCCAAATCTCTGCTCTCACAGCCCTTTTTTTTGGCAAATAGTGGACGTGAAAGCCACTGTCATGCCAGCACTTTCTGATTCAATGTATTTTTCCATCCCCAAACAAGGTAGAATGTTTTCTAAGGAACTAAGGCAGACCTATTAATGAATAATTTCTATCTGGATTGTTTGACAGCCTCTTGGGAAGGAGGTTGGCAATCTAATGGAAATTCTCATGGAAAGGGGTTTGAGAGCTTTATACTCAGGGTGAGAGGTTTATAGAACGAGAGTTATGTAAAGGAGGGTAATGCTTTCTTTAACTGTGTACTAAACTGCTAAGTAATAGTTTCATGAAAGGAAAAAAAATGGGGTGAAACTGAGACCATCCAAAATCGGAAAATTTTGGTATTTGCTCAGGGTGCCATCTTAACCCTCGAGTCTCCAAACAACTCTTGCATGAAGTTCAAAACTTTTGCTGAAACAAATAGTGTGTAATCATATATCCTATCTACCCTACTTTGGTTTTTTCATTTCCAGTCAGAAAACCAGAAATTCCTGGCTTTAGCAAGCTAACACAGAGTGAGCCACAAGCTTAAAGGTAGTACTGGCTGGCACACATAACAAAGATGCTTGCTCCAACAGCAGCCTCCTGCCTTGGCCTTTTGTCTCTTTTCAGTGTGTACCCCTTTTGGTACATATAGCACTGTGCTATAACGATAAACACGAAAGGATGAGCAGGCTTTGATGGTGTTACATTTCAGTTCGCTACAAACAGAGGTAAGGTCCAGATTGTTAATTAAGTTCCTAAAGTTTATTGTTTATTTTTAAGGAAATGGAACAGAATGTGATTTGCTGAAATTTTACTGTTGTGTTTATCCAGCAGTCTGTAAGTAATAATTTCATGTTTTATAAGCCAATTCCAAATAGCAAACAATATCTATGAATTAAAATAAAATATTGAAAGTAGTACAGAAATGGAGTACATCCCAGTTCATTTAATATTCTGAAAATAGAGACCAGAAAGAGCATTAAATAGGTGCCAATTTAAAAAAATTTAAGAATTCATTTTAGTAATCAGAAATGGTTTCAAACGGAAGAACATTCAATTGATCTGTTTTCAGTTATCAAGCCTCTGGCTTGCATTTTTGCATCTTCTTGTTATCATCCTCTAGTTCGAATGTCGTATTACTGTTTGTGACAGAAAAGGGAACAGCACAGTAATAACAGGTTTGCTACCTGATAGAAAATCAGAATGGTTTGGGTTGGAAGGGACCTTAAAGAGCATCTTTTCTGCAAAACTGAAGAAAAGCCCAAAATATATCAGGTAATCTGGCTTGCATGTCTAATTACAGAAATTATCAATTACTTCTAAATTTGCCAACCAAGTGCCAGCCACATGTAAATGTGACTTTTTAAAATATACTCTTTTATGATGTTGCCTATGAGATAAAATAATTTCTTAGATAAAATTGTTTAAGATTTATACACTTACTAACATATAAAATATTCTTAGATGTGACTAGGTATACTGTCTTAACAGTATTAACTACACGTTTTATGCAGGAAATGGTGTTAGGACTTATGTTATGCACAGAGCTGTGTCACTCAGTAGTAGTGCTGAGCTGATATAATCACCATACTTTTAAATTCATTTGTAGAAGAGATAGCATATATGATTATACTTTAAGGGAGCATACGTGCCTTACTGTTACAATATAGTAAATTCATGTCAGATTTCCTTGCAAACACAATTATTATATATCCAAAAAGAGAATGATTTCCACTTTTTTGCTAGAAAAATACAATCTTGTTCTCGCTGTCTTGTCAAAGAGCATTCAAGACTTTATAGACTGAATTGTTTCATACTCACCGACATAGATGTCAGCAGTAGAAATAAGTATTAACAAGTGCTGCATGAATTCATAGTATACACGACATCAAAATACGTTTATAAAGAATTGTAGAAAATTTGGCTAATGAAATATCCATAGTATTTCATTGTTTCAGCAACGTCAGTTTTCTCCATCTTGAAGCCATCAGTCTGCAAACACTTGCATATGTTTACACATGAAGAGGAACTATAGGAGTAGTAGTGTAGTAGTAGTAGTAGTAGTTCGGGTGTGCAGTGAGCACAGGCATTTTCAACTAAACCAGGTTGCTTAGAGCCCTGCCCAAGCTGACCTTGAATTCTTCTGGGGATGGGGTATCTACCTCCTCTCTGGGCAACCTGTTCCACTGTTTCACCACACTTACTGTAAAAAATTTCTTCCGTACATCTAGTCTGAATCTACCCTCTTTTAGTTTAAAACAATTACCCCTTGTCTTATCACTACAGGCCCCATTAAAAAGTCTTTCCCCAATGAAGATTATGAAAATCAAATCTGTTGTTATATGCAAAAGATATAAATCTTTCGAGGACATTTTATCTTTGTTGATTATTTTATCATCTGTAATCACGTGCCACACAGTAATTATTCAATTAAGCAAGTGAAAACACAGAACATTCCCGTCTTACCAAGCCTTAACCAATAGGAATCCTGCCCAGGTATTAATGAGTACATATTCTGAACCATAAAACAGAGATCCATTGATTTCTGAAGATGCAAGAAGGGAAAAGTTAAATATTTATTGGATAGTTCTGCCAGAAATTCCATGACAATGGCAGGAAGACTTATTAATAAAAGCCACTAGAATAAGATTATTTTTATTACTTAGTGCTACCTGAGTTTTAAAATAAACACCTAAAAAGGCAAAAGTGATTATTTGGTAGAGCAAATGCTATTTTCAGTGAATATTGTAAGTGAGCTCATTATCACTGTCAACCCAAAAATCTGTAGCTGTTCACACTTCTGAAGAATAGTCACGACTTTTATTTTAAAGGTCACAAGATTGTGCGTGCAATCAGGTTTTGTGTTTGTTTTGTTCCACAATTATATTCTATTTAGGAGTTATGCAGAATCTTACTACAGACACAATATCATAAAGATGAGGTCTTTACTCACATTGAATCATTCCACAGGTCTTTCTCCAACCGAGATCTACCTACTCTTCCTCTTTTGCAGCAGGCAAGACTATGATTAAGGTAAGCATAGAATTGAACTAAACATCCAAGTATAGGGCAAAGTCTCATCTGGATAAACATGCTCATTGAAATAATTAAATGCAGAGTTGCACATAATCAGGAATGGTAGACTACACTTCCACGCACTGTATCTGCTGTAGGTCAGGATCCTTGACGCTTCTACTCAAGCTTATCTCTGTGACTCTTGAAAAGTAGGAGTCTGTCTCACACTACAGATCTAGAATTACTTTTTCAATATAGCCTAAAGATATACTCCTCTGAAAAGCTCCTGCTACAACAGTTGCTATTAGGACACTTTTTCTTCAATCATCTAACTTATTTTGGTAACACTCATCTATTTGTTCTTTAAAAGATACCGTTACTCTCCCTGAATTCTGTCCATGCTGATAAATGTTGGTTAAAATGAAACCGTCTCAAGTAATACTGTACGCATTTGTCATTAAGCAGAACCTTGTGCATATTGACATTAAATATCAGGATCTCAGCTACAAAATAACAGAGCAGCAGAAGGCCTTGACTATATCAGAGTTGCTTGGTAAGTGAATCTTTCTTATATCTTTATTGCTGATTAATCATTAATCAGAAAAAAATTAAACAAAAAACCCCACACAAACAAACTTGGCTTTTTATCCTCTCTCCTCCTGAGTCATAGTCTACGTGGGCTTCTAAAGAAAAAGAAATACCTTTTATATTATGATGGTAACACTCAAGTCTGCCTCATGGTCATTTTTGATACTGTGTCCTGTCATTCCATTAAAGAACGTGGACAGCAGCTAAGATTTAAGTCTGACACAAAAGTTTATAGCTGTATCACACACAGGACTGTAAGAAGCATGAAGTTTATGGGATTTAGAGGGGAAAGGGAGAATATACAGAGAAGCAAGAGAACTATTAAAGAGGCATAGAAGTAGGAAATAGTTTAAGCAACTCTTTCACAAAGGGATGTGCTGTACTTAGAATCGTAAAAAACACATTAATCTTCTCTAGTAAACATTCTTAAGAATATCAATTCCGTTTTCTTGAAGTGATGGACTATGTATGTTGTATTTATTTAACACTTGAACCTGACTGGATTTTGTTTGCTTGCTAGACTAAACCAAATGCTTAGGATGATGTATGTTTATTTCCTTCTATTACAGCTGATGTAGGTGGCCAGCTTGGATTGTTTTGTGGTGCCAGTATGATTACAATCTTAGAACTGTTTAAGTATATTCTTACTAACTTCTGTTGGACATGCATCTTTCTTCTGTTGAAAGCTCCCAAAATGCCTCAATGGAACAATCCATCTGAGAACCAGCCAACACACAAGAAAAACAAGAAGGGAATACAAGAATATTCGTGGCTTGTAGAAGCACAGAATTAATTGTTTCTGCAACTTCCTTTCCTTCCTAAGGCACCAAAGGAGGCAGTAATATTTTGCTTTACTCCCTTCCCTGCACTCCTTATTCTTCCTGCTTCTTTTACTGCCTAGAATTACTTAACTGTGGTAAATAATGTTACAGAGTGAACACTGGAAAATCCTCACTTTCATTCTCATGTGAAGAAAAATGTATTCTTTACCTAAAATTTCATTTTAAAGAATTACTGAGTTTTTTAAAATAGCACAGCAAGGGATACAGACATATGATTCAACTTAGCATTTCTGACCCAGGTTTATTTCTGTATTTTGTGTAAGAAATTATATGTATGCCAAATTAACATGCACAAGTTTCTTAAGCACCAAAAATGTGGAGAATTGCTGAAAAAGCGGATTCCTTACTAACGATGAAGCCTTTGTTAGTAGGTTACAACTGTCAGATGTTCCAGCTTCACCTATCAGAATGAGGAATGTGCCTAATAACAGTAACTTCTACAGTGTAGTATCTGTCCCAAACACACAAAAAAATACCTCACGAGTCTGCCAACTACTAGAGGAAATTTTTGGGGACCTGAGTGGATGGCATGTGGGCAAACATAGACCAAGTTCAGCATTTACCAAAAGATCAAGTGCCAAAAGATCAAGTGAAATGAAGTACAAAACGTGCTAAAGAATCAGGAAAAAAAAAGGCCAGTTCTCAGAAAGGGAAAGTATTTGCATCTTTGCTCAGTTTGCTTAACAAGACTAGAATGACTTTTGCTAACTTCAGACAAGGACAGCTGAAATCACTGCTTGGTTACAGATTGTTCTAACATACATGTCAGAAGGAGCTCTGAAGAAAGCAGAAAGAACAGTGGTTTTGCCCAGCGTCAAGTGGCAGATTCCAATGGGTTTTTTTCAGCAATGGCTTCTGATGAGATTACATAAAACAATTGATTCTCCAGCAGAGCTAAATATAGTAAGTGTGCTGTGCAGCAGAGCAGAAGTGTGCTTTTGTGTACTGATGTATGACAACTGTCCTATTAAGGCAACAGAATTTTAAAAGGTTTAAAGAAAATATTTGGCCTTACTAGATAGGTAAAGATGACGTCCCTATAAAGGCAGCAAAAGCAAGGTATTTTGACAGCTTGACCAGATCATCTCTCAATTTAGCATTACTTTGCTGTTTATTTGTTAGCTTTTCCCTCTCACAAGTGCACATCCATGTTCCAAGCCTAGATACCAGCAAGATTTTCGCATGCTAATTGTTTGATTCTAAAATGATTCTAACAATGAAATCGGTGACATGATTAAAAACAAAAAAAAGTCTGTGTCTGATGCACACAAAGCAATGCAACATAGAATTTTGTAGCTATAAACACGAGCCTGAAAATGACATACTCCAATTGATCCAAAGTAGTAAGCGTTGCACAACAAATAAAATAAAAATGGGATACATTTTTAAATGCATTCTAAAGAAATGAGTAAACTTTATTTAACACTGTAAAGAATACCATGCTGTCACATACAGCATTTTCTGAAGAAGGCAGGCATTTGGGTTATGTGGATACCAGCCTGTGTTTGGATTTTATGTCCATAGGGTGTCGTTGCATTCATTGTACTAATTTTCACACCCTTGGGCAGTGGATAAGAGTATCAAAGTAGCACCTTGTACAAAGAATGCAGCTTTATAATCTGTCGGATAGAGAACCTACCACAATAGATTGTAACGGGTGAAAGCTGGAGATTGTTGAAGACTTGCATCACAACTTCTGACAAGTTTCTTTAGCTCATTTCTTTTCTTCTAAGATATTTCACAAGACTGCTTTGCAGTCTTTTGCCACTGTACATGGCAGACATCTGTAAAGACGTGCCATAAAGTAAGGATTTATTCAAGGAGAAACTGCAATTTTAGCTCAGGAAGCAGGCCTGGCATTTGCTTATTTGGCAAAGAAAAATGAACACAGAATGGCCTGTACAGGAGAAGGACATGGATCAGACTTTTATGCGGCAGAATAATTCATTGCCACATCTCACCAGTAGATGTCCCACTTACCTTACACTTCTGTTCACAAGCCTTCTCACATGTGGCGTTGATTTTTCAGCATTTATTATGGAATTACTCAGTACAACTTAAGTCAGATTATTTTCCATTGATCAATGATACACGAGCTGGGGAAATACTTCAAACGAGCTACTGGCAAAACTGACAGTACTTAGCCTGAACTAGGTGACAGATTCTTTGCTGCGCAATATTTAGAATTATTTCTGAGGTAAACAAACAAACAATATATTGCCATCCCCATTCTGCATCAAAATAAGCTGATTTAAGTGTCTCTTAAGGAGCTTATACATGCCAGTTGACCTACTAAGAAAGCGTTGGTTAAGGTAAAATAAGGATCTCCTTAATTCTTACCAATTATTGAGGCTGAAACTATACCCACAAGAAGGAACCACTCATTTAAACTTCAGGAAGGCAGCCTTCCTCACTTGAGTTGTACCCCGTGGCAGGGGTTCTTATGTCTCCTTTCCAGTTCAGCACTCCTCTGGGGTTGCTCTGTTTTGAAAATCCAAGGATCATCATGCAATTCTAAAAAACCCCAGACCAAGATAGACCATAATGGTTCACTCATACTGCCTATCAATGTAAACTGTTTTAGCAGTCTTCATAAATGACCTGGATGCAGGATTTGAAGGTTTACTAAGTTTGCACATGACATGAAAATGGGGGGAGCTGTTGGCACGCTTAAGGACAGAGAGGCCCTGCAGAGGGATCTGAGCAGATTAGAGAGCTGGGCAATCAACAACTGCATGAAATTTAAAAGGGACAAGTGCCAGATTTTGCACCTGGGAGACAGCAACCCTGGATGCGCATATAGACTAGGGAGCAAAAGGCTAGAGAACAGCCCTGCAGAAAGGGATATGGGGGTTCTAGTTAATGGCAAGTTGGCATGAGCCAACTGGGTGTCCTGGGGTGCACCAAGCACAGCATTGCTGGATTCTCAAGGAAGATGATTGTCCTGCCCTACTCTGCTCTGGTGCAGCCCTATCTTGAGTACTATGTGCAGTTTTGGGTGCCACAATATAAAAAGGATATCAAGCTACTAGAGAGCGTCCAGAGGAGGGCCACAAAGTTGATGAAAAGTTTAGAGGGGAAGCTATATGAGGAGCAGCTAAAGTCCCTTAATCAGTTCAGCCTGGAGAAGAAACTGAGGGGAGATCATTAGAATCTACAGCTTCCTCACAAGGCAAGGAAGAGGACCAGGCGCTGATCTCCTCTCTGGTGAGGAATGATTGGACCTGAGGGAACAGCAGATGTGCCAGGGGAGGTTTAGGTTGGATATTAGGAAAATGTTCTATATTCAGAGGGTGGTGGAGCACTGGAACACGCTGCCTTTGGAGGCAGTAACGGTGCCGAGCTTGACAATATTGAAGAAGCTTTTGGATAACGCCCTCAGAAACATGGGGAGGATGCTGGGGTTGTCCTATGCAGGGACAGGACTTGGACTCAGTGATCCTCGTGGGTCCCTTCCAAGTCAGAAAATTCTTTTATTCTAAGTGTACATCACCTATTACAGCACAAACATCAGTACATTTAGTCACTGTAAGCGTATCCCAAGTTAAACATATTCTTAGGCTGACAGTTGATGTGCTTATTAGACTTTGGATACAGAAAATATCTGCAAGCTCACATTGTAGTAATTACTTACTTATGACCATCCTGATCCTGCTAACTCTCTTGTACTGTAAGTCTCTTTATCTGCCAGAAGTGTCCCACTAGAAACAAAGTCACCACAAGAAGGGAATATTCTTTAGAAGAGAAAAACTCCCAAATGACCCTTCCCACTACAAACACAATTGATATCCAAACCTGGGCTCCCTTCCCATCTCAGGGCAGAGGCACCCAAGGTGATTTATTTTTATTTCTTCCACTTTGTTTTTTAAAAAAAAATAACAAAACCAGAGAACTCTTTGGGGATCAGGAATGTGTTTAAGTAACTGTAGAAAGTGGGGGGAGAGATCCACACAAGTAGCTGTTCTTTCCAGACTGAAATACTAAACACCTTCTAACTCTAGAAACGTGTATCAGTTTGTAATCTGAAGCCTGGTTAAGTGCATAGCTACTTTTGCCTTCCTAATTGTGAGGTTTGCATTCAAAGAAATGACCTTGAGCCTTAGGAAAATTTAGTAATACTTCCAGTACACATCAGGGTCATTGATAACAAAATTTGTTGTTTGTGTTATAATTGTCAGTATTTCTTCTTACTTTCTGACACTTTCAAAGACCCTCTTAACCTAGCCAGTGGTTTTGAGTTAAAGTGATGAACAACTAGATTAACAAAGGCCGTGTCTCTCATGGATCTTGGTCTAAGCACAGTATTGCTGTAAACACAGCATTTGCATTAAATCTACCTAATTTAAGGCTAAGTGAACAGGCATTCAAGGCAGAACTGACAATTATGTATTTGACTATTGCTTAGGTACTCATCATATAATTAAAGGATTAAATTTAAACTGCAAATCAACCAAAGATAAAAAATGGAAAAATTACAAGGAGGAAGACTCATACACAATCTGTGAAAAACATGGGTTTCTCAGGGCTGCACATGTGCTATAGGATGCACAAAACCTGTTCATTAAAAGCCAAAATTTGCTTCTGATGTTGTTCAACCCAACCTGCATGTCTCCCACAACACTGATTCAATCCTTACTGCAGTTTCAATAACTAATACTCCCAATAATTTTAGCTAAGAATTTTAATATAACCTTTTCTCCTAGGATAACCAAGAGGTCTTTATGTGCAGTGGCTGCCACAGAACACATATTTTAGAAAACCTACTACAATTCCTGGCTAATAGGGCTAGCCCTGCTGCCCTGGAATGTTTTCCTGTTTCTCACATGGCCTGCTACATTTGTAATCCTGAATGATCATAGTTATAGAATCACCAGGTTGGAAAAGACCCACTGGATCATCGAGTCCAACCATTCCTATCTGCCACTAAACCATGTCCCTGAGCACCTCATCCACCCATCTTTTAAACACCTCCAGGGAAGGGGACTCAACCATCTCCCTGGGCAGCCTGTTCCAGTGCCCAATGACCCTTTCTGTGAAAAATTTCTTTCTCATATCTAGTCTGAACCTCCCCTGGCAGAGCTTGAGGCCATTCCCTCTTGTCCTGTCCCCTGTCACTTGGGAGAAGAGGTCAGCACCCTCCTCTCCACAACCTCCTTTCAGGTAGTTGTAAACACTGATAAGGTCTCCCCTCAGCCTCCTCTTTTCCAGGACAAACAACCCCAGTTCCCTCCGCCGCTCCTCATAAGACTTGCTCTCCAGCCCCTTCACAAGCTTAATTGCATTGAGGAATGAACCCTTAACATTTCTAGCCACTGCCCGTAGAACTGATATAATTTGTCATAGACTTGATCCAGAGTTCAGTGAAAATTTTCCAACCTCAAATTGCCAAACAACTTCAGTCCATGCCCTTACAAACTTACAGTTCACTTACAGATTGTGCAGTCTGAAGTGTTATATCACATCTTGATCTTTTCCTGCAGTCTGAATAAATAGAAACTTTCTGGGGTTGTTTTATTTCAAACTTCTGAGCAATGCATGAATAAAAATGGCAAACAATGCCACACATGAAACAAAACAGATATGAGAAAAAAAGGTGGCTATTTAACTGCAGAAACATCACAAAACGTCGGTTTTAAGACTAATTGTAAGAAGCTGTTCACTGTTGAAACATGAAAAAGGAAAATCCAGCAAACAGTAACAAGTAGCCAAAAAAACCCAGACAAATCTGTCACTGAAAGACCTACATAATTCTAATAAACAACAAAACCCTAAGGGAGGCCAAGAAACAAAATCATGGGAAAAAAGAAGCATAACAGCACCATATTTTAGAGACTGCATTTATCCTGAAAAGTCACTAGTTGCTTTTTACTTTCCAGTATCCCAGTTCAGATGAGGACTCTGTTGTGTGGAGTATTTCCCCAGTTGTGGACCCTGTTTCAAAGGTCTTTCAGCCTTAGAAAGCCACTATAAAGTATCTGTCTTGTCCCTCAATTCAAAGCACTGAATTCAAAGACCTGAAGTATTTTGGGATGCCACTTTAAATAGTCAGATAGGACAGTGGGCTAGGTCAGCAATGGCTATTACCTGTTCCCTCATTCCTATGGCTCACAAAGAAAGCTCAGATGTCTTAACATAACACAAAAGGCCTAAATAGTGAACAGACAACAGCACTGTCGTGGGGATGGGCATGACTCTCCCCAAACCTCTTCCCATGTGAAGGAAGACATTAAGCAACTGGTGTGTAAAGAGGGGAGGGGCAGTGTGGGTTCCAGTAGTCTTGAATAGCCCAGCTTCCTGCCACTCAATCATTTTGACCATATCTTTGAGTGTGCTCCAGCAAATACTCACCCACGTAACCTTTACAGGAGACATTAGCTGGATTGTGAAGTTCATACCTAAATCCAGAGACAACCTATTAAATTCTTTATTGCTGATACATGACTAAATTCTCTCTAGTTAGTATTGCCAGTTTCTGCACATCCCATGGGTTGTTTTCAGTACAACAAGCCAATAAGAAAATTTTGGCAGAAAATTCTGTCTGAAAATCAAGAATGCTATAAGCAAATTAATAAATGTATTCAATCCCAAATACGTGTCTAGTAGAGGAAATAAGGTTTTTGCGGAAGAGAAAGGGATAGTTTTGCTTGTGATACCTCCAATTAGAGGTATGGTTAATAGCTCTGAGGAAAATAAGTAAGACCGAGGATCCAAACAGTTCCTGTTGTATGGGAAAAAAAAGGCATTTGCCTTCTTTTTTAACTTCTGTGTCTTTCATGACATGAAAGAGGAAATACACCTTCTTAACACAGAGACTGCTCCTGAGTTTGCACCCAGCAATGGCATTAGGCTGCGTTAATTAACCCTTCAAGGAGCCTTCATCACACTCTCACACTTTAAAAGTCAACAAATACATTTGAGAATTCAACTGCATAATTCTATCATTGTTCCCTTGATACAGCAAAGAATATAAATAAGTCCACAAACTGATCAGTCATTTATATGATTTCAAGACCCACGCTAGGGTACACTGTAAGTAACAGTTGTGTGTTTTCATTGTCAATATTATCAATATGGATTTCATTAAAAACAAAATCTTATGCAATAGTGGTTAAATCGAGGCAGACTGTGGAGTTTCACAACAAGGATAAGTTTTGGCAACTTTTTTTTTCACTCTCCCTGGCTGGATTTATAAAGACTAAGGTACCCAAAGGCCCTCTGCATTCAAATAATCAGCTGGAAGAGGCTGAGGTTGGTTTTTGAGATAGTTCAGCAATCAGTCATCAGGATAGAAGGGCTGTCCTGCTTAGAAAGCCACAAAAAGAAGGGATTTATATCGTGTATTCAGACTGCATGCATTTGGCTACATCCTACTAACAATAGATTAATGAAATAAAGCATATATAGGACTTGCTAATTAAAATGATTGCATAATTCACATGCATCAACAGATGCATAATAATATTGCATAATATTAATAATAATATTGCATAATAGAATAATATTTGCCCTAAGGAGAACGAAGGACAGCAGGACAGACAACAGATGCCAGGCAGCTCTCAGATTCATAAAACAAAATGACTTTTCCTTTGGCCACACTTACAGATTTGGCTCCAGCTTCTGTTTCTCTTTCTTGTTAAAAGTGAAAAAGCAGCAACACTACTTTTTACTGTTTGCTTGATGGGAAGAAAGTCCTCAGCAAGGACCAGAGCCTCCAGCACCTTGCAGCTAGCTTCCCTCAGCAAGACCCCCTGCATCTAGAAGCACAGTTCCTCTGCTGCAGGACAAGGCAGGTGCATCCCATATACTGCTGCTCATGCAAGTGCCTGCACAATGAGAACAGCCCAAATGAGGCCAGATGCTCAGAAAGAACCAAGTCTCCTTTCTCTTGCAGCCTCTTGATTATCTGTTCCACCTGCCACAGCAGGATGGAAACAGGCATCAGTGAAAAACCCACAGTGGTGTTTAAAGCTGTTCCCTGATTGAGCTGGGCACTAATGGGTGGGGGCTGCTCCTTTCATCACCCAGTTTCCCTGGTTGCTGCTAAATTTTTTTGCACTACTACATGCACTGACAGAATTTACCCACTTGGATATCAGCCAGAAGAAAGCTGCTTTTTGTTTTCCCAAAGGCAGTGAGTTTTCCAGCATGTGTTTGTTATTTAGTAGCAGAAGATGTTCCAATCTGACCTAGCTACTGCAGTTAGTTACACTAATGACTATGGGATGTTTTCAAGTACAGTAAGCAAGAGAAACAATTCTGATAAATGCATTCCAAAGTTCTTATCTGCATTACTGAGTGAACACAGGGCAAAGGAAATACTTAGAGAAACAGATGAGGTAAAGAGGCAGAGACTTTTTAACATAACTCCATCCAGTTTATCCATATCCTCATAATCAAAGATTGCATATTAGTTTAAGGGTGCTCTAACTGTAGAACAGAACAGAAATATCAGACTTCGGGGCTTTTGTCATACGTCAGGTATTAGCAACAGTCTGGAAATACTATGACATTTTTTTTTTTAATTTTTTTTTTGCAAGTATTTTCAATCCCGTCTCCAATTCAGGGACATCTCCAGTTAATACTTGTCTTAATTGAAATTCTTCTGTACCTTGTGGTTAGTGTATACTACAGGCCACCCAATCAAGGAGAACCAGCTGATGAAGTCTTCTTCCTCCAGCTACAGGAGGCTTCATGCTCACAAGCTTTCATCCTACTTGGGCACTTCAACCACCCTGACATATGCTGGAAAAGTAGCACGGCAAACTGTAGGCAATCCAGGAGATTCCTGGAGTGCACTGAGGATAATTTCTTAGCTGACAGAGACCCCCCACCCAAGGGGATGCAATACTGAACTTCATGGTCACCAATACAATTGAACTTGTCAGTGATATTAGGATCAGAGGCAGCCTGGGCTGCAGTGATCACGCACTGGTGGAGTTCAAGGTCCAGAGTGATATGGGACAGGTGAGGAGTATAGTCAGGACACTAAATTCCAGGAAAGCATACTTGCAGCTCTTCAACAAATTACTCAGTAGGATCCCCTGGGACATGGTCCTCCGAGACAAGGGAGTGGAACAGAGCTGGAAAATATTCAAGGATGCTTTCCATGAAGTACAAGAGTGCTCAGTCCCCATATGTAGAAAATCAGGCAGGGAAGGGAAGAAACCAGGGTGGCTGAGTCGAGACCTGCTGGTTAAACTAAAGAAGAGGGGGGAACAGCACAGGCAGGGCAGGCAGGGACAGGGAACCTGGGACATGTATAGGGACACTGCCTGGTTGTGTAGGGATGAAGTCAGGAAGGCCAAGATGCAGCTGGAGCTGAACTTGGCAAGAGAAGTAAAGACTAATAAGAAGGGTTTCTATGAGTATGTCAACCAAAGGAGGAAGGTTAAAGAGAACGTACCCCCACTGACGGCTGGAAATGGTGATCTCGTATCAATAGACGAGAAGAAGGCTGAGGTAGTTAACAAATTTTTCACTCAGCCTTCCAATAACCACTTTCTGCACCCCTCCTGGGTCATGGGACAACAAGATGGTGACCAGGGGGGTAAACCCCCTCCCACAGTAGAGAAGGATCAGGTTTGTGACCACCTGAGGAACCTGAACATTTATAAGTCTATGGGATCTGATGAGATGCTTCCCAGCGTCCTGAGGGAATTGGCTGATGTGGTTGTCAAGCCACTCTCCATGATATTTAAAAAGTCATGACAATCAGAAGTCCCTGGTGACCGGAAGATGGGTAACATTGTGCCTATTTTTAAAAAGGGTAGAAAAGATGACCCTGCAAACTACCGACCTGTCAGACTCACCTCTGCGCCTGGGAAGATCATGAAACAGATCCTCCTAGAAGCCATGTTAAAGCACATGGAGGACATGGAGGTGATTAATGGCAGCCAGAATGGCTTCACCAGGGCCAAGTCCTGTATGACCAATCTAGTGACTTTCTATGATGGGGCAACCACAGCAGTGGATGCAGGTGAACCAACAGATGTGATCTATCTAGACTTCTGTAAAGCCTTTGACATGGTCCCCCACAACATCCTTCTCTAAATTGGAGAGATATGGAATTGATGGGTGGACGGTGCGGTGGATAAGAAACTGTTTGGAGAGCCATATTCAAAGAGTAGTGGTCAATGGCTCAAAGTCCAGATGGAGATCCATGACAAGTGGTGTCCCTTGGGGGTTCGTGTTGGGACCGGAGTTGTTTAATATCTTTATCAATGTTATTGACAGCGATATTGAGTGCACGCTCAGCAAGTTTGCAGATGACACCAAGCTGAGTGATGTAGTTGCCACACCAGAAGGATGGGATGTTATCCAGAGGGACCTAGACAGGCTGAAGAAGTGGGCCTCTGAGAACCTCATGAAGTTCAACAAGGCTAAGTGCAAGGTTCTACACCTGGGTTGGGGCAATACTCATTTTCAGTACATGATAGGGGGGTGATGTGATTGAGAGCTGCCCTGCAGAGAAGAACTTGGGGGTGCTGGTTGATAAGCTCGACATGAGCCAGCACTGTGCACTTGCAGCCCAGAAGGCCAACCATATCCTGGGCTACATCAAAAGAAGTGTGGCCAGCAGGTTGAGGGAAGTGATTCTGCCCCTCTATTCCTCTGTTGTGAGACCTTATCTGGAGTACTGTGTCCAGTTCTGGAATCCTCAACATAAGAAGGATATGGAGCTGTTGGAACAGGTCCAGAGAAGTGCTACAAAGATGATCAGAGGGCTGGAGCGCCTGCCATACAAGGACAGGCTGAGAGAGTTGGTCTTGTTCAGCCTGGAGAAGAGAAGGCTCAGAGGAGATCTTACAGTGACCTTCCAGTACATGAAAGGGGCCTACAAGAACGCTGAAGAGGGGCTATTCATAAATGCTTGTGGTGACAGGACAAGGGGGAATGGGTATAAACTGGAGAGGGGCAGATTTAGACTAGACATTAGGAGGAATTTCTTCACCATGAGAGTGGTGAGACACTGGCACAGGTTGCCCAGGGAAGCTGTGGCTACCCCATCCCTGGAGGTGTTCAAGGCCAGGTTGGATGGGGCCTTGGGTAACCTGATCTAGTGAGATGTCCCTGTCCATGACAAGGGGGTTGGAACTAGATGATCTTTAAAGTCCCTTCCAACTCTAACTATTCTATGATTCACCAAAGAGCTGTGATCAAAATGAACATAAGGCACAGAAACAATGCGTAAAATGGACTACCCTGCATCGGGAGTGATACTGTTGGTCAGTAGAAACTGGAAACTCATAGCACAGAAGTGAGCACTCTACAACAGAAGACACTCCTGAAGGGCTAACAAGCCCTTTGAAACAACTAATTTCAATAAGATATCAGAAAAATGCATCATAGTAATGCCCTAATATAACATTGTCTTGCAGCTACATGTCAATTGCCACAAGTCTCCAGGTTCATTGGGGCAATAAAATCAGCTGCAATGGAAGAGGAAATGACACAAAAATTCTTCCATGAGAAACTATCCACGAAATATGAAATTAAATGCTTAGAAAGATATTGTACTTTAAACAATTAAAACAATTATCTCTTAAAACAGGATCTGCTTTGTAACAAGTTTTAGTTGTTCCTAGGACACTTTTCTTCTAAGAGCTTCCTGTAGAAGTAGTTATGGGAATACTGCATGCTGCTTGGGAAAAGTTTAACTAGTTTATCTTGAATTAGGCTTGTTACATAACATGGTTGTTCCATAATCCTTACCAAAAAACTTAGTGAAGATCAATGGCATTTTAACCATTTGTTATGTAGATATGGGAATATTTTGCATTTATTTAAAACACTAGCTTCTGCCTCATCCTTTAACACACAACAGCTATTACAATGCAAAGTATCAACACATCCATTAGAGGTAAAACATCTGGTTTGTGTATTCCTGAAGTAAAATGTAATGAAGCGTATGATCTATGGGTTTTCAGTAACATTGATACTGCCAGTGTTAGATGAACCAACCACAAACATTAAGCTGATATCCAAAGTCCAAAGCAGGGTTAGAAGTCAAGGGAAAGGCTTGTGACTTTCTTGAGGGTGGCTGGAGCAGGCAGGGGTAAGACAAGAATTCAGCACTTAGTGAAAACAAAGCCAATGAACCAAAAGGTTGGAGAGTGTTCCTCGACAGGCATGCAGTATGGTTTGGGGACCACTCCCCCAGGAAATACGGTTCAAGTGAAAATTGAGATTGAGCATCTCACAGAGCCAGGGATCCAACAGTTAAATCAGCACTTTTTTTCCAGATAGCCTCTCTTTTCAGCCTTATAAGATGAGCAATGGAAATTAATGGATCTAATTCTGTACTTTGACAGATCATTATGTGATGTCATGATCTGCCAGAAGGAGAACTGAGTATCTCAGGAAACCAAGTTCTTCCAACAGCTGCTGCCTTTAGACTCTGCAGTCTGTATGCACTCCTTCTATTCTATGCAAGAGTGTACAGTACACAAATGTGTGTACACTCAAAGGCACCTTTTTGGGCAGTGATTAATTCCTCTTTATTTTTTTAACAGGAGTACTGTGGGCACAGTAGAGGGCTAACTGCTTGCTAGTCACGAGAAAGCCTGACTAGCAAGGTGACCTTGTACTTGTCCCCTAACAAATACTGCAAGATCCTGCTACCTCCAACTAAAAGCAGGTCTCCAGCAACCAAGGCAAGCCCCTTGACTCCAGGCTGATGGCCAGCTGCGTCTCTGTACCCTTTTGCCAGGACGGTGACAGCATGGGAGGTTGACAAGACCCCAGAGGTGCACAAACCTGCAGCTGCAGAAAGTTCTTTGTCCCTTCCCTGGCTGGCAGCAGAGTCCTTATCCTGTGATTGCAGATCACACTTCTGGATGCCTAAGAGAAACATCTGCAGTGTTATGAACTATCTCCAGGCATGATCCACCTGTGGAAGTTAATTATTCCTAAGAGGGGAGGGTCGTTGTGCCAGAATTTACTGTAGCAGAATTTCTGTGTCAGAATTTACTGGCTGACTCGAGTGAGAATCTTGCCTGGGTATAGTTGCAAACTGTTACATCCCGTAACACAGCTAGTAGGGCTGCAGTCTCCACTCTCGGTAAAGAGATGGTCCAAGACAACAGCTGCCAGCCAGGAGACAGAAAGACAACACCCACGCGACAGGAACACTGCGCAATGTGTTTGTGTTCATGTCATGGCCAAACAAACATAAAGTAACTCGGCATTAAAGACACAGCCCCAGTCAATTAGCTCTTCTTTTCCAGAGAAAGCTTCATGTTCTAGTCATGTATAAACAGATAATAAACATTGAAACACAATTGGGTAAAACTGCAGTTCACAGTACCTTCTCCCACAGGCTGCAGTTTAAAGAACAAACTAACAAACAAACCAACCCAAACAAAACAGACACATTTTTTCTTCAGACAGTTCTTTTTCCACCTTTGGATGACCTGTTTCACACTGTTAATGCCTTTTTTTGCTGTGGTCAGAGCAAAGCTAGGCCCTAATGTTGTGTTTTCCTGATGTTTTATAGCACATGACATTTTCCTTTTAACCACTTTTGAGATGCTGTCCAAGAAAATTTACTCTTCACACTAAGAATTAAAGAATTGCAGAAGATAAGCCCAGACTAGTTCAGCAAATGCCTTATCAAAATATTTCTGACCATGTTGTGGTCCTTCAGGAGATGGCGTCCACTGCCAGACTGTGTGCAGAGCCAGCAGAGCTGGCATAGGTCCAGAGCAGCTGCAGGTTCTTGCTTCGGACACAAAAGCCTCATACCTTTTGCAATACTAACACCCATTCAGCAACCCATCTCACTGCCTCCCTTTAAGTTTCAACTGAGAAAAGGTAGGATTCCCTTTTCTCAAGTGTGTTCCTCCATCCTGTTTTATTATGATTTTTCAAAGTGAATTGAAATTGTTTTTTGGATGGAGAGTTATTTACTCAGGTGGTATTACAGTGGGATATGCAGGTACCTCTCAGGCAGAATCATGCACAAAGCAAACACTACAGCTACATCGTGTCATCCCTGCAGAGCTTTCAAAATGCAACACAACAGTCTAACACGATTTCCTTCTTGTTTTCATCAGGACTGTTGTAATGTGCTGTATAGATTGGCTTGTATTATTGTAGCAACAGAGGGAGAAAATATTAGCACTCTGCAGCGTTTGATTAGAAAATATGACATCACCTGACACAGAACAGGCTCTTTCATTAGACAGGAAGGAACATAAAATCTAGGGACCGACAGCTGCGCGAGTGAAGATCTACCCAGTCAGAATTCTTGGCTGGCTACTGTATGCTCTCCCATGTTTCAGGAGCTCCTCGTTTTGCAGGTTCTTTCTGAACAATTTATTGGAGAGCTTTTAGCCTGTTGAGGCCAGAAGTTAAGAAAGCATAATGAGACAAGGAATGAGTGGCTTTTCAAAGTGTCAGATTCACTTTGGCTCTTTTTGAAAGGCTATGGCACTCAGTCAGAAAGTAACGTTCCCTACTGCTGCAGTGCCTTGCTGCCAGGAAAAATGTGGTCCAAAGATGATAAAGTATCATAGTTAAAATGTGACATACCTGGCAATGCAAGAGATAGTGGAGACTGCCTCCAACTGTAGTGCTCTGTTTTCTAGCTGAAAATACAAGTAAACATTTACCCACAGATATCACACTGAGAAAATTAATCATGCCCTACAATGAGAGCAAGTAAAAAACCTGTCCTAGGGCAAGTATTTAATAAATAAATGTTGACTTTATCTTCACATCTTCATCCATGACAGAACAACAATTCATTACAGCTTAAGAAAATACTGCCATTTCCATTTGAACAACATATGTACATCAAACCTTAATTTCACACAGTATGAGCCATAGATAAGAAAATGTTTGCTCGCAATCTGAGGTATGTTTTGATCATTCTAGTTGGAGCTCAGGTACTCCTCTCCTGTCCCTACCTCTGCCTTTCCCTGCTAACAACTACTCCTAAGATTGTTCATACATTTTATGCTGAACAGAAAAAGACTGCAGGGACAGGGACTAAAGAGCAATTCCCCAGGCCCTGTGCAGTGCCTTCATCAGGATTACTGCAGTATTATTGTACTGGTTTTACAGGCCTCATGAGCATCATCATTTTTCCTGAACATGGGCTCAAGCAGTGAAGAAAGAAGAAAGGTGGCCTACACAGAAATTAAATTCTGAGATATTTATTTATAGATACAGATCTATCTGTCTCTCTCTATATATGTATTCATAAAACCTGAGGGGTAAGATGATGTGGGAAAGACAGTCTTTGCGAAAAGGCATGTATCCTCACTTTGTGGACAAGTTTCTTATCCTCTAGATCATTACATGATTGCCCACAAACACAGAGGACAGAAAGTAAGGCTTTGGTTTCTTGTACAGGTTGTTAAATCTCTCTCTCCACTGTTCCCTCTGTGGAAAGAAGATACTTGCTCTTCAAACTCCTAATATAGGTTTTTTGAGAATCAGGTTGTTTCTGAACACTGTGCACATAAAAACCGGCATTTATTAAGTTGACTTGCAAAAAATATCTCAAAATAAAAGAATATAACTTGCCTTCCTTTCTTTCCAGGAACCTTACACACAGTGTATAGGACATGTGAGAAATAGATGTGCAGTTCTTCACACTTAGTACACTGAGAGATTTATGAAGGCAGCTTGATTTTTTCACACAGTTCTTTAGAACATTGCACTCATATTGACACAGGGGCTGAAGCCATCAAGACTGAAAACAAGAGTTCTCTTTTTCATCTGAAAATTATGGCCAAGCAGTTTTTGTGGGGGTTTATTTGTTTTGTTTTTATCTTTAAACAAAGACTCAAGGACTATTGACTTAATTGGTCTCCAGTTCAGGATTATGATTAACACCAGCCAGGAGCCATGAACACTCTCAGTCTTTTGTTTGCACTTGTCCAAGTTCTGTCATTTTAATCACAAAGCAGTTCTTTGACCACTAGACAGGATACCACATTTATCAAAGTGTAAAATCAATTTTGGAAGGCTAGAATGACCCTGAGAACCTGCAATATAAAAACCCACACAGGCTTCATAACAGAGGTGTCCAGCATGTGAACAGATGAAAACAAATGTGAGCTAGCATTGGCTGACCGCTGTGAGTTCATAGACCCTCGTCACACAAAATCATTTCCCTTGAAAGTACAATTGTACCGCAGCATTTGTATTACGTGCTTGGTATATACTGAAATCCCCATAATCATCTCTGCAAAAAAACCACAAACAATATAGCAAAGCCAATGTCAATCTGACTGCTGGATATGCGAATAGTCTGGAACAAAACCTTTATAATGGAGAACACAGTTTCATCCCAGAATAATAATCACAACATTGTTTTTACATTCCCTGGTCGTTCTTATCTCCAAGACAGGCACACTAGCAGAAAGACTCATCAACCACTACAATGAAAATGAACATTAGCCTTTTCCTGCTAATAATAACCAAAGAGTGAATTGGTGGAGACAGTACACATTGTAGCAGTTTTTCCACAACTGTTAACCAAAGCCAGACAGAAGTCTGAAGAACAATGGTGCAAGAAAATAGCCTTGCACGTAGAGCTATAAATCAGGGAATGGAACCACTTTTTTTCCCTTTAGTTAGATTAGCATGGCTCTGGTTACTGACTCATTACTTGCTCCCTCCACATCGTTAGACAGATGCATGAAATGACAAGTTTCAGTCTCTCCCTAGAAAAATACTTGTTAACTGAGAAATAATAACATGGACCCTCTGTGTATGCTTGGCACTCCAGGCATACTCTAAACAGGACTGTAAATCCAGTAATATCCTTCTACTTGGAGATGACAAGTCAAGTGACTGGCAGAATTCCTTCACAATGGTCCATAAGCTCCCACGTGTGCCACTATGCTGACTGTCTGATGACTGGCAGGATAACATCAGTACCAAACTGTCTTCAAGTTCCCATACTGCTACAATGTAATGACCCAACATTTGTTTTAGAGTAAGAGTGCATATTGCAGTGCACAGCTTGGCTGCTGCACACTCAAATGTTTACTAGCTTTAGATTTTACAAGAGCTTTGTTCAAAGACAAGATTCTGGGGCCTCAAGCTCCACCCGTCTCTTATACATATCATAGAATAGAATCATAGAATGGTTTAGACCATTCTAGTTCCCTAACCACAGCAGTACAACATTTTAATTTCTTTTTTTGATTAAAAAATACAGGAATAACTGTTGGGATAATACAGTAAATAGATTTCCAAATGAGTGACTCATTCATTGTTAATCATTCTGATTTTTCCCCAAAAAAGCATCAAATGTGAAATTATTTTCTGGGAGTTTGTTCCCACTGGGGACTGGATTTAAAGTTTTTACCTTATAGCATACCAACATAAATAAAAATCAACTGCATAAAGCTCATAGCCTGTAGGATCCCAACAGAGCTTGCAAGAAGTGTATTGGTGATTAAAAAGTAAATGTGGTAATAATACCTCCCTCTTACTATGCTAGAATTGATGATATTTTTGTTAAAAAAAACCCCACGTGTATTTGCCTACCATAAAGGTCTTTACAAATCAAGTTTTGATAGAATTCCACATGGGGAAGGTCAATGAAAAGATCAGCATCTAAAAACATGGGCAAAATTACAAAATGCCTTCATTGGTTCTGGAAGTCTTTATAATGTAACTTCTAAAGATTGACAGTATGCACTTAATAAGCTTGCCTCAAGATTTACTGAAGACAGTGAGAGTCTTTCTGCTGTTTTCCAAGCCCTGTATTAGGAAAAAAAAAGCGATATTATCCAAGAAACACTAGCAACAAACCACTCAGCTTTGCATTATGGAAGCCAATCACAATGCCAACTTTAAGACAGCTGCAGAGTCCCCCGCATGGCCGCAATGAAATACAGCTTTCATCAAAAAGAAAATCCAGAAATGTCTGTAAGTCAATGGAAAAAATAATTTATTGCAATTTCTTTTGCACATTAACGTGAAACATTTATACATATATAGTCTGTGCTGATAAGGTATACTAGATATAGACAATTTTTATACACAAATAATTGCACTATCCTATTTTATAATGCAAATATTCAGAAATTATTAGTCAGGTAAGAACAGATATTATTCACATAAAGATGCACTGTATGTTGAAGTTATGAAAGGTCTATGCATCTGAAACTTTGTCCACTTTTACTGACTGTATCAGCTGATAAAAGACATAATGTTCCCTTACAAATTTTACATCCCTTAATTCTGCCACAATGCCTAGAATATTATCAGGTCCACCCCAAGGCATAAAAAAAGATTACTTCTGAAAATCAGCAAGACCAAACGAAAATGCAACCATGACAACTATGTCCCAGCAGCTCATCTGTCCATTCTGGGGGCTCCATCAGAAAAGAATCAAAGCACTGTGTGTGGTCTAAAACTGTCCAGCAATCTATTATTGACATGACAATTTAACTTAGTTAATATAAGTCAATGAGAAGTACATTGCAAGTGAACAGCATTTCAGTAGAAATAGATTGGCACATGCTTCAAATGGCAGCATCAGATAAACAACTGCTCCCTTTCTAATACAGAAAATGTTTACACACCATTTACAAAGGGAAAGTGCAGGATGATATCAAAAGACAAACCTTTTCCTAACCAGGAATTTACAGTGCATCACGTGTTATTCACAAATTGAATGGGAAGCATGGTAATAGCAGAACAAAATCTGATAAACAACATTTATATAATAATTTTCATGATGCTGCTTTAGGTATTCTTTTTTTCATTGTTCTGCCTACCAACTGAAATATGTAACTTTCCAGAAACGTCACTGATCCACAAAACCACTATGCTTCAGAGATGAAGATGTAAAATATCAGACTGAAGTTGTTAGTTGTGGCATGCATACTAAAAGAAATCATTCAATATTATCTGGTGGTAGGAAGGGCAACATTGAAAGACGTGCAAAAATGCATACCAAAAAAAGGAAAGCTTGAAATACATGCTCATAGCAGCGCTGTAGCAATACCATACATTAAGAAAAAAAGATAGCAAGCAAGTCTGGAGAAAAATGATGAGTGTGATGTCAGCAGTAGGGTAACAATGGTGCTGCACACGGCAATGGGAGATATGACATGAAATAACATCCAACACTTGACCTTACTGCCTGGCACCCTAATTGGAGACAGTATTGCACCCTATCCAACGTCCTCTTCCTCTTCCCTCAGCTCAGAAAGCATCTTGCTTTGTTTCCTTGAGTGCATGCAAGTAGAATTTGAGAAGTAAGGGATTTTCTTAGAAGCAACAACATGGTGAGTCAATGCAGTGACAAAATACATCTTTTTCAACTTGCAACCAACATCAGGAAATAATACAGAAATGAAACACAACATAGGTAATGCACATATTTCTTTCCTAAGTGTTGTAGGTAGGAACACAAAAATTCCAACGTTCTGTAATGAACTACAAGTTCTGACTGAGATATTTTAACTTGTTCCCATCAGTAATGTGAGGACAGGACAGAAAAGAAATATATGTGAAAGTTTGGAATGACAGAAATTGCAGTCAGACATCTGAGGCTCTCTGCAAGCTTTATCATTTACAACAAATCAGCTTCTCAAGAGAGAAGCTTCAGCTGAACCTCTATTAAAATAATAATTATAGTAATAATCTTACAACATGCAAACAAGCAGATGCAAATTGAGTTATCGGTCACAGTTGATTTTGTTCTATGCATATTTCTGATGCAATTCTAATTTTGCTATAATGGTATAATGGAAGAGATATCCTAAATGGAAAAAAAAAGTAGAAAAGCAGCACTCCAAACCAACACTGATTCTTGTAAATCAGGTCTTTCTCAGAACTAAGTACCACTCATGGGGACTGACATTAGAGATGGCAACTTAAGAACCAAGTTTGAGGTATGCTGAGCTGCTCCAACCCTGTCATTTTGTACAGGGCTAGCAGAGAGACAACATATTTTAAGCCTTGGTTTCACATCTCTATGCCAACTGTATTTCGTCCTCTTTCCTCACCATATATTAATTACTGGGCTTCAGGGTAAAATATGCTAATAGATTTGCATAATAATTTTCTTCTAAGGGATATAATGAAAAGGAGAATATATTGCTAATGTGAATCTACTATAGATTTAAAGATATTAGAGGTACAAAACCTCATGGTAAAATACATTAGGACGTGCATATCTTTGAAAAGTCAGAGAGAATAAGACTGAAAAGAAAAACAAGTCTGCACCCTTGCCTAAAGCAAAGCGATTACTCTAAGGTAATAAAATATAAAAAGCTGGGTATCTCATTTCTGCTTTAGGACGCCAAATATTGTGTACAGCCTTTAAAGTGCCAGAAATAACATGAAGAGTAACTTCACAAGCCAAAGAGAAATTGCAAACAGTTCAAAAAGTTTTGCAGGAGTAAAACTCAGTGCACCTTCTTGTGCATGGACAAATGAAATTGTGCAGGGAGTGAAAAAAAATGAAAAGATTAGAGGATTATTTTCTTTCACTTTTCAAAATCATCTCTGACAAAATGATTATCAGTTCTAGTCACCACATGAATATATCTTTCTAGTCTCCTGCTCTCCCAAATGTACTTCAATTTAGAAAAGATGCCTGTGATGAAAGAAGTCCTTCTATCTAAAAGAATTACCTGTATATCTTAACTTCAGAATTAAAAACTAACAAAAAATTAGAGAGATGGCTTTTTGGTGTGCTTAAACTGTGAGTCTTAAGTGCTCCTGAAAATCAGGCTGACAGTATTTTTCTGTCAGGTTTATTCCTGCCCCATGTACCTCTCTACAAATTTCCAATTACTAGATAATACTATCAGCAAGTACCACTCAAGACTTCTGTGAGGACTGACAAAATCAACTATTGTACAAGATGTCTAAAAGGAAATAGCAATACTTAAGATTCTAAACTATTTGAACCCTATATTCATTTTAAACATGTGACACTGAAACAATGAAAATATCTACCTGACTCCACGCCCCTATGAAATTTTACATTTAAAATTAGAATGTGCCTTGCTACATATGATGCAACACAATTTATAATGCAGGAAAAAGTGTAAGGTGTTTAGTTAAAATATATTTTAAATACAAATATAGATTTGAAAGAATAGTAGCCATGTGAAATTATAATTGATCTTGATATAGAATAAATATAGAAAAGTATTATCAAAAGTGGCACCCAGAATATTATTGTAAGTAATACATACTAAAACTCAGACTTCAGCAGAGTTAAAGTATAGGCCCTCCCTTGAAGTTTAATACTGGGAGTTACTATTAAAATGTCAGTATTCATATACTTGGGTACCACTGGTAGTAAATCTGGAACAACTCTCCTAAAAAGCTCAAATAGAGTCTGCATTTAATTTTCAGAAGTGCATGAATATTCACAAAAGTAATTAATGTCTTATGACTTAAAAGAATTATTTCAGCCAAGGTAAATGATGACTTCCACTATCTTAGTCACGTGTATTTTTAAGATTAAATACATTAGCTTAAAACTCTCTTTGTATTACTTCAGGACAGAATTCAAGCTATATAAAATTTCTTTTACCCTTTTTTCTCCCTATTGGTATGTATGCACCCACTCAGCTATGGCAAATCAGCTGGCATACTGTAATCCAATTAAGTGCCTAAGTTTGTCGCACACTTACGAATCTAGATCTCATTGGCTTGACATTTTGGTTAATACATGCCCAGACTTCTAAAATTGAGTCATAAGCCTGAAGACCACTCAAGTGCTTGAAGAGCTTAACCCTACAACATTTTGAGAAGAGGATTTAGGCTCAGATGCCATTCAAAAGAAATAGTTTTCACTCTATATACTTCTAAAGCAAGACCTCTATCATGCAACAGCTTCTGAACAAGGAGATCCATCTGAGGTTAACAGGCTACCATATACGTCAGGTGTGAACCTTCCTGCAAGTAGTTGCTGGACTGCTTAAATATTTGAAGGCACATTTATTCACTCACCATGAGAAAGCAAGTACTGAATTTTTGAAGTGCTGATAACCAGACATGCCAACTAAACAGAAATGGACATAATATTGCAAAATCTTCTCTTACAGTGGAGAAATTCGTAAGAAGAGGGAGATATAAATATTTAAGCACTTGGCATT
Organism: Phaenicophaeus curvirostris; assembly: GCF_032191515.1. Classification (NCBI taxonomy): domain Eukaryota; kingdom Metazoa; phylum Chordata; class Aves; order Cuculiformes; family Cuculidae; genus Phaenicophaeus; species Phaenicophaeus curvirostris. Next base: position 33,740,466 of record NC_091395.1, on the reverse strand, counting down.
TGCTCAAGGACTTTTTTAAATACAAAAGTATTCTTTCAGGGACTGCATAAACTGTGTAGACAAATAATCAAGAACTTTAATGTGCTGTCAAGATAATAAATGCATTAATGAAATAGTGTTGTACAAAACCCTTCGTTTTTTCTAGGGAATATTTACTTTTGCAAATGCAAATGGGTCTCAGTGGCTTAGATGAAATTTTTCATGTTTATGCCTTGTTGAAAAAAAAAAAATTACACTCTGGTTAGTCATACCTCTGTCTCTGTACTCTTTCTGGACAAAAACCAAACCTGCATTGGTTCTTTTTTACCCTTCATTGAAACTGGACCCCTGTACTCCAGGTGGAACTGAGGATCTGAATTTTCTGGTGTCATAAGGCACCTGGAATTGAAAGAGAAAACATTTAACTGTATGTAATGCATGCACACCACACATTGCATAAAATATTAAACATGCTACAGATATACGAGCTAATTAACAAAAGAGTCATCCAGATAATTTTATTATATTTGCATACCAATAATGGTATATCACAATGCAATCCACCACAGAACTCACGTACTTAAAAATAATGTGTTGTGGGAGTCTTGTCACTTTCAACTCCAAAGACAGTTTGGTGTTATGCTAATAAAGAGATTTCTCTTAAGATGTGAACATCAATAAAGATACTCACCTGTAAGTATATTCAGAGACATTGATCTTTCCCTTTTCTCCAGTAGTTTCTGTTCTGCTTGTTAGATTGACAGTATTTCCAAAGAGACAGTAACGTGGCATCCTTTGGCCTATGACACCTGTGACTACCTCACCCGTATGGATTCCTATTGTTATCTTTAGAGAGAAAACAAACAAACCTGAATATTCAAAATCAATGTAACTAATTCGATGCTTCTGACTAAACACAGGTATTACACCATATCTATCTACTGGAGTTTATTTTCATCAAGTGCCACACCTGCCTCTTCAAAGCCTTGCATTTTGTGGTTTGTGTCACCTTTCTTTATTGCAGTCACAGCTCTGCCTTCCACATGAAAGAACAATCTCCATATTTTTCCAGCATGCATGATGCCATGCTGCCAAGTACTGTGAAATTTAAAAAGTGGAAAGAGAGGCATCCACTGCAGCTTTGCGTTTAATGAGTGCTCAGAAGATGAAGAAATGGATGGCATAGGTCAAGAAAAAGAGATGTTTCTCAGAGGAAACGTGGTATTTTGCATTTAAAAGCTCAAGAGATAGGCAGGGTTTTTGAGAAGTTTACTCTTACAGCACATAATGGTCATTTTAAAGCCCCAAATCAAACCTCACTTCTTTGTCCAGTGACAAGTACAGAGTTTTAAGCTAGGTGTTAGACCAATTACATTCATGGCATATGCATCACATTCATTACTTATCTTCCTCTCACAGACTGCTGATGAGGACAAGTCATTGCATCCTCTCTGGTTCCATATTAATGCCACAACATCTTCATAAAATTCCAGAACAAGTGAACTTTCACTAATATATATTGTTGTCATTACTTGTTGCCATAGCTGCCTATGGAACCAGTTTTCTTTTAATATTTTCTCATGCTGATATGATGCTCTGAAGCATGATCAAAAATATAATAGAGGGAATACTAACGTTCTGTTCATTGAGATGAATAAGATTCAATGAATTGTACTTGACATGCAATGGGAATTTAATTATTAGATTGAAATGATCAGAAAACAGACATTAACAATGCAGACTTAATTTAGTCCTTTAAAAGGTTAAGCACAATAATTAGATTTTAAGGTATGAGAACTGCACGTCATATCTACACGTGACTTCATATTATTTGTAGATATCAGACCCAAAATCTAACAATAACAAAGCCTGCATGAACTTGGAGTTACTTTTCAAAGCATTATCACCAAATCAAAGAATGGACTCTTCATTCAAGTCCAAATATTTACTAACCTGTACAGGCTCACCATCTACTTGAACTTGGCCTGCTATTTCCATCATATCCAATGCCAGGTGGCAGATAGATCGTGCATGATGAATGCAAGGTTCTGGCAGACCACTCACTGTCATATACTTGTCCCCAACTGTTTCCACCTATCAAGATACACACTTTTCAACTACTTCATTATCATGGGCTTTTAAGTACAAGAATGGATATAGTGTTTCCTACAAGTCTGCTTGTCCTTTCAAATACTTCCCCTACACTTTCATTCATATGCCCCTAATTCCCATCATCTCTCTTGTTATTGAAGAGAATTTATTGTATGTCAACAATGTAACCAATAAAAATGACACTGTGAATGTGTGAAGTGGAAGCTCTCTTTCGGGGTCTTCTGAATTTTTGTAGAAATGGAGCACTATGTTAGTTTTCATCCACACACTTGATTCATGGTACAGACATAAAACTGATTTATATTAAAAGCTAGGCATGCATTGTATAAATATAAGCACAGAATCATACACATGTATATATGGAATTTATATGTATCTCTCTCCCTATCTACCCACTACTAGCCACATCAGCCCCTACACCTAATTCCTAATGAAGGAATGAAATTCACATTGAATAACTAAATCATAAGTTATAATTTACAACCAGGAGATGCAAGTATATGACTGAAAAACTTAAAGCATGGGTTCAGCAAAACCACAGACTGCTTTTGTAAGTGTTCACACTTGCTAAACGTGGAAGTAGAATTATATATCCAATGGGCAGCTGTGTAGAAATCCTGCCCTTTATGTTCCTTAACACATTTAGAGTAAACAACGTACTCTTCTTAAGCTATGTAACAACAGGTAATACAGTTCAAAGACTGAGAGCATAACTATTTTTTTTAAAAAAAAGCTTGCAATTCAAAGGATGAAAAAGAGTGACATCATCGTATATTAAACACTTTGAGAATCTTCTGCTTACCTTATAAACAAATGGATTCCTTCGTGAATCAGTCAGAATATCAAATCTCGTGTAAAGATCATTTAAAAGATTAACAATCTTCATGGCTCCCTCTCCAGAGGCATGTTTACTACAAAAGGCATTGAATCCAACAATGCCACTGAAAAGAATGGTCACATTGTCATACCGCTTAGCTGGAACAGGACGCTTGTGTCTCAGCTCATTTGCCACTGATGGTGGTAGAACAGAATACAGTAATCTAAATATGTAAGAAAAGAAAGGTATAAGTGAAACAGAAAGAATGTAGAAAAAGGTCTTTACATCAGCACTCTTCAAATATTAACTTAGAACATCCCATAGGGTTTATAATGTACTCGCATCATCAAAGAGCAAGATATTTACTGAAGAATATGTTACTTGGGAAACAGGAACTGATCTACATCAGCATCTAAAGCCACGACAGATTACACATAGCACAATACGTCCAAATTACCACCAAAATGAGACATATTATATATTACTAATTCTCCTGATATGATCCGTTGATACTGTCTTGGATCATTTTTACTTATTGCTTAAACATTTTGGCCATATCCTCAGCTCATATAAACAGGTTTTGCAACTGATAACATAAACAGCTGCAAAAAAGGCCATGAAAAGATCAAACAGTTTTCCACCTTTGATCCATTAATGCATTAGTGCATCTCTTCTCTAGAGAACGCTGCTTACAAGGTTTATTGCTTTTTTTAATTAATAGTCTATATGACGTATTAAAACTTGTTCATGTTGCAAATAGCACAAACAAAATCCAAAACACACACAAAGAGCTTCACCCTACACTCAATTATTCCTTCAACATTATAGCTGCCATCTCAAGATGTATTTCTCTCCTTACATAGCTAAGTGGTCAAGCTGAAGACCTTTGACTCTTTCACAAATGTAAGCATCATTTTTTACACAGCCTTCTGCACAAACTCTCATTAGTTGCATCTTTGCAAGTTCACTACTGCACGAATTAAAATTAGTGAATACTTTGGGCACATGGTATAGTAACTTACGCTGTTTGTTGCAGCTGCTGCAAAGAAGGCTAGAATTCCTGAAGATAAAATGACTTTATAAAAAACTTCAACAGAAATGAGTAACAAAAATATTTATTTAGGCTTCTCTGATTCTTCTGTCTAACCCTTTCAAGTCTTTTTACAATAATTTCCGTTACTTTACTACAGAAAAAAAAAATCTGTCAATAAAATTCATACAAAACATAGCGTTAACCCACAAGAAACTCTATTATAGAGATGGGAATTGTGTTTAAAAAACAAGAGTCATCCATCAACCTCAAACCCCTTGTCATACAAACTTTTGTTTGTCAGTAGTCCTTCAGCTGAGCTGCTACAGAGTAATACTGCAAATTTTATTTTGCAGTTACCCGCAGAAATGCATTTGGGGCCCGATGCATTTATTATTGTAATGTACTCATATCTAGATAGTAATATTATCTAGATAGCCCCAAATCCATTTCCAAGGGAAACTATAAAATCAAATGCACAGCATTAGCCTGTTGCAAAACGTCACTTTTATATAAACTATTCTTGGGGTTTATGAGATATGTTTTTCTGTTCTATTAGCCTGTGAGCATGGCTGTCAAGAAAGACAAAGTGGTCTACAGGTGGCTTACAGACCTCTGTCAAATAGTAGCATTTGCACATTCATCAAATTCATCTTAGCTACAAGGACTGCATGTAAGAAAGTTTGCAAAACTACCGATTTAGGTAATTCACAAAGCAAAAAGGTTGTCAATTTACTTCTCACAACTTTGCTTATCAGGGAGGGAGTCATCAAAACACCTGTGCATGTAACAGCCTAGACTGCATACGACATTTGACAATCTAAATAAAGAAATGTTCTATGAAGTGTTAAAGTAAAATGTTCTTTCTTGGCTCCAAAATTATCAGCCCTGGAATATCTTTTATATTCCTTCCAAGATTCTGTTATTTTTTGAAGAAGATAGCTATAAATAGTATATTGCTGTGACTGTTTCAGCTCAAAAACAGGATTTGGTTCTTACGTGTCTGTCTTTTTCTTTTCATCTTCCAGTGCACGTAGCGTGTGCTGCAGTCTGTCAGTGAGGATCTCAAGCTCTTGAGTCAGTTTATATTCCTCTCTGAATTGTTCTCCCAAAAGAACCAGATCACGGGTAGCATCATGCAATGGAATATCACTCAAATATAAACCCCTTCTGGTTAAATCATCCAAGTTCATCACACTGCAATGTGGAGAAATAAATAATATGGGTACAATTAAAACTTGCCAAAGGAGAATTTAAAACTCAAATGAACAGCAGCAGCTGTGGAATAACAAAAGAAAGATTATGCTCCTGAAGTTCCGATGAGCTGTACAACATACCCCTTCTATAAAATACCTTATTTGTGTTCATTCATGTTAACACTCAGCTTAGAGTTCTCATTGATGAGTTCTATGAACATATCAAATGTACATTCTTGAGCATACAAATAAATGTGAGATTACATTAAGTTATCCTCTTCCCTTGCTGTCTTCATCCACTCTCTCCCTTTTACACAGGAGATGAACATATCATAACTATGTCATCTGGTGTGTTAGCTCAACATGCCCTTAGCTAAAGAAACCCTCCATTCAATCCCCTATCCCAATCACTTCAGCATAAGCATCAATGCTTTATTACTGTAAAACTAATGCAATGAATATATGAATATATTGTGACATTTCTTAGCATTCTCACACTAAGAAACAAAGGACAATTCCTGCCAGAAATCATAGAATCACGATGAATTCCCTCTTGTACAAATTGGGCCAGAGCATCCCAATGTTTACATTGAATTATTTAATATTCAGTCAAGTTCTGAAGTTTAAATGCTCCTCCCTCTTTTAGTATAAACACATCAAAATCAATGAAATCAATACCTGCATCAATTAATCTCTGTAGTTCTTTCGTAAGCAGTTCTTTCTTAGTATTAGTAATTGTAAAATGAAAATCAATATTATAGAACTCTTAAGATTTAAAGTACCTTGGTGAACAAAGAAAGAGAATGCTGTCTGCTTCAGGCAAGTAGATCATTTGCCCTTTCAGGCGTAAGCAGCTGATTTCTGTGCCAGTCAGTTCATCCTCACACTCCAGCTTTTCCACATCCAACAGCCCCTCCTAGTGATGAGAAGTCACAATTATATAAGGACAATGGCACATGTGTTACACATCAGGCCACATATGTAAGTGCCTTCACTATGAAGACAGTCAGAACGTTTGAAATAAATTTACAGCCCATATTAAAACCCAGTTAATTTCTCACTTGAACACCATACACTACCTTTATTTTCATACTGTGATTTGCTACTTCAAAGATACAAAGCATGGTTTCTTTGCCTTCATGTTCATAAGTTCTTGTTTTCTTCTATATGATTTCTTAACAATAGTCCAACAAAAGTATTGCCTATTTTATGGAGTTCTATCTGTGCTTGGCAGCATTCCTAAAAAATCTTGTTGGTTTCTCTCGGGTGCAGTTTCAATAAATAAAAGAAGCTCCTTGACGTAATAGGTACTACTCTACATGCTGCATTCATTCATCATCTGCCTTCTCTCCTGCTCTCTCTTGAGAAAAGGACACAGAACAGTGTATGAATGTATGTGCCCAAGCAAGAATACATTTCATCTTTGTTTGCCACATTGTTATGAAGCAAAAGTAAATGTAATTGCCTCTTCTATATTTACCTGGGTATAATGACATATAATGGGTTGGATCCTTACAAAGAAAGTATCAGACATGAAGTATACGTACTTCACCAGTCCTATAAAGCATCCTACTTTAACAGCTGCACGTGAATTCATACCGGTGACTTTTTCTTGGCTCAAGACTCAAAAGGGACTGAGCCTACTACTGTGTCAGTAATTTTCTCTGACAACTTCAGAGCCTTCAGCACTTCTCTCCAAAGCATACTTACTTAAAGAAAAGAGGTGAATATTCTCTAGTTACCTTGGTCCTCAGTACAAAGACTGTATTGATATGTGAGAGGATCCCATGGAAACTAATATCAATATGAGGCCGGACCAAGGAGAAAACTGACAACAAACTGCAATTTCCTGGCTGCAGCTAGAATATATAAAAACAAACAAACAAACATATATACATACACAGAGTGATTATATCCAATTTGCTTAGATAACAATACAGAATGGAAGAGAATACATACACTTCTCCATTAAAACACAAGTTTTTTAAAATAAGGATTTTACAGCAGAAGTGTAGTGAATTCAAAGTGCAATTCTAGACTGTAAGATGACTTTGTAAAATTGTGTTAGACTATCATATTGACTATCTGTCAAACTGTTTCCACTCTAGAGTAAAAAAAGCTTTCCATTGTTTTCCTCCTAAGTGACCTCCTTCTCCCTTTTCAATAAGATATGCTCTCTAAAGCACCAACTCTGGTACTAAGTATTGCAATAGCCATCCTCGGTAGGCTGAACAGCCATAACTGTTCAGTGAATGCCCTTGAGAAAAATCTGGCAGAGCTACTTACACAGTTCTTTCAAACCTTCCTGCAAAATTCAGAGAGAAAACAAATTGCAGGGAAAAACAAATAACATAAAATTACACTTTAAAAGTATGTCAATGATTCAAAAATAGCACAGTTATGTGCTACGTTAGCCTACATAATTGTAAAGATCATTTGATCTTTTCATCATCTTACCTTTTGCTTCTCTCAAATTACTGCTTTTACCTGTTGTTTATTTTTAGAAACACTCTCAGCTCTTTCAGGTAAGAATTGAGGTATCCTATTCATATACAGAATACATAACGTTAAATGGACCTCTGAGTACTCTTTCACTGTAAATAACCAGAGGAAATTGCAGCAGCTGCAATCAGTTCAGAACACATTAAATACATCACAGTTTGGCTCATCTAAGTCAATACTGATGCTTTTGATACACGAGCCAAGAAAGTATACTACAATTTCTGTTATTCTGCTCTTCAGTTATAGTGCATCTGACAGCTCAAGTATTTGAAAATATTACTGTCAGTAATATATATAAATATATAAATATATAAATATACAAATACCTTGCCTCTGTACATGCTGCTACGCTGTACAGTAGTATGGGCAAGACCATTTCCTGAACCCCAAGCCAAGTCTCATTGACTGCCACACATCCACCTTAAAGAGTTCTGCCACTTTCATAGCAAATGTATTTTGGAGTGAGCAATGACAAAGAATCGGGTATCAAGCTAACACCTGCATTGTGAAGGAATCAGATTTTCTCTGCTCAAGCTTACTCTCTTACTGCACATGGGTATGATCATAAAGAACAGAGCTGTTGTAGAATCAAGGCTATTTTCACAGTCTTTTTTTCAAAGAAGAACACAATGTAGTAAATATTATACAGTTAAGCAGGAATACTTTTTAGACAAGAGAATTCTAAACCTATTTTATTCATCTTTAAAATAAATCTGTGAAGCATCCAGCATTACGAATCTCTTATGATTACCCATGCATGAAAACAGTCTAACCTGTGGAAGGACTCTGTATATAGCATTGCCACACTGCGTGACCACCAGATCTCTGTCAAAAATTATGTGGAATGGAAAGGCCTTGCAGAAAGTATAGGGACTGATACGAGACTCTTGGGTGCCATTTTCTTCAAATCTGTCAAGATCTTCATAGTAGTCCTCTTCTTTAGACTCTTTTTCCTCAATTAAAAACTGAATGTGGTCACATTCCTCATTTCTCTGTTGAATAACCTAGAAAAATAAAGGTAAAAATGAAAAGCTGAAAACTCTGCTACCCATTAATAATGGCAATGCTACCATGATGACAGGAATACATTAAGAGTTCAAAGATGAATTCAAGAATGATAATGCATCTTGAAAAATATTATATTCTAATAAGTATTTGTGATTTTAGAGAGTCTTTACAATTCCAGGTGAATAATCATACCTTTGCTTAGCCACAGTGCTCTCTGCACGAACAGTGTATTGAAGATCACTCAAATATGATTTATAAAGCCAGAGTGAAGTGCACATCCTGAAATTAGGGGTCCAGGCTCAGCTTATACTTGCTTTTACGAGTACATGCCAGAAAACAGGACTCTCCCCTCTCCTTGAATAAACATGATGCAAGCCCTGAATTACACAGACCACTTGAATCTTTATTTTGATGAAAGCTGTTTGCAAGGTCTATAACACAACAACAAACAGTGCTGACCAGAGGATGCGTATGCCACAGTCAGCCAGACAAAAAGTGGATGGAACAAATATTTGAATACACAGTACTTACACATCCAAGCAGTGATGACTGCAAGATCAGGACCAGTACATAAAATTAAAAGCAATTACGACCTTCTCCAAGCTGTATTCCATATTAAATATAATCACAGCAAAACCAAAGTCACGTAACATAAGTTGACTCTCAAGTGTCTTGAATACAGCATTTCACACTTTACTAATTTACTCAAAGTTAGTAAAAAGTATGAAATTACTAAGGATGATTTTGTTTGCAGTGAGAATCATGTATTCTAGTATAATCAAAGCTAATAAGTAATAGAATAACACAATTTGCCTTGAGAGGCCGAATTCACCTCTTCTCAAGCCTAATTAGATTTAATGACTGGAACAGAACAACTCTATTTACACAGTATTGTTTAGTGGCAACTTTCAGGAACATGTTGCACCTGATTCTCCTTTCATGTAGAGTCTGATCCTAAAGCCACTGAAGCAAAAAAAAGACTTCTTAAAATCTCTAATGCATCCCAATTCTGCCATTTACGCATAGTCTAGCCACAGAAATAAAAAAGTTACAATATCAAAACAGAATGGACATGCAAAAACACTGCACTTGATCCCCAAGATGTTTACTTTATTAAATATTTCTCCTCCACAGCTGTCAGCCATGCTAGTGTATTGGTTAGGGAATGCCGATTCCTTTATTTGTTCCTATACACATGGAGGACTGTAAAACATCAAAGCCATATTTATTGCTAAATGATTCTTAAGTTAAGAAGGTAGTGTTTCTTGATCTCCTATTTGACTATCCATTTAAAGGAAAGTTAGGCTTTACTAGAGGACAGTTCAGAGCAGGAGCCTGATTTAGGTGCTCTGTACTATGTGCCGCACTAGCTTTCCCTTTCTATGGCATACATAAGTATGTTAGAGAAAGACCAACCTACTTAATCTACCAGCTAATGTAGGTACCTAAAGCTGGACGAACAAACAAGTTCAAATGTTAATGGCAACAAAACCTAACTTCCTCAAGAAACTGTGTTGGTAATCCATATGGCAGTGTGTGGCAAAAAGAAGGGGGAAATTATGAGCTAACCTAAGGTAAACCTCAGAAAGAATATGCGGTGAGGAAAACAGGTTATGTGGGTTTGTCTAGAAAAATGGAACACAGTGTAGATGGAGACCTAGTTTTCTGAATTCAAGGTTTAAAGGTTCTCCGTGTCTTCCTATTCTTTTAAGTCATTATCCCTGAGACTGTGAGAGACTATTACAGAATGCAGTTACAGTCTTAGTTCTTACTTTCTAACATTCATACACACTCCCACAGGTTTTATTTTATTATTACTGCATCCAGAAATAGCTGAGATTATACACAGTAACAACTGTGTAGAATTATCACTAGAACTGATCTATGCTTCAACATAATTTTCAGTCTTGGATCTTACTTCAAAGAGATGCTCTTGCCACAGCTGGAAAAAAATGCATACTTTGGATGAAAAGCTTCTTCACTTGGCAAAGTCTTAAAATTCAGTTTTAAAGATCTAATAATTTCATAGGAACTGTTCATATTAACAGCATATCACTTTCCAGATATATTAACATTATCACCTAGTGACCATTTTAGTTACTGCATATTAGTATTCTTTTACCAACCTGCACCTATACTTACAGTTTTTTACCTGCTAATATGCAGCACCTAATGGACTTTCAATAAATTCACATTCTTTTCCATTTATTAGAAATGAAATATGCATCAATAAATAAAACTGAAGTGTTGGTTGTAAAACAACACCAATAAAAATTCAACTGCTATATGTTTCATGACATCTAGCTAAGTTTGAGACATGATCCTCCACAGACCCTACAAGCTTACACAGTGATAAGTCGCTTATCACACACAATGTGCTGTTTTCCTGGCTTTTATAGAATACAACTGTGTCAGTAAAAGAGCAAAGCTGCAAATTTCTCAGGCATCTTCAACCATCTTCATCTTCAATAGTTCATTTGCAGCACTATTTTTGACCAGACTCCATGGCAGCTAGAAATGCTCGCTGTTCTAGTGCATCGTGTTAGTGCAGCAAATGAACAACAGGTCAAACACATGGAAGTGTGCCAGATCTACAAGACAGCCATAGCTGTGGACATGGCTGTTTTACTGAATTTGATTCTGGTCATCTATGGACAGACCCTTATTAACAGAAGCTACAACCACACTCTTTCCAAGGCTAAGAAAGCTACTGATTCATCCTTAAATATCCTTTCCATTGGATATGTAATTTCATGATGTCTTTTCTGCTCACATAATTTATGCACTAACTAATCTTCCTATCTCGTGATTTCATCCACCTTATCAACAAATTTGAAATAAGCACTTGTGGCCATTAACCAAGGATGTTAGATTTTATTCCTTCAGCCTTGTACCTACAGATCCAATCTCAATGGCCAGATACTTATCTGGCATGAAGACCTGCCTTAGATACTATGCAAACTAGAATAGAACTTATCTATTATTTCATTCTGCAAGTGAAGTTCACAAGCCATGGAATTTTCATATCATTTAAATATTGTTGAAGAAGCCCCTGTTAGATGTTTGATAAATTAAGGTTCTGTGACAGAAGCAAAAAAGTCAGGAATCAAGTCTAATTCTTCCTCCCCCTACAGTCTTTGTTGGTGAAGTGGTATCAGTTCATGACCTTCAAGAGCTCAATCACCATAGTAACTGCATTTAAAAACCGAACGAGAAAAATCACTCTCCTAGTTGCAAAGAGAATATATAACATCTAACTGCTAACCTGCCTGTGCTTTCCAGAAGATGTATCTTCAGCATTTGTCCTTGCTTAGCCAAGTGAAAAGTCACAGCAATATTTCAAGGAAGGACAATTCAGAGAACAGTTATTTCAAAATTACTTCATGGTTTAATATATTTGGTGAGCTTCACAAAAGACATTAAATCAAGCAGTATTGCTGTGACATTAAACTTTCACTAATGTATTTCCAAGACAAGACTCAATTCTATAGATAGGAGCATGTCCCCAAGATACACTTGTATCTCATCACAGGGGAGGGACGGAAGGGATCTTTTTCCATCAGATTGTGAAGGTTAATATAAAGTCAGGGTTTTGCCATTTAAAGGTCAAGACCAGATGAAATTCTTATCTCTTCTGATCAAAACTGACTGTGCAATACTACTTGACAAACTTCACTTCATGATGATCCTGAGGCAATGTTCACTGTGGAAACGGTACCACCCATAGCTTTGCAAACTCAAAGTTAAAATTGCAGGTACATCTCCACCTAGCAGCTGGTTTCACTGCAGAGGCTCTCACTCCATCAAACCTCTGAGCCTGCAGCTACCAGTTTCCTGCTGCCCTTGTGTCAGAATTAGAGGTTGATTATGCTCCACAATTGACTTCTCTTCACACATAGTTAGCATTTTAATGTTTGGATCAGTACTGCTTGCCCTGCATAACAAGTATCTAAGCAGTTTTTAGGTCAACTCTCTAGCTGGTCAGTCTGGTTTTGTTTTTAATATGGCTATTAGTAATGAGACAGTCATAAACTACTATCCTGTCAAGGATTCCTGGCCTTTTCTCATTTGATATTGCCTACCATATTCACTGTCTAAAAGAAAGATTTTGATAGTCTGCTCTCAGATAATAACAGAACTGCAGAAACCTGTTTTCCCAACAGATTTTTGGGGCTTTGTAGGATTGTACAACATTCTTCCTTAACCTTTACCATTTGTAGCCTTGAGGAAATCCCTGTCCCGAGTTCACCTTCACATGTCACTCTCATTAATACACAAACAACCTCTGACACATGAAGTAAAAGGCGGCATAGCCAGAAGGCTGCTTACAGAGATCTCATGCTAAAGCTGATTACCAGCATCATGAAGACTTTTAGATATCAGACTGAGACTTGCAGAAATTAAATATTCTTAGCATGTTCTCAAAGGCAGCAACTATTCTTGGAGCAATACTTGCTGCAAAAAACATATAGTCTTAGCTCTATTTAGCTAAAAATGGGTTACCATGCCAGGGAAGATAAATTGGACTTCAACTGATTAAGCAATTAATGTCAACCTCGGCATTCCTGAACTATTCATCAGGAACTGTGAATCCACATTCAAAACAAACTGCCTTCCTTTCAGTACTAACAGAGTTTAACAGAGACAAACTGAGACTTTCTTTTTTTTTTTTTCCTGTGCCTTCAGCACACACATCCCCTAGGTGTTACAAAAAGGCACATTTACTGAAGGACACTATTCTGGAAAAAGAAAGCTCTAGTCTATATATGTATGTTCTGTGTGAAACTGCAGAAACATGATAAATTTAAACATTTTTTTCTATTCAGCTATTTCACCCAAAGAAACAATCTGGGACAAAACAAAAACAATACATTTTTCTCAATATTTACTTTTCCTCTTGTGATAATGAGATTCCTTGGGTTTCTCTGCCAGCTGAGGGAGGTGATCCTTCCTCTTTACTCAGCACTGGAAAGGCCACACCCGGAGTGTTATATCCAGCTGTGAGCTCCTCAGTACAAGAGAGGTATGGAACTACTGGAGAGAGTCCAGTGAAGGGCCACAAAGATGAGTAATGCACTGAAGCATGTCTCAGAAGAGGAAAGGCTGAGACAGCTGTCATTGATCATCCTGGAGAAAAGAAGGCTCAGGAGGATCTTATCCATGTGTGCACATACCTGAAGTAAAGGTACACAGAGGATGGAGCCATGCTTTTTTCAGTGGTGTTTGGTGCAAGGACAAGAGGCAATGGGAACAAACTGAAACACAAGAGGTTCTATCTGAGCATAAGCAAATATTTTTCTGCTGGCAGGGGGACTCAGCACTGACATCAGTTGTCCAAAGAATTCGCAGAGCCTCCTTCCCTAGAGACAGCTGAAAGCTGTCTGAACGTGGTCCTGAGCAACTGGCTCTCAGTGGTTCTGCTTAAGCAAGGGCGAGGTTGGATAAAAATGACTTCCTGAAGTTCCTTCCAATCTCTGTCATTCTGTGCCTCCATGTAACCCATTAAACAAAATCTATCCACTTAATGACATAAGAACAGTATTACTGTTAACAATTAAGATCTGCCACCATTGTCACTGAAACTGGTAATACGTAAGACAAATTCAAGCAAATTTCATTAAAACACAGAATTAGAAGCATGCATTCTCTCAAGCAGATTTATCTAAGCTTTTTTCCTAAAGAACCAGAGAAGAAAAGTGGATAATAAAGTATTAAACATCAAATTGCAAATATCAACTTTACACTAATATAAAGAGAACTGCAGAATACTAAACCAGTCCTGTGTTGGATTATTATGTAAACACTTTGGATAAAAAGACTTGAAAGGACAATTCCAGAATATCAGCTTTGTTCTTGTAAATTGGGAGGCAACTCCCATAATAACATCAGAAATGTAGGGCTAGGCATTGAGGCTCTTATCAGTTCCAAAAAAGACTCTTCCTTAAGCAAAATTCTAACTAAAGCATCAGCCAAAAATTTTACAGAAGAGGCATTGATTAGTCCACAAAAACTGAGGGGGTGAAAAGCAACTCCATTATTTTTCTGTGCTGTACTATTTCAAACAATGTAACAGTCTGGAATACAAAAGCATTAATTTACTAAACCAGGAGCACGTGATCAAGATGAAAGGAGTCAGTCAATTTTTCTTCTCCTGCTCTCACTTTTGTGAAGAGTATAAAAGTAACACATTACCACAGTAGCGGACTTACTCTGTTATAAAATCCTCACTCTGTACCATTTATGATTAATAACTGACCTGTGGAGTAATGGAGGAAGACTTTCATCGTCTGTGTGGATAAGCTGCAAATTTTGGCACTCTCACCTTACAGAAACAAATAGCTGATTATTGTCTGCTTATATGCCACTGAAGTTTGTGAGCACCTGTGCAGTAAAGCACTATTTAATGTCATTAAAGGTGTCAAAAGCTAGGCTTCATAAACCAGCAGAGACAAGAAAAAGTTCAGGGTTGAGAGCACATGACTTTCTAATAGGGGCCTTGAAAAAAAAAACACAGGATAACAGACAAAATGAAATACTGACAATAAGCACTTTCTCCACTTTAGAGGTGATACCTACCTAACTACCTACATATGTTGCACCTATGTGCTTTTGGCTCTGACGATCTGGAAGAATAGTTTGGATTTAAATTAAACTTTGTACTCACTCACAATAGGTTTGACCAATACTATTGAATTACTATTTAATTGCAGTACAACAATGAAATTTCCAGAAAAGCCTAACAAAGTCAAATGAAAATGAGAAGTAACTTTACAATCAATATTTAAGCCTTTTTGGAACATATTATTTGTGAGAAATTCTACATGGTTTTCATTACTGTCCAATAAAATATTCTCAGCAAAGGAATACTCAGGCTGAGGAGATAATTTGTCAAGTTTGTACTGGTTGCTGATTTCCACAATCCAGATTTCTCCTCTGTCCCACTGATGAGTTTTGTCTTTGCATGACTCCTCGACTATGCTGGCAGAACTCAGAGTCTCTGACAGACAGAACACCAAATCACATAAAGGAACAGATGTGGGTAAAAATAACCCAGAAAAAAAACCCAAACCCAACTTGTTATCTTGAACACAGTTCATTTCCTCAGTATAGTTTATTGCATAGCTTCACAATAGCTGGAGAAACACAGCTGAAGAAGCTGTCCTAGGACGAGCTTAGGCAGTAAGAGAAGGGGGACTGCATAAGCTGCCTGTGCTACCAAAAGAAAAGCTTGTCAAGCAACAGCTTTAGCACTCTTGCAGCCAACTTTCCAACATGGTTCTCCTTGTCTGTCTCAACGGTTTGAATAAACAGGGATCTAAGAAAAGGATTGTTTTGATTCCATTGCATCCTTCCGTATCTGATTACTAACACCTGCTACAGAAGTCTGAACTATGAATTTCTACAAAGTAGAATCTAAACAAGGACATCAAATGTATCACCTTCACTATACAGAACTAGCCATTCACTATAAGCCTGAGCTTGCTCATAACAAGAAACTAAAAGCCAAATACTCTGATATAAGCAGTACAAATATGTTTGTAATTGAGTTCCTTGTAAATCTTCTATACGAACAAGACCACGTTTTTGTGATACAGTCATGAAACTGGAACTGATTTTTTAAGCAATTATACGACGAAACTCTGCTATGTAACATGACTAGGGAATAGTTAAAAAAAAAAGAATGCTTGCTGTATCTGCTTAGATTCTTTTCTACTTGATGAAGAGTAATTTATATCAGTTGCCATATTACTAACACCAAAAAGCTTTTATTTGCTGTTTTTTCCAGATATATCTGCACCTTGGACCAAGCTGATTTTATACCACTACATATTCAAGGCGTGATGAATTAAATCTTTTGGTTCCTCTGTATAGACACAAAGTGGAAGCCTCTTTCTCATTTCACAAGTGACTTGGCACACTTGACATTATGCAAACTCTGTGACTGATGAACATTTTTCCACTTCTGTGGCTGCAGGTGTGTATCCTACCACATTGCCACACAATGGTAGTGTAAGACCCATGAACACATCTTTATTCTGGGATCTGGCATGCAGGCTGGGAGGAAAATACTCTGCTCACCAGCCAGGCCTCATCAAGGCACATCAGCATCACAGTCTGCACATAGATGAAGAATCTGGGACACAAAGACAGAAAGTCCATGTTCTCACATAACACAGTAAACAGTAAGAAATATATGCCAAATATAAAATGAAGCATAAAAAAGCATCTGAAGTAACCCAGTATCTAACTTCTGTACATGTAAACTCTGTGTTAAAATAAGGCAGATTTGTTCCAGATTGATTCTGTTTGCAAATTAGTGCTGGCCTTGTTTGCACATGGCTAACATGTCCTTAAAGCACAAGAAATGATGATGGCTCTTCCTGAGTCAGTACTGATGCCCCTGCTTCACAGAGGACAGTAACAATGAAAATAATTGTTTTGTCATCACTTCAATTTTTATTTTCTTGATTTTGTCCTAATGACATAAACTTTCAATGTATACATCTCTTCAGGTATTACCTTCATATCTATTTCTGTACCGTGGATCTGTTGAGCTACTGTTTTGATGATTCCAATGACAATATCCTGGAGACCCTCTCTTTCAGAATAGTAATGCAGAATGAGACCCTTCCCCTTCTCAGCATCAGTGCATCTAAAGGAAGGGGCTCGCATACCCGGGTAAATAGTAGCAAGGTGGTCATGCAAAGCATCCAGGTTCTGAAAGAAGAAATTCAAAACATGATTATAAGCCATTCACTTATTAGTTCTGAAGAAAGTAAATACATATTCTGTTTAATCTGAACATCCCTTTTCTCCTACTGCTCACACTCCCTGTGCATTTATCTTATTATCTGTGGAACTGTCATTATAGCAGGTTTTTCAGGTAGCTTGCGATGCTCTTTCCATCTACTGTGGCAATATTTGGACAATGAACAGCATGAAAATTAGCACTATTAAAAACTACTCCAGATAGTAAGAATTCATGCTTCGCTGTGCTCTATTTTGAAACACTACAATGATTAAGAACCTTGTATATTCTTCTTAATCCTGTACCTCACCCATTTTCATCCCTTCCAAATTCTACTCCCTATAATCTCCTCTTCAGATATGAATTTAGGAGTCAGATACAAGTATGCATGTCTGAATAAACACAAATCTTTTCCCATATTCTCAATGAAACAGGCTACTTCTGACAGCTTAACAGTCAATCCAGGGCCTGACAAAGCCTTTTTGAAGTAAAAATTTAAATAATTAAAGGATCAACCTCAAATACGTATTTGCTTGGAGAAAAACTGAAATCCATGGAATACACAGAACACATCACAGCTGCTGTAATAATGTTTCAGAACAGGTTATTCAAGAAAGGTAAGAGGTTGTCTGTTTTTCCAGCTGATATCCTCGACATCTTATGTGTTTAACTTTAAATTTTGACCACACAAATTTCTATCTGGAGAGGAAAATAAATGATAAATTGATAGGTATACCTAATAAGGACATTAAAGGGAACAATGAGATCAA
The DNA here is from genome assembly GCF_032191515.1 of Phaenicophaeus curvirostris. Classification (NCBI taxonomy): domain Eukaryota; kingdom Metazoa; phylum Chordata; class Aves; order Cuculiformes; family Cuculidae; genus Phaenicophaeus; species Phaenicophaeus curvirostris. The sequence continues at coordinate 33,722,303 of NC_091395.1, read as the reverse complement.
AATCCCACTTAGAACACAAACCTACTTCTGACTTTGATTATGAAGCAATTATCATGGCTCCAGTTTGCTATTTACTGTATACTTAACAAAGGGCAACCGAGAGCAACCTTGCTGTGTAGTGTTCCAACCCACACAATTATTTATCTATGTTGTAAAATCCATATGACTCCTTTACATCTTAAGTCCAGAACATTACTTCATACTTTAATGTTGTTCTCCCACCTCCTAGGTGACTGCTAGCACTAGGCTTAGCATATTGTTTTCTGATAGCACAGGGAGAAGTGAGGTGAAAATACCTTTGATGCGCTTTCATGAGCATCTGTCAATCATTTTTTATTTCCATTTTTATTTCCAAAAATTTATGGAAGCATACTGAACTTGATTTCATGTGAGCTGTGAAGTGCTCAAACAGCTGCCTAATCTCCTGGGAGGCCTTCAGAAGACATAAGACTCTTAGAAATTAATTTCATAGGATACACTCAGCCTGAAACTTCTTCCTTTAGTTTTTCAGTTAGTTTCAAATTCATATTTTTGTTGCTATATCAACATCTCCAAACTAAAATTAGAAGAGGCAACAATCTAGGAGTCAATTCTTTCCAGCTGTTAGTGGGCATTCAACTGTAAAAAGCATAATGCTTGAAGGCAAATTCTGTAAGAACTTTGCAGGGTTCAAGATAATAAAACTGGAAGACACTGCTCTGAAAGACTGTGGATGGGAAAAGAGTGAGAGAGCTGACTGGCTCTGAGGGATTGCCCCGCAATCTCCTTAATCTATCGGAGAACTACTCTTCCAGTGCACATGCCTCAGAAACAGCTGGGAGTCATTGGAAAAAAACTCTTAGGAAGATACATTGGAAAAAATAATAATTTTCCAGATACAAAGTCATCAACACCTGAAGAATTTCAAAAGGAGTTTGTAACAAGAAATGGCCAATATCAAGGACAGGATTTTTATAAGATGGTTGTCTAATTATGAAGGCCACTTTGTCACCCTAACACCCCATTACTGACTGTGTCACAGGTGACCTCATGTGATATGTCCTCCAGTCTTGACTATCTAATCATCCAGGATGGGGGACTTGCCCCAGGACGTATTGCAGCTGCCTTCCAGTCCCCTATGTGTATTTTCTCCTCATACACAGAGATCGTCACGTGAGCAAAGAACTCACTGTATTCAGAACTTTGCTACAACACAGTCAAGAAGCAACAGGGATGTGCTTCCAGACCAAGGAGCTGAAATCACTCCCAGATCCTGTCATTTGGACACTGTCATTGTCACTCCCAATCCTATTTTCTGTTGCTTGATCCATCCCATATTGATACTGCAGCTTCTAGAAGAACAAATGTGTCTGCTTTTCTAGTTTGTTCACCCTCTGTGTCTGTGGACCAGAGGTGGAGTCAGGTACAGGTAATAATAGGTTAAGCTCTCTACCTGAATTGTCAGCTCCTGGACTGCTCAGATGTGTGCCAGAGCACACAATGGGATTGGAGATGCTAATTCTAGAGCTTTGGAGAGCAGTGATGGGCTCCACAGTGAAACACAAAGGGATCTCCAAATAAGAACAAGCAGTGATACTAAATCAGGCTCATCCTGGTCTGTCTAAAATCAAAAGTTGTGATTGGCAGCTGAAATATAAAGATATGCAGTCCAGCTCTGGGTAGCATAGAGCACCTGTAAACTATTCTAAAAGAGGAATTAGTCCCTGAAATTTATTGTACTGCAATTATGAACAACCAGATAGCCATGTAAATGATCCCCTAAATTAGAGAACCAACCACTACTCCAATGTTTAATTTTCATTCAGTAGAAAGTTACTGAACATAATATAAAAGCACGTTCTGGGTTTCTTAGGAGGTACCTCTTTTCACACTGCTTCTTCTTGGCACAGCATCTTTCAATATGACTTGCACTTTTCTAGGCTTGTGCTTTTCATAGAAACTATAAATACGAGGTTTAGTTGTGCTATCTTTTTCCTTTTTCATGAATCCTGAAGTACCTGTGTTTCATCTACGAATAAACTAAGTTTCCCCTGAGATGTCAAGCGAAACAGAACATAAATACAAGAATTACCTTGACATGCTTCAAAAAGCTGCAGCCCTTAATTATTTTGGATATCCTGGACTCAGTACAGATTTCAAGAAGCACCTTTTGGAACTCTGTTATATATTTTAAGAATTTGACAAAAGCTCAGCAGCTTAAAACCAATTTGCACCTATTTTTATAATAGGCATATAAATTAGTTTCCTGACCTAATCTGACTGCTGGAAGATGCAGAAATAACAAATCATGAATAATGTTGATTTTCCATCATAATAAAAAGGTAAAAAGTACACTTCTGGCAGAGCTAGCAACACATTAGTCCTGATAAAATTTACAGAAGTATATAATAGCTCATGTCATCTGTTAACAGTGAAATTAAAACAAAGCAATTTAAAATACTGTCACTAGCAGAACATAAATGCAAGCTGTTCACACTTTTATGGAGGTTTGGTGTGCACTCCAAATATGTCCAGTCTTTTCATCATCAAACATGGAAAAGATTGGAAAGAGAAGTACACTATACAGAAATGGGATGAGAGAAAGGAAAAAGAGAAGGACTGGCCCACCCATGTGTACACAAAGATATGGATCAACAGGCCAACTACACCTTTTTTTTCCTTATCGCTTATTCTTGCTCAAGCCCAACTGCAACTTCAGTACAAGTAATTTTTAAAAATTACATTTATCTGAACACTTGCTTTGAAGGCAGCCTGTGAATGAAGCTATGAAATATAAAGGACGGCACATCCCACAGACAGACACTGGTATACAAATCACACATAGTATACACATGTTGGAGCATACACAAACCCTATCTGTCTGTCCAGCAATTACAGTCCATGGGATTCATACAAGAAATCTGGGTTGACTAAATCTAGGATTCTCTGAAACAATCCAGGTTTGGGGGCAGGTAGTGAGATACAAAAGTAAATATTCTAGTAATCCAGCAAACAATGCACTCTGGTCTTTTCACGTACTGGTGTTGGAGACATTTTAAGGGAACTCATGACAAGAAGCTGCTAAATGTATAGTGCAAATCAACTGAGATTTGACACTCAGCTTTTGGGCAATCTCCCATGAAATCTTAATCAGTTCCATGTTTTTAAACCCATTACAGCACACAGTTCTCTCCAAGAGTGACATATAACACAAATCTTACATCCAAAGTGTTTTTCTGAAGTGTACAATTTTCAAGTGACAAAAAGGGGAAGGCTGCTTTTTCTAGAAATCACACTTTAGAGCAGTCAATACATTTCTTCCACACTATTGAAAAATTCTTTTTGTTTTGTTTTATAGCGCAGTATCATGCTGTTCCTCAGTTAAGAAAACACAAAAATTGACTTAAACACTGCTGCTCTATCCTACCTCAGTTCATGGAAAAAGGATACTGTCTTAGAAATAAGCTATGTATGAGCCTTAGCTCTGTAAATAATGTACAATTAGAAATAATCAGTATCTATAATTAGTCAAAGAGAACATAGGAGTATAAATATCCTACAAGTTGGAAGATCACATTTTCTATTAATATAAACAAGAGAAATCTTTTTACTTCACACAAAACCAGACAATTTGAACTGGTGAATTTTTTTCACATCTCTTGTACTCCATACTTCTGTTACATATGAAAATGCCTGTTTAAAACTTTTCTTATTTATGAATCCATCTGCAATCACAGCTTACCTGCCTTCCCATTCCTTTTTTTATGAAGCTGAACACTCAAAGATGCTATGAGAAATTTATTACTCTATCAGGTAACTGAAGAGTTTATTAACTGAGAGGGAAAGAGAACAATGCCAAAACTGCTGAGCAGTGGAAAGCTCTATAGAACACCAATACCAAAGAACAAAGTTTTCAGACAACTCTCCACAAATAACTGGGAGGTTATAAAGTACAACCTGTATCCCCAAATTTCAATCTAATCTGTTGATTAGACTATATTTCTGTCTCATATCTGAAACAACTTGGCACAGAATTTTTACCTGCAAAAACTCTCTGACATTTGAGCCCAAGACACGTAGAATTGTATCATAACCAGATTCTTGACAAAACACAAAAAACATCTTCCCAAACATTTGAAGAATTTCTCCAGCATTCAGATCTAGTAAAAACAGGAAAATATGATTCAGTTGAAACACTGCATTTCATGCACTCTGCTTACAACTTTAGTCTCACATTCATAAATAAGGAAGACAGTATCCACGCTCCACCCAGATCCAGTAGATCAAGAATACGAGAAAAACAAGATTAAGGGTCCACTTGGCAAGTAATGAGTATTCATAACAGGAATTTCATCAGGATTTACCAATTATAATTATGACTTTGTTGTGTTGTGCATTTCACGCATCAACACCCTTTTACATTTTGATACAGATAAGAAATCACTACTTGAAAATAAAGGAATTCAGTAGTTAGCAGTGAGTGCCTTAGGAGAGTTACTTCTGTTTTACAACAGCATAAAACCACAAGCTGGTCCTGTTCAACATTACTACAGTTATCATAGTCTTACGGGTTCTTGGCTGATTACTGATTCAGAACAAATCCATCCCACACTTTGGGCTGCAGATAAAATAATGCTGATGGGCATAATTCTACCTTTTCAATTCCAGCTCAGAGTTGCAATGACTAAAAATGAATGTGACTCAAACCAGTGGCAGATATGAAATGAGATGTGCTTATGCCACAAACATTTACGTAACTTGGCATGCTTGCTCAGCAGAGAGATTAAGGATTTGTTCACAGGCTCTTGCAGCCGTGGTTGAAATCTGGGTGCACTGGCAAGGTAGTTACAGCACTATATTGCTACTTCATGACTGTAACACTGATCACGCTCTGGGGATGACATGTATTACTGCAGTTCAAGGTGCACCTATGGCTTGGAATACTTTGGAAGTAATAAAAATCACTTCAAGGATATCTTAGATAGATAATTTTTAAAAAACACTTTCTTCAGTGTTTTTTATAAAATTCTTTCTTTGACCAATATCCCATTTTCACTTCCTCTAAGCTAAATCCTGTTTCTCTCTACTACATGCATTTTGGGGGAGGGGGAAAACGGACACAAGGGTACCTTTTATGTGATGTATGGGCAAAGAAGATGTAAATAATACTTACTAAGGACCTTGCTTGCAGCTGCAACCAGATCATAGGTTTTGGAATCATCATAAATTATTCTGACAAGAAACTGTCCTTCTTCATCCAGCTGTGCCTCCTTCCTAAAAAAGAAAATAGAACAAAATCTTCTGGGCTGAGGGAGAAGCACCATTTTGATACATAAATTACACACCATTTAGTATTAGTCCTTTAAATAAAATAAGTTTATAAGTAACTTCTTAAGGGTAGAACCTAAGGTAGAAAATTAGAAAGAAATCTGTTCTACATCTCACTCATTAAGGTACAATACAAAAATTTCAGACCACACGTGTTCTGAAAACAACAATTACCTGCAAGAAAATAAACATGATTTTTGCAGTACAGAGCCTCACAAACAAGTTGCTGAACCAATAAAGAGGGAAACTGCATTTTAAAACTGGGGAATATCCAATAATCCAGCTCAAGATGGGCTCTTTAAACAGTCTTTAGGCAAGTGTTTTCATTCATTTCCATTTTGATTACACTTTATTTACAAAACATATGTAACGCTTTTAACAACCATTTGCACATATCTTCAAAGAGGAACCTAAAATCCAGATGTAGGTACCTAGACAAACATGATTTTTCAGAATTCTGCACATGCCCAGTAGATGGGGGAAAAAGAAAAGGATGCTAGGATTTTGTAAGGCCTTTTTCTTGCATTGCACATCAGTTCTTCGTGAGTGGAGTGTCACCACTTAGCTAACACACAATAAAAATATACGTTTCTTCACTAAAGGAAACAATTCCAACCCCAGTTTTAAGACAAGACCCATGCATATGTCCCTCCATGCACACTTATTACTGCAGCCACGTGAAAAAAAAAACAAAATCAAAATGATCTCTGTTTTTCAGGATCATGGCCTCAAGCTCCGCCAGGGGAGATTTAGGCTGGACAATAGGAAAAAATTCTTCATAGAAAGGGTCATTGGGCACTGGAACAGGCTGCCCAGGGAGATGGTTGAGTCACCTTCCCTGGAGGTGCTTAAGGCACAGGTGGACAAGGTGCTAAGGGGCATGGTTTAGTGTTTGATAGGAATGGTTGGACTCGATGATCCGGTGGGTCTCTTCCAACCTGGTTATTCTATGATTCTATGATTCTATGATTTATTCATTCACTTCAGCTTGAACATGGAGTCAGCAGCTTGTTCAAAAGGCAGCACAACTCTGCATGCTATTATTTTCCTGAGAACAAGCTGATATCCCTAGGCAATGAACTGTTGTGCGTTCCAAGCCTGGCATTGGACACAAGTGAGCTACTAGCAAGGGACCACAAACATCTTCCTCTGTTTTACCCCATCTACTTAACACAGGAGCCAGGTGTCTGGCGCTGTAAGTGGTGGTTGAGTCCCAGTTCTCTGGAGCCAGATAAGGAGCACCTTCATGGGCAGGCAGACCCTAGGACCCTGCAGGGCACATAAAGCATGCCAGCGCACATGGCCATGACTTTGCCCTATTGTCAATGCCAGTCACATTCTGTATTTGCTCATCATCCCCTGGCACATTCTCCTTCAGCAGAGAGAGGGGAACGTGCAAGGGGTACACTGTGGTCTCCAATAAAGCCACATTCTGTTGGTTGAGGAACACAGCCTCCTTTCTCAGTAAATTTTTTAAGAGCTGTTCACCTCCTGTGATCTTGCCTATAATGACTCCCTATAGAGACAATGTGCATTGCAAAAATTGTGACGAAAGAGGAGACATTTGTAGGCACTCATGCTCTAATTCATGTGCTTAGAATGTATTTCGGCTCAGTAAAACTAATATGATCATGGCATCTTTGAAGAGGAAGGGTCACAGGTACCTTATTAAAAAGAAAAGATACCCTTTCATCTAAACACAGCTGTATGCTGCATAACACTTCAGAAAGAAAAAAAAAAAAAAGAGGTGAAAAAAAGAAAGGCAAAGAGGTAAAAAAAAGCCTACAAAAGAATGACTGAATCAGACCTCCTTATGTCACACCAAAAAAAAAAAAATTAGAACATGGAGTTGTTCTTGAGAAAAAGCCTTAGAATTAGAAAAGTATCAAAAAGGCAGATGATGAGGTAGTTTTTTATAGAAAGCTAAGCACACCATGCAAAGCAAGACATTCATTAACTCAGGGCTAGAACAATTATTTTTCTAACATACATATGAAAGAGAACAATGAGTAAAAAATAATCACCGGTACCATGGTAACGAAAGGTTTCTACAAGAGTAATACAGATATGCTCCTTGAGATAAGGTTGAAACATACACTTAAAAGAGACAATATTTGTAACTGCACTTCTAGTGGTCATCAGAGGACTTACCAACCTGTAAAAAGTAGATTCTACACCTGCTACGTAAAATCCTACACCCCTTTTTACATCAAAAACTTTGTCTCTATCATCACAACATGATCAACCACCAATTAAAACAGATGTATTTAATTGAAACTTAAATTCTAATTTGCTAGAGCTGGCAGAATTTATTTTAAAAATTACATGATACAAATTAATAATGCCTGCACAACAATTCCAGCATTTACAGTTGTAGTGGAATTATACAGCCATATAAACAGAAACATTTTCTGTATTAAAGGGAAGAGAGATCTCAGAATTAAGTGCTCTTGTTCATCTTAAAACTGCTACATGGCAATTGTTATCACTGATGAGGTCTGATTCCAATCTCATATGGCAGCATTCTATTAATCTAAACGAAATTACTTGTCATTTAACCCTCCAATTGGCAATCATCAGTCTTTGATAAACTGTTCACCTCTCAGTGAGGTGTCTCAGTGAGGGTCTGGAACCCATTAGTTTCTTCATCTTCCTTTAATCCTGCTCATCACAGTCTTATGGCTGATCAAAAATCGTACCACACTGGTTTTATATTTCAAAAACATACCTACTATATATTATTCATTAATGAAGTCTTATAGTTGCTACTTGACGTACACATTTATACACTTACTCTATGAACGCACATAATGAGATAAAACCAAAATAATCGATTTTCCCAAAGCAATATGACAAGGCAAGAGGGGAGGTGAGACTAAACATTCTATCTTATTCTAAATAAAAGGAACATGATTCTCTATTCAATGGCATGATAAACATTAGTAAAATTAATGGGCTAGTTTTTTCCCTTATACTTCTTGGGACCTTACCCAAAAGAATGAAAGAATGGACACAGGCAAGTAGGTCAAAATTAGCTGCAAGACTGTTCTCAGAGACACAAAAATATAAAGTACAATGTTATCTTTTTAAAATAAGTAAACACAACAACTTATTTGTTACTTTAAGAAATAGTATATTTATAAGGAAAGAATCAGAAATAGTAGGTGTACAAATAAGTCTCCTAAAACTCTTATTTTCATACTCCACTCCTTTTAGTTCTTTTCCGCAGTCATTCTCCGAAAATTTCATATCAGCCTGCAGGATATCTAGTCTCACTGACTCCTGAAAACATCTCCCATGTCACATATTCCTTCTTTCCCTAAGTAAGGGAGAGCTGGAGTTATTAGTCAGAAACGCTGCCTTGAAGCATAAGAGTTACAGAAACATAGAATCATTAGATTGGAAAAGACCTTTGAGATCAACTCCAACCATACCCGTCTGTTACTGAATAATGTCCCTAAATACTTAATCCACCCACCTTTTAAACAACTCCAGGGATGGTGACTCAACCACCTCCCTGGGCAGCCTGCCTCAGTGCTTGACAACTCTTTCTGTGAAGAATTTTTTCCTAATGTACAGTCTAAACTTCCCCTGATGCAGCTTAAGGTCATCCCCTCTTGTCCCATCACCTATTACTATTACAAGTGCAGGACTCTGCACTTGGCCTTGTTAAACCTCATCCTGTTGGCCTCAGCCCATTGATCCAGCCTGTTCAGATCCCTCTGTAGAGCCTCTTTACCCTCAAGCAGATCAACACTTCCTTCGAGTCTAGTGTTGTCCGCAAAGAGGTCAGTTAGGGACAAGAAGGTTTACATTTCCTAAAAACTGAACCAAAATTAATATGAGAAAAGAAAATCGCCTTGATTCTTTGATTCTCATAACATGACATGTAACTGCAAGTCAGATGCAGTTTGTAGGGAAGTTTGCAAAGGGTGAACAAACTTTCCCACATCTCTGATACACACTGTGCTTTCTTTCAGTCTCTCTGATCTCAGCCAAACCACAAGGGATAACATACACATCTGGAAAAGCAACGAACATCCTCAAAAATACCGCATACTTGCACAATTCAGTACACACAGGTTTTTTGTGTTTTCTCTATTAAAAATTGACCCAATTTGATGATGATGGTGTATCTTTTGAAATATTTCCCATTTCTTTCCAATTACATTGACTGGAATTTTTCCCATTTCCTTCTCTTGGCTAAGCCATGATTCCTTTTCCTTATTCTAATCATCTTTAGTTTACTTACTCAAAGATTTTAGTCAATGTCTGCAGTTTCTCTGAGCCACTACTTTTTAAAATCACCACTGGTTATTTCAATGCCTATCCCAGTTTGGTTATTTTAGCTATTTTGTTTTCCTCACTTTTCTCTAGATGCTTTGGACCCCCCAGCAGCCATATTCTCTGTAGCCTTACTGATGTACTGCCCATAAAAATAAATTTATTGATAACATTTAAATAAAATAGTTCAATTAGCCATCATGTCTGCACTTCTTGCATCTAATTTTCTAGACTGAAACTCACTGCTCTAAGTCTGTCCCTCAGTATTACCAGTCTTGCTGATTCTTCACTGAAAGGGTCATTAGGCAATGGAACGGTCTGCCCAGGGAGGTGGCTGACTCGCCTTCCCTGGAGGTGTTTAAGGCACGGGTGGACGAGGTGCTAAGCGGCATGGTTTAGTGTTTGATAGGAATGGTTGGGCTCGATGATCCAGTGGGTCTCTTCCAACCTGGTGATTCTATGATTCTATGACTGGACATACCAGCAGTACAGGAGAAGGACCCAGTACTTGTACTGCAAGCTAATACTCCAATGCAAACAAAAAAATGCCCTGTCTTCTAGCTATTTTTGTTTTAAAAATATAGAGAAAAATATATGTAGAAAATGTAATCCAACAAAAGCCAGTCTTGTTTGGGGAATTTTTTTTTCTCTAGAAAATCTGTCAAATTAAAAATTTACTCCTGAAGGGGACCACACTCCTCAGTCAAAACCATGTGGGCAAAAATCTGTTTGCTTGTCCTACAAATATGGCAATTTTCATGTCTGATCTAAACCTGTGACAAAAGATAAACTTCCTTTGTAAAGCCTGTGCTTGAAAATTATTAAATTCCAGAACTTTTGTTTTCCTTTCCAGGACAATTTCTCCTCCAGACCTCTAAGACCTATTGGGCTGGTACCTCCCAATAATTCATCCAGATGCTGAGCTGAAATATAGTTCAGTTAGATATTTGGTTTTCTGGGTTATTTTTCTGCTGGATGGATTTCCCTGGCTGCTTCATTGGCTGGCCACAGAAGTTGTCCTCCATACAATGTATAGCCAGACAGAGTGGCTGAGGGCAGGATAGGTTCTTCAGTGAGGTCAGCTAAAGCCTCTTCCCCACCTGGGTCTCCAGCTTCTGATGCCCTTCTGCCTCTCTCAGTAATGTGACAGCAGTGTGAACTTCTGGAAGCCTCCTTCCCTGAAATACTAGCCTTAATACTACATGTGATGGGGAAATGCTGCTGTAAGCTTATAGAAAACAGCCAATGCAGTGTGAAAACATTCCTATTTTTACAGAGGCACATGTGCTTCAGCAACTTGACAAAACTGCATGTCCTCTAATAAATTTGTTTCAGAGAGCACAGCATAAGAGAGACTGACCATGACGTGACCACCAGCAGTCTAGGAAAGAGGGCAAAGTCACTGAAACGTTCATTCACATCTAATTACCTGGCACCTATCTCACCTATCAAACCTGCCTGCATTTACACTAAGGAACGGGTTCTACAACAGGTGTGACATGAAGAAATATAGAATCATAGAATCATAGAATCACCAGGTTGGAAGAGACCCACCGGATCATCGAGAATATATGATAGTGTTGGGAAAAATGTTATAACTAATACTAAAAGTGAGGCTGCTTTGTCAGCTTTGTGGTACTGCTGTGTTTGTCTGTTCAGCAACAGTAATTCCTCCAAAGTGACATTTTAACTACATAATCTAGGAGTATCACATATGAAAACAAACTTGACTGCATGGAACAACTGAGTGTGCAAACTTCAAAAGACCAGAAGGCGGCAACTGTTCTCATCTGAACAGCTTCTCTCTCCTGGCTGACAGATGGTTCATGAGCTGGGATTAGAAATGCCGCATAGTATGGCATCCTTAGATGCAAAGAACTTAAATTTGGCTGACCACATTTCATAGAAAACTTCATAATCCATAATTCCATGAGAAACTAAAGCATTTCCCTTGAAATGTTTTGTGGCAATCTTTGTTCCCAGTTTTTTACCAGATAAAATTATGGTAGTAAATTAGCATAGCTCTAATAGTTTCTGCAGACCGCAGTGTTTGATCCCAAAAGCATTAACAGCAACAACATGTTGGTGGCTTTCTTAAGGGCTTGACTGGAAATGAGTCAAAAGCAACAAGCTCTGGCAAATCCCCAAGCCCTGCTTAATTTTTTAGTAAACTAGCAGCACTACAGTAGCAAACTTCTATGGCCTTCCTTTCAAAATTACTTCTAAGTCAAATAGAACCAAATTTACACTTAATGTCTCATTTACATTTCTAGAGACAGAAGTGTGCTTTTCTCCCCAGTAAGTTTATGTTCAAAATGCTAAAAAAAAAAAAATACAGGATTTTAATGCTCTTACCCAAATGGACTCCTGTTGTCAGCACATGGGAAGTGATATTTCATGGTTCAAAATTTACATCCTATGTTATGCCTGTCCTAACTGCTATGGTCTGGCAGCCCTTTTTATTTACTCTAGACTAATTCTGTATTATTACACAGAGCTATTCGAATTGTGGGAAACAAAGATTCCAGCCCAGACTTTTCTAAAATGCCCTTGTTTTCCTCCAGAATGTTTATATTATCCAGGTTAATGCGAGGAAGTTTACTTGGGAAAAAGGACCTTAACCACTGCACCATGGAAAATAACACAGTTATAAAGAGGTCATTTTTCACGTAGAGGTTTGACCTTGTAATCAACGGAAAAATTCCTTTTGAGTAGATCAAAGCAAGATCTAGTTTTAAAGCAGCCTTTCCTCCATCAGTCATGCTAACACCTCCCAGACTGCTGCTGGTCTAGCAGCACAGAACAGTGTTACAAGTGATACTATGTGTGTACAATAGGCCCTTTGAAAATGAAACTAGTTTAGTATTTGAAAACACACTATTAATGTTTAAAGGTAATGTTAATAATTCACACATATGCATGAAATGTTAAATGTGGACAAACATGCCGACAAAAACCATTCTTAAAATCAGAACAACAGATCTTGCACTGCAGACCTGTAAACCACAGATTGCACACATTTTTATTTCATGTAGAGGAAACATTTTCTCTGATTTGACGTCATAAGGATTTTTTTTGCCATCTTTAGAAATTTTACAGACAACACAGTTGGACTAGATGCCGTATCAGGTTGGTCTTACTTATATAGCCCATTCTGCATAAAGTGGGTCAATCTGCAGTCAGATTGTAGTATTTAAAGGGAATCTCAATAAATCATAATCAAGAAGAAGGATGCTGCTGTCAAGACATTTTTATTCATGTGAAGTAGCACTCGCTGCTCTGTCTCCGTAGTCGATCATAAAGCTGGAATTTTAAAAAAAAAATCTCTTACAGAAAAAGAACCATTCCCATGAGAGACAGAGCAGATACAAACAGGAAAAAATGGTGAAATAAGATGGCAAAGAACAAATTTTTTGTATCCTGAAGATACGCAAGCTTCTCCATGATATGGCAACATTATTTTTTCGAAGCTTCTGTTATCACTTTTACAGATCATCTACTGTTCCAAAGCACAGCTGGATCCCTTCCTATCAAAACTCCAGTCCTGAGTGCATGCCCTGGGTGTGCTACCTTGAATACACGACAACAACAGCTAGTTTCAAATCCACCTTTAGAACTTCTTCCATGATAGGCATTGTTTCTGTTGGGACTTCTGCCACCATTGTGCTTAACCGTTCTTGGTGTACCAAGGATGGAAAAAGTGCTTGCTAAATTGAAGAGACCAGTCAAAACAACCTTAATGACAAAATAACACTACTACAATTAGAAACCCAGCATGGTTCTGATCCCACTGATAGGAGCATGTCAAGTTTAATTCTGTTCCAAGAGTTAACACTATTTAACAGAATTACATGTGTCAGAACTAAAGATGGTATTGGTGAAACCAGAATCAACACTGTTGTATCTCTTCTACATTAAAATGGCAAATTCACTCTCACTACATTATTTCACAGATGGTTTATGTTTACAAAATGCTTCTCATCTTTTTTCCATGTACTTCAAAGAGATGCTTTCCTAAAAAACTATTACAAATATTGAAATACTCTTCTCACTTATCCCAAAAGGAAAAAAAGAAAATAGACTTGTACGTGTTGTGGATGGTCCAGAGATATTTTAAAACATTCAGCTGGGAAAAACACAAATTATATTAAGCTGCAAGATTATATAAAAATGGGAATCTGTCCAGGAAAATGATGTTCTAGGTAAAGTAAATATGTGTATTTATAGGCTTCAGAGCTCTGAGTTATTTCCCAGTTTTACAGGCTGGATATTAGAGTGTTTAATGTAGGTTTTCAAAACAAGATAATCCTAGAAGATAGAGTTAACAAATGTACAAGTTCTTTGCTAGTACTCCAAATATTAAAAATATTATTAAAAATTAAAGCTCATACTATTTTGCTTCCTTTTACATAAGTGGACTAAAAGGAATGGTATTTACAAAATCCTCTTTAAAGCGTTTCATTTATAAAAGTGAGTCATATGTTTCCAATATCTGGTATCCTGACAGGTCTAAAAGCATTGCCCAGTCCTGGGAAAACTGCAAAGCACCTGAGAGATAGTGCAAGAAAACTTGCACCACGTTTTACAACATGCGACTATTTATTTTTAGCCAAGTTTTCCTACAAGAATTACAGAATCTGGCAACCACACAGTTAAAACTCCTGACCTCCAAGCAGGTCCATCTGCTGTGAGGAACTGAAGGAGCAGGAACTGTAGTGTCCTGGCCCTATAAATCTTGTGAATATTAACCTCCAGACCCATGAAGCACCATCTATTCACCTTTAAGAAAACTTTAAAAATATTGCTTAGAACTTTGGAATACAATGAAGTAGGGACTTACAAACAACAAATGTTCCTACTTAGTGCCACTTTCTGGATGAACAGTAACTAATGTGAAGAGGTGTATAGATTAAAAAAAAAAAAGAATCTATTGTCCTTTCACCATTAATGGCTTTCCAAACTCTCTTTCTGGTATCTATTTATAAGTAATCTGTATTTTTTTCAAACTTAGAATCATAGAATAACCAGGTTGGAAGAGACCCACCGCATCACCGAGTCCAACCATTCCTATCAAACACTAAACCATGCCCCTTAGCACCTCGTCCACCCGTGCCTTAAACACCTCCAGGGAAGGTGACTCAACCACCTCCCTGGGCAGCCTCTGCCAGTGCCAAATGACCCTTTCTGTGAAAATTTTTTTCCTAATGTCTAGCCTAAATCTCCCCTGGCGGAGCTTGAGGCCATTCCCTCTTGTCCTGTCCCCTGTAACTTGGGAGAAGAGGCCAGCACCCTCCTCTCTACAACCTCCTTTCAGGTAGTTATAGAGAGCAATTAGGTCTCCCCTCAGCCTCCTCTTCTCCAGGCTAAACAACCCCAGCTCTCTCAGCCGCCTGTTCTCCAGCCCCCTTGTTATGAGATTGATTGTTATGAGATTGATTGAACAGAACACTCCATCTTCAGCACTGTATAAACCCAACTGGTGCTAAGGAGGCAACGAAGACACAATTTTCATGTTTTCTTCACAGACCCTGCAATTAATTATAACTAAGTCCTACATAACCCAAAATAAATATGGACTTCCTATCTAAAACTCTAGCGAAGAGTTTATTTTTTCATCAGTATTCATGGTGAAAAGACAATTAAAATTAACGTAGTATGCTTGCAATGTTTTAAAGCATGAAAGAAGCAGTAACTTTAGGTAAACTGCAAAGCAAGCATTGTTTATAATAAATTAGCTGTAGGCTGGGAAAGGGAAATACCAAGCAAGCTCACAGCAGCTCCACAGAACAGGAGAGATGATTCACATGGGACTGAACACCACCACTGCAATACACAGCTATGTATATGCGATAAAATCCATAACCCACTTGCTAGGTACCTTAACTTTTCTACAGCTTCTGGAAAGAGAATTGGATAAGAAAGGAATAGCAAAGCCAGCAATTTGATGGGATAAATCCCAAAAGCATTAATAGGATAAAAAAATAATAAGAAATGAAGTCCTAGGCACATCCAAACCTACACTTAGATGTTTAAAAGGATTTTGGCATTAAGTCTCTCTTGCAATCAGCCCTTGTTAAGAAATGCCACAAATAACTGGAAGGTCTTCCACTTGCTTCAACTGCACAACACCTAACTGAAATGCCACATTTGTACAGATCTTTGATTCTTATCTCCTGTTTAGTTTGCATTTTTAAAGCCTGGGCCACATTGTACTTATGTAGACATAATATGCACACACATGAGAACATACCCATAAATATTGATATGTATATGTACCTACATACACAAATATTATTTCTCCAAATAATTTAAATTTTAAAGTGATAATTATCCATCTTCCCTCCTAGCAGAAGGAAATTTGTTAACACTGTAAACAAATTGGTATAGACTATGGTACTGTTTAACATGCTTTTTAAAGGGTTGCCCCAGATATACTAGTAGAAATTACAGTCAGCTGAAAACTTAGGAAATATGACATTTTCCAGAATGATTATGAAGAAATAAAATGAATGTCTCATAAAGAGCCATAAGCATTTAGAGAGTTACTGTTGTTGTTTCATGAAAGCAGGAAAGATGGGAGTTGGGTACCACTCATCACAACGTTAGTGAAGTTTGCTGCAAGACGTATTTACTCGCCTCTCTCTAAGCCTGCATGACAACCTACCAGTGACATACAAGAACCCACAGAACCTGTTCATTTTCCTCCAGGCTACCAGTACTTTCAGGACTGAGGCTAGGTCCTACTCATTTAACGTTGAACTATTCTGCATTTTATTTTATCTTGCGCATCGACATACAACCTCAGGCTTGATTTGCAGCATAGTTTTCAAATCTAGCTCTGAAGACAGAACTATTCCTTTCTAACAAGCCTTCCTGTGGAATTGATCCCTATTCTATTTGTACACATAGGCACCAATTACCTCTCCAACAAGCCTGTGAGATAAATTATACCATTTCCATTCTAAATGGGCAAGACTACCGCAGACCAAAAAGGTTTTATCAATTTGGGATGCCCAGGTAGAGACCTGTGCACCTGTTTTCAAAAAGCACTCAGCACTTTCTATGCTCAAAACACAGCTTTCAAGGACTTTACATGCCACCAGCCTCAGACCTGTAAGTTACATGAATTCCAACACCTCTTAAAAGGTTACTGTTGCAACTTCTAAAACCAGTTGTTCATTACAGCTTTTGTGCTTACTTTTCTAGTTTTCTGAAAGGGCAAACTATATATGAATTATTATTATTGTGTCTAAACATTGCACTAAGCAACAGTAATTGGCTGCACTAAGCAACAGAAATTGGCCAAAACCTTCAGTTTTACAGGATTTGTCAACAAATGTAAATTGTGTTTTGTCATATTAGTAAGCAGAAAAAAAATCTTTGACAAGGTGACATTCTGAACTCAGTATACAAACACAATAAGTCAAGCTGGTGTCTTTATTTTGCAAGTACAAAAGGTTTTCTATTACCTGCACTGTTTAATAGGCTTTGCTATACCAGAAATTCCTGGGAAACAATACGAGTATAAAAAAATAAATCTAATTCTGGCCTCCCAAAAAAAATTTGGTACATATCCTTAAAAGCAGAGTTAAGTAGATTTCCTATTATATTATTTAATTTTATAATGTTTACTGTTTTGGAATATAACTGAAAATCAAATTAATCAGAATATCACATCCTATCATTGTGTTTGTAAGTATCTAAATTCTAGTGAAAATGAGGGCAAGACATTTTTAAATGCATAAATGAATGAAATCATCTACCTCCTCTGACTTAACTAGTTGACCTGCAACAACCCTCATCTACTTAACTACTGGGAATGCCTTTGAAAATTCACCCAATAAACATGTATTCTTAAATCATCCACATCTTACTGGAAAAGCCATGCTGAGTAACTAAAGTCTGACCTGACACTAACCTTTACTGATATGATGCAAAACTTTCTGTGCCTGTTCAGTTTTCTAATGGCAAATGACAGACCTGCAGTTCATTTCATCCCTCCAAATTGTACACGGTTTTCATTGAACTCAATCTGAAACTGAAGAAAGAAGCTTTCCACTTGCTTTGCACCAGGATAATGTCACAACCCCCCACGTTTCACCATTTTAACTTTAACAGGGCAGCTATAGAAAACAAATTCTGACAAGTCAACTAGCCTGGAGCCTTGGTAGGTGTTAATGTGTCAAGTCTGATGGAGGACAACAAAAATTTCCTTCCCCACAGGATGAGGGATTGACTTTTGCTTTTCCATTGTATGCACTTCCACACCATTGGGTCTGTGCAAAGTTTGTCCTGCTCAGCAGGTTCCCCAGACCCCGAGTCTTGGCATTTAGAAGTACGAGTGGACAGCACGTGCCAACCTAATCCACAAAAGGAGGGCAAAAAAGAGCAAAAGCAGGAAGATGCCTTAATTCTACACTAAGCACTGAGCACCAGGAAAATAAGACTACTACTTGCTTTCTGCAATCCATGCCAAGGTATAGCCAGCAAAGGATACATGGCTCTTGGGGCACAAAATGCCTGTTCTGGGGCTGAGCAAGTTTCAATCCTGATTTTGTTTTCTAGAACCAATTAAAAAGTGGTTTGACCTCTAAGTAGTCACTTACTGCAAACAGAGTTTTCAACTTCTATTCTAGTGTTTCCACACTCATCGGGCTATGCATTTTTGTGGGGACTTCTACCATAGAAATAGAAGGAAGATAAAGACTGCAGTTGACTGGTTGTGCCATTTCATTTCTCAAAAACAGATCCTTCATGAACCTCTATGGCAAAAATGCTAATTTATCCTACAGTCTTGTGATGAGGCATTTTAATGTATTTCTTAAGATATTTGAGTTCTCATTCCTTTTCTTGGCAATATATTCAGTACTGTCACAGTTTGAGCATCTAATCTGACCTAAATTCAGACTTAGGGGCCCATGGGAAAACCCTATATGCATTTAATCAAACACTGAGGAACACTGTTGGGAAACACAGGATAAATGACTATGTACACATTCCCTGCTGAAAACATTGCTCTAGCTCCCACATACTGTCCTGGATCTGTTTCAAAAAGACATCCATGTTAATGCTGCAGTTTGTGACACAATTAAACCTTGAGAACTGCTGAATGGAGTGCTTGGAATTTCACATATACTGGCCATTCAGCTCAGGAGATGTGACACTGGTTTGCAGAAGAGCTCATATTTATATGATAGAAGCCTCTTCGAAAAATATGCATCAGCAATATTGATTCAGAAACAGATGGCTTTTAATTGCTTTGGGCTTTAAGCATTTTCATTCTAGTTCTTTAGCAAAACCAAGCCATATTTCCAATGAGCCAACAAAACTGACATTCAGTAAAATTTCAGAGTAAACACTGTAATTTTTCCATGAGCTTAGTCCCCCATTGTAAAGGTTGCCTAATGTGTAGGAAAAAAAAAAAAAGCCTGTTGTTTAGGTATGCTCTGTTGTAAAAGTGGATGAAAAGAACACAGAATCTAACTTTCCCAAGAATACCACTCTGGGACACTTAAAAAGATAATTAGTAGAGATCGTTTTCAGAAAAACTGTGGTTTCACAAGAATGTTGAAAAATGAAATAGCAGAAACAGAGACCTGAAATCATCACTCTGACTCAGATTTTGTTTTGGTAACAAAAACACCACTCTCACAAGAGCATAGAAATCAACTAGTTGGTCTCCCAAACTCTTGATTTAAGAACTTCACTCACTGTCACTTTTGACTGAAGAAGCTACAGAAGACATGAGTTTTCATGCTTCTGGTAGAGCCTAGCTTTCAATTCAGTATTTAACTTATCTGAATGTGCCTTTTTTTTTTGAAGAATTACTTGTTTGCATTACTTCAGTTTATTCAGTTCTACGTTTTCTTTTCACTTCGATCAATATTAAATACAAATTCACCCACTGGCATTTGACAATCATCCAGCAAACCCACCACTCTGCAATGCTGATTCACAGCTTCTGCACTGACTTCAGAGAAAACAAAACAGCAGTATGTGATCAGCCTAAGACAAAAAAATAAACCCCAACAACTTATGTGTCAAATTTTGTACTCAACTATTCAGAGGCCTTTCTGCTTCACAGAAATGCTTAAGTTGTTCTAAAATCAATCACACTAACAGTGCAAAGCTTCTCTTCTGTTTTTTTAAACAGTCAGAGACTGTTGACTTTAACAATCACTCCTCCAATTCAATTATTAGTGATTCAACTGATTCAACAAAGCATGCCACAACACTGGACTATATCTTCCCACTGTTTCCTAAATGTTTTAACAGTTCTAACAAAGCCTGTGCAAGAAATCTGTGTTTGTTTACACAAAGTAAAACATCTAACCTCTTCTACAACATCATGTAAGTGCACTACAGCATCTCTTAGTTACTAAACCAACAAGTATTTAGTGGCTACCAGTTGATCCTGTACCATTGGCTAATCTAGCACAACCAGTCCAAGTGAGATATACAGGGGTCTGTTCGCTGGTTTCTAAATTCTAGGATGCACTACTTCTTAAGATAAATGCTGCTGCATGAATACTCTGTTGCAAACAGGTTTTGCACAAGGAGCTACAGCAGCATTTGCACATACATGCAGATCACGTTCCATTCTTCTGTTTGGGTGCTACTGTGGTACAGTTTGCTTGCAGAATGCTATCTTCTCTATGCATTAATAACAGACCCTAGCTGTTGGGCTGCTACAAGACAGAAACGTTTCTCAGTTGAAAGACAGAAAGAGTATGTAACAGCTTCCTGAATTTTCACAGATGACCTTTAGCAAAATATTTAACATCTTTCTATTACATTTCTCCACTACATTAAATGAGGAATACTCCTCACAGGCTGTAGCTATCTTTAGTATTCTATTAGGTGTGTGCAAAATCTTAGAGATAGGATGCATCAGGAATTATGACTGGATTCTGACAATATGCAGCCTGACGTTGTACTAGAAGATGAAACTTTCTATCTTCTCATATGGATTAATTTTAAACACAAATTCTGTTCAGTGGGTAATCTGGACAAAAGTGGACCATAAATACTCAAAAGCATGATGGTAAGGGATGGGATGCCAGGAAAGAGTGAATATTTTTTATTCTATTTTATACACATTTTATTATAATTTTCACAGAAAATTATGTATGCATCACTTATTTTTACTAAGTTGCTTAACTTACACATTATATAAAACAGTATTGAACCATAAGAATTCAAAACAGATCAGTGTATTTAGATAAGGTATGTAAGAAAAATAAACTTACATAGTTAACTTACCATGCAAAACTGTGACATTCACTTAAGAGTCACCCTATGTGATCCATAGAACTGTATTTGCAAAGTATAGTTATAAACTGTCAGGGATCACTAGAACAGTGAATGTCTGCTGAACCAGAACTATGGACTCTCCATATTTGGTGATGTTAAAAGACTCAGATAGACAAAACTCATAGCTGAGATCTGATCTAGTCCTATTAACTGCCCTAGTTGGTACAGAGTCTGGACTAGATGACCTCCAGAGGTCCCCTCCAACCAATATTTCTGTGATTCTCTGATTTCATGGTATTGGGCAAGATTACCTCATTCTTAATGAATGGATTAATGAAAAAAAAAAAAAAGGCATGGTCAAAAAAATCTCACAGTCAAGAGCAGTCCATTGACTTCAAGAATTGTATTGGGGTAATGGCAAGACATCTACAGAAGCATATTACAATTGGCCAAAGTCAGATGGGAGAGAGGAGCATTACAGAAGAAGGTGTCCAGTTAAAAGACTACTTTCTCCAAGCTGGATTATCTACTTCTCCCTTAAAACATATGGTATCGACAGATCACATTAACTATTTCTTCTAACCACCTGAAGGCTTACAAAGTAAGATTACAATTCTGTACTTATGTCTTTTTAAAAAACATTCTCTGTAGTTTTGCTAAGTAGCAATACTACCACATTTATGGTACACAGAATTTTCTTTGCACTTCTCATTCCAATCTTTTTGTGCAATACCGCAATTCATCAAAAGTTTGAAGTGAAGACAGCAATAATCTCCTTGAAAAATGCTAAACTGCTAGACAAACAAGGGTTGGACACAAGACATCCGGTTCAAGAAAAGATATAAAAAAATCATTCTTATACATATATACTTTTTAAATTTCAAGAAAAGCACATCACCGAAATCTCACACTAGTTTTAGATATAGTTCACTAGCTAAAAACTGTATTTTGATTCCATCAGGAATACCAAGAGATCATAGAAACATAGAATCATAGAATAGCGTGGGTTGGAAGAGACCTTTAAGATCATTTAGTTCCAACCTCCTGCCACGGGCAGGGACACATCCCACTAATCAGGCTGCCCAAGGCCCCATCCAGCCTGGCCTTGAACACCTCCAGGGATGGGGCATGCACAGCTTCCCTGGACAGCCTGTTCCAGTGCCTCACCACTCTCATGGTGAAGAAATTCTTCCTTATGTCTAGTCTAAATCTGCCCTTCTCCAGTTTATACCCACTGCCCTGTTGCATGGTTCATCTCATGGTCTGACTCAAGGAAGGGCTTCCATGGTTTCTGGGACAATTCGCCCACTCCTTACTTCCGCCATATACTTTGTGTGATGGAGGGAACTGCAAGGATCAAGGTGATCCACGCTATGGCTCCTGGTAATCAGTAGAGACGAAACAAGGCCAGTCTTTGCAGCATTAAGAAAGGCCTCCAGCAGGACGAAACATGACAAGAGCTATGCTGGCTCTGTCACCTGCCAGTACAGACCCACCAGTACCGGGGAGCTGCCCCTGCCCTGACAGGTACCCCATCCCTGCAGCTGGGCACCCACACAGCATGGGCACGAGCATGGCACGGTCACACGCACAGCACAGACACAGGAAGGCCACACACATGGCACAGACACGCGCTGCATGGACACGATAGTTGGACTCGATGATCCTGGGGGTCTTTTCCAACCTAGTGATTCTGTGTTTCTGTGACACACGCATGGCATGGTTACACGAACAGCATGGACACAGCACGGACACAGCACAGACACATGCACGGGACGGACACGTGCACAGCGTGGACAAGACAGGGACACACGCAGGGCAGGGACACAGGCGCACTCACTTGATGTCCTCCCAGACGGCGGGGCCGTAGTTGCGGATGACGAGCAGCTCCAGGGCGTGATTGACGAACCCGTACTGCGGGGCAGGGCGAGGCGGCGGCGCGGGCTGGCACCGGGCGGGGGAGCCCCTGCCACCGCCCCGCAGCATCCCAGCCCTTCCCACCCCACCGCATCTCATCCCATTCCACCCCATCCCATTCCATTCCGCCACATCCCATTCCACTTCACCGCATCCAATCCCACCGCATATCATCCCATTACACCCCATCCCACCCCACCTCACCTCAACCCACCCCACCTCATCCCAGCCCAGCCCACCCCACCTCATGCCATCCCATTCCTACCCCACCTCGTCCCATCGCACCCCACCCCACGCCTCCCAGCCCGGTGCCGCTCACCCCGGAGGGGATCAACCTCTCCGAACCCCGTCCCCCCCCTTCCCAACCTCCCCCCCGAAACAAAGGGCTGGAGCCCGCCTCTCCTCCCGGTTCCCTCTTCCCACGCCGATCCGGCCTCTTCTCTCCCACCGCGGGCCCGACCAGACCCCACGTCCTCCGCCAGCCCTGCTCACCATGGTGCCGGTGCCGCCGCGACCGCGAGCTCGGTCCCGACCGCCCCCACCGCCTCCCCCGGCCGCCGCGGCCCCGACTGGCATCCGCGGGCAGCCAATGGCGGGCGCTGCCGTAGCAGCCAATGGCGGGCGGGGCCGCTGCCGCAGCAGCCAATGGCGAGGACCCTGCCGGGCTCGGGCACTGCGGGGGTCGCTGTGGGACTGGGCCGAGAGGAGAGATATAGAACCGTGGGATGTCCTGAGGTGGAAGGGTCCTTCAAGGATCGTCGAGTCTGACTCCTGCCCCTGCAGAGGGCAACCCCAACGTGCACACCATGGGGCTGACGGCGTTGGCCGAGTGCTTCTGCAATAAAGTCATAGAATCAGAATCACCGGGCTGGAAAAGACCCACAGGATCATCGAGTCCAACCATTCCTGTCTGCCACAAAACCATGTCCCTGAACACCTGGTCTACCCTTCTTTTAAACACCTCCAGGGAAGGTGACTCAACCACCTCCCTGGGCAGCCTGTTCCAGTGCCCAATGACCCTTCCTGTGAAAAATTTTTACCTAATGTCCAGCCTAAACCTTTCAGTGAATAGTCAGGCTCTGCACCATGACTGCTTCCCTGGGGAGCTGCTCTAGTGCTCCACCACGCTTTGGGTGCAGAACCTTATCCTAATCTCCAACATAAACCTCCCTGGCACATCTTCCTGCCGTTCCCTCAGGTCTTATCATAGGTCCCCAGAGAGAAGAGATCAGCGCCTGCTCTTCCTCCTCCCCTTGTGAGGAAGCTGCAGACCACAATGAGGCCTTCCCTAAGTCTCCTTCAGACTGAACAGACCAAGTAACTTTAGCCACCCTCATACAGCTTCCTCTCTAAACCCTTCAGCAGCTGTGGTCCTCCTCTGGGCACTCTGCAGTAGCTCGATTTCCTTTTTATACTGTAGTGGCCAAAAATGCACACAGTACTCGAGACGGGGCTGCACCAGGGTGCAGAGCGGGACAATCACCTCTCTCAACTGGCTGGCAATGCCATGCTTGATGCACCCCTGGACATGGTTGGCCCTCGTGGCTTTCAGGGAAAGCTGTTGTCTTGTGTTCAACTTGCCGTCAATACATACATCCCTCTCATGTTTTTTCCACAGTGCTTGCCTCAGTGAAGAACCCTTCAAACAACTATCTTACAGTTTCCTGTGCATTGATTTTCCAAATGCTTTTCTCCAGCTGGAGTCATTGGAACTCATCTGACACTGAGAGGATTAATGGAGGTAACTGGCAGGTTCACAGTGGTTCAGGAGGGGGATGTGTGCCCTGGTGTCAGTGCCCTTTGCACTGCCTTCACAGGAACAGAAATGCTCCCGTAATTTTTTTGTATCCCAATGCCTGGGATCAATAACCTGCTACATGTGGGTTCTTGAACAGGTTCTCCAAGTAAGGTATAACCCTTACGACAAGTGGTTTTGAGCAGAGGATTGCTGACAACATGCCTAGGACAGTTCAGAAATAAGATGCTGTCATCATATATTACCCTATGAGGTCTGACACAAAATAATCCCAAGACTAACCCTATAGCTCAGGAACCAAGAGTGAGAGCGGAGAGACAGACAGCTATAGAACGTATTCTATTCACGGTTTCAATACAGGATGGGGGATGATGTAATTAAGAGCTGCCCTGCAGAGAAGGACTTGGGGGTGCTGGTCGATGAGAAGCTCAACATGAGTCAGCAATGTGCACTTGAAGCCCAGAAGGCCAACTGTATACTGGGCTGCATCAAAAGAAGTGTGGCCAGCAGGTCGAGGGAGGTGATTCTGCACCTCTGTTCCTCTTTTGTGAGATCTCACCTGGAGTACTGTGTCCAGTTCTGGAATCCACAACATAAGAAGGATATGGAGCTGTTGGAACAGGTCCAGAGGAGAGCTACAAGGATCATCAGCCTGATCTAGTGGGACGTGTACCTGCCCATGCCAGGGGGTTGGAACTAGGTGATCTTTAAGGTCCCTTCCAACCCAAACTACTCTATGATTCTATGAAACCCTGCTTGTAAGACACATAGGCACAATAATCAATTCTACTTAGTCTAACACGTTCCAAGTCTACTGGGAAAACCAATTCTGGAATTTTAGAAAGATGACCAAGAACAAAAGTTTCAATATAACCAGTTAAAACCATACAAGTAATATGCTGATTTTGAAGGGAGGAAAGAACATGTTTAGAAAAAATAACCAAACTACTGGTTAAAGATAGCTGTAGAAAAACAAACAAAAACTGAAGAGGTGCCAATCTGTAAGTATCTCTTCAATCCCTAGAAAACTGGCAACAGAGATGATGTAGTAAATCATAATGTTGTAACCAGACAAAAGGAGATTTTTTCCCTGTAGCTGAGTAGGGGTCAGCTTGTCACCAGTTATCTAGGATTTGAGCACATCTGGTCACCATCTACTTTTCCTTTTTGGTAGGAAGGAAGGTTTGGGAAAATGGGAAAACACAACCAACAATACAAACATAGTTTGTAATCATTTTGTGGCTACTGAATCTACAGTAATGCAATATCTAAGAGAACTCTTGGGAGCTTCATTCTCTAATGCTGTATAGCCTCTCATGCACTAGGTATAGCTCCTGAACTGCTGCACAGCTGCTTTTTTATATTCAGGAGCACAATGCTAGCTGTAGCACTAGCCACAAATGAGACGTGCATGGGATGGAATGCTGGTGTGAAATAAACCTTTTAGAAAATGTTATGTGTAACTGAAATCCAACGAAGCAGCTTCTTCACTTTGTGTCCCTCTGAACACGTTTCTCAGAAGGAGTTTCCTGCAGTGGCTATCAGGAAGCCAAAAGAGTTGCAGTCAGTGGTTACAGGAGAAAAACAACTGGTGTACTTTTTAAGTGATGGTACACATGTTTTTTCCTGATTTGAGATCATAGAACCATAGAATGATAACTTCATCTGGAAATTCTTATTGACAACCATGAAAGCAAAATGTACCATGGGATCCTTTTAAGCTGTATGGTAAGGCAGCTGCTGAGACAGAAATTTGGGAAATCCACTAGCTAGTCAAGAACATCTATATTCAGATCAATATGGTTTGTGTTAATATACATGCACTATAAAACAAAGAAAGTATTTTAATAACTTGCATTTTTTACTTTGGACTTTGCTCTTACAGTTTATATTGTTACTGTAATACTAAATAAAAAAGCTGCCTTATATAGTACTGCTGCATTTCACTTACTTAAGATGGAGTTACTTTACTGACATCAAAGTGAATCATGGGTATTTTCTTTTTATCTGTTTCATATAATCATGGTCTGAGCCTTGACATTTGGGATTGCCATAATAACACTTCTCAGGTGCAGAAATACCACTCGTAAGATTACTTCAGCAAGATTCATTGTATCTACTGTACCGCTATATGCTATCTCACTGTACCATTACATTCATTTTCAAATACTGGTATTGAGAAGCTATGACTGACACAGACCTCAGCATGCCATTCTGTTCTGTGACACAATAACTTGCATAGATCTTAGAAAGTCTGTGGGGTCTGTTGCATCATGCCATCTCGGAAATCAGAGCAAGTTAAATATCATAGAATCATAGAATAGAATAGTTTGGGTTGGAAGGGATCTGAAAGATAACCTAATGCCAACCCCCCTGCCCTGAGCAGGTACACATCCCACTACATCAGGCTGCCCAAGGCCCCATCCAATCTGGCTTTGAACACCTCCAGGGATGGGGCATCCACAACTTCCCTGGGCAACCTCTGCTGGTGCCTCACCACTGTCATGGTGAAGTAATTCTTCCTTATGTCTAGCCTAAATCTGCCTCTCTTCAGTATACAGCCATTGCCCCTAGACCTATCACTACAAGCCTTTGTAAACAAAATATATGCCCATGTTAGGTGTTTCCTAACACCTGTTGCAGTCAGTGGAAAGTCTCCTGTTGATTTTCATAGGCTTGTAGTCTAAAGCCCCTGGGAACATTCTTTGTCTTGATATTTCTTTGACAGGTTTTATTTGGGCTGAAAAAATCAGAAAAGTAGAAGTGTGTCTATGACTTAATCTGCCCCTTTTCACATCCTTGGTATGTTACTGCATGTATTCCTCTAGGTTATTTCCTATTACATGCTGTGTGTGTAGAGCACGCTCATAGAAACATGGCATTTGTGGTATAGTGGCACAAGAATTTGTAACTTTGTACTGCTCAGAAAATAGGAAACAATTTCAGCACAGATCTTCAAAGAAAGCCTTATAAAGGGGCTGTAAAACAAAGTGCTCATTTCCATTTATATTAGAAAACCACTGGCTCAAATTTACTGTCAGCATAAAAAGTCGGCTGAAGCAGATGAGACGCACGACTTTATAAGGTTGTTTACTTTGGTTTAGATTCTTTCACAGTTTATTATTTCTTTGACTGGCTCTCCAACTTCATGTTCCAGCCCTGCTGCATATTTAACATTCAGATCCTATTGTTTGTGCGCAGGAGAGTACTTTTCTTTAATTGTTGTGTCTGGATTTAGCAGAGGTACCAGAACCATTGATGATCTTCCATCTTTTATTTGTGTTTCAGTACAAGAACAATGCTGAGAAACCTAAGACAGTGAGTTTTTTGCTTTGCAGAAAAGGACTGACAGTGAACTCATGCAAATGGATTAGGAAATAAAAGGAGGTGGGAAAGGTTATATCTGATTATTTCCTTCATATGCTGTTGTGAGCAGCCATGCCATCAAAGATGGCTTTAGAGGTCTAAAGACTGTTGTGGTACACATCTTGCAGTCTTCAGAGGTAGAAAAGAAAGCCCTGGCTTTCATTTCAGAAACAGCCTCAAAGTTAAATCCGGTTACTGCCAAGCTGGCTACTGATAAACTGGAGCAGGGCTTTGAAAGTAACACAGTGCCTTGAACACCGTATGGCAAATAGCCACAAAAATTATTGCTGTTTCAGGAAACAAAAACTCCCCTTCCACTGCTTTTGCAGAACAATGAGCACACATGAAAAATAGTAGCAGCTAGAGTGGACTGCCAGGTTATAGGATGGGTGGAGTTTGAAAAGGGGGCCCCTTGCCAAGATTCAAGAGAAATTCCCCTTAATTCTGATGGCTTTCAGATGGAAATACTGATTCTGCCTCCTGTACTATCTGCTGTAGCTGCTTCTGGAGAGAATGCAAAAGAAAATAATGGGAGAAATAAACTGCTGTGGGGAAGGTCTGAATTCTACCTTTGTTTTTGCAGAGTAGTGGTTTTGTTTTGATTTGCACAGTAGTTTTTTTGCTTTGATTTTGCAAAGTATTTCAGAGAGAAGGAAAACATCAACTCCACATTGATTGCACTTCCTCTAAAAGCAGCAATGAGATTTTTTTTTCCAGCATCTCCCCACTATCTTATCAGGTCTTGTCTGAATGAAATAAAATTAGCTGAATTTTTTTGCTATAGCTTTTACTCCAGCTATGTCACTGTTAAGACTCAAAGGACCCACTTTATTTATTTCAAGGGCCATTTACACTTCTTTGGCAAAGAAACTGCAGTATGATAAAAAAGTATCTTCCATCACATAGCGTAAATGTAAACAGGAATCAGCCCCACAGAATCTTCATGAACTAATAAAAATTCATATAATAATGAAGCTGTTTCTGGATGTAATATTAAGATATTTATACGAATAGCATTGCATAGTCTCTGAAGACTTTAACAATATCATAAAACATACTGTACAAGGCATCAGCTTAAAAACAACTGTTTTATTTCTATGCAAAATCTCGCAATATTGTATGAGTTAAATTGCCTTCCTTTTGTTTATCTCAACCATTTGCTTATTGGATTTATCTGTTTCCTTTTTTCCCATTGCCTTTGATTTAAGTGAAAAGGTTAGTTAACAGGTGAAAGGACTATTTAAGATCTAAGTGAAAAGGTTAGTTAACAGGTGAAAGGACTATTTAAGATCTAAGTGAAAAGATTAGTTAAAAATAACTGTCCCTTTATTAAATACATATTAATTCAGTAAAAATCTTAAACAGAGGAATAACTTCAACAAGACCTGAATTCTTGTTATACCTAAAGCTAAGCATAGACTTGTGTGGCTTTTTGCAGAACACAAATACATTTTAAAACACTTTCTTGAATCATTGTCTTAAGATGTGCCTAAATCCTATATACTTCACTGAGATACCAGTATATTGTTCTATGTGCACACTTAAGCACCTTATCAGGATTCTTCTCTGAACTAAGGTTGAAGTCGACTTGGGAATGCTTTAAATAAAAATAATAAAAATAATAAAAAGCAGTTCTACCCTAGCTGGTAATGTAGCCTTGGGTGTATTAAAAAAAGAGAAGAGTTATAAAAAATAATGATGGAAGATTAATTTCAGCTGTAATAAGAACTTTGGCCAAGGGCACATTTTACTTTACAGAGAGACACTTAGGAAGGTGTCAGGAACTGCCAAGGCGAACATTCTCCTAAATGACAGATTTATATGAAATCTAGCTTTGAGAATGGCCATCACCCAGTCCAGCAACAGTTCTTTCTGAGGGACAAAAGGAAATTCACTCCTAAGAGTCCATTCCATTTGGCAGATACAAAGGAAGAAATCCTTTTTATTTAAAAGCCCATTTGTTTGCTAACATTCAACAGACAACATGGATGGATAGATTCCTTCTGACTTCAGTCATTAGTGGCTTAATATCATGACCCTGCTGAAGAGTCAGTAGTCAAATACTCTCACATTTTGAAAACAAGGAGCACCCACATATGACTGCTAGTAGCCTCTGGGTATTTATGTCAATAGAATAAAATTTTCTGACCAAAATAGTATTTCAAAATCAGTTGCCAAGATCTGCATAATTCTTGTTTCCTTGAAACACTGCTATTAAAATGTAACAGATGTGTTCTTGTGCATGTGTTTGTATATATGGCGCATGCAAGAAAGAGATGTGTGCATATCTATAATATGTAGAGAACTCTCAGGCTCCAATTTTGTGTCACAGAATTATTGTTTCTATGCATCTTGGATGGATAAAGGAGACCTTAAGCAGGTTTCAATGTTTCAAGTTTTGTCCATTTTGTCCAAATGCTCACAGCAATTCTGAATTAAAATATGCTTTTAATATATCCTTGGTGCTAGTAACTTGTAAAGACTTTTCTCAAGACTTTAATGGTATATGTTCTGTACAAGTTTATGCTGCAAGACAGTAAGATAAAACACTACACTGAGCTTCAGAACAAACCAGTGAAGTTCAGAATATGAACAGAATGGCACCTTAGTCTAATGTAATTGCTCCCAGAATATATTCAGAGGGCAAAATCCAATTCAGTGGAAAGTAGCTTTTATGGCTTGATATGCCAAAACTCAAGAGTTTAAGAGGTCATCATAATAATAATAATAACAATATCTGATACTACTGGAAATAATTGTATATGTGTAAGCAGTGCCATTCTCCATCCTGCAGCTGGAACCAAACTGTGCAGCACAGAGAAACTTCTGTGCAGATGGACTTGCCAGTTAGAGAGGCAGAATCCTAAACTCAGGATTTGTAACTTGCTCTTGTTCTGCCAGTTCTAGAGGCAGATCCTTGAGAGTTCTCCACTCATGTTCCACAATCCACAGTAGAAAAGCTTGTACTCTAGTAAAATTAATACTTCATACATGAGTTCATATGTTTTAAAGCATTTCTGTTCACCTGTAGATTCCCCTGGCAACTCTAAAGTGAGTACACCATAGGTATTTCAATGACATGTCATAACCACACAGGTGTCCTTGAATAATGATCATAGCTTTAAACTGGTGTACTTCTGTTCCACTTTATACAGTCTGACTGGAACTTCCTTTCTAAGCAGACACTCCAAAGCATGTTTTAGTACACTTCTTTTAAAAAATTCAAATTTAAATGACAACAAAACCTCCACATTTATTGCTCTAGTACATAATAGCAAGTAGATATTATTTTTTGTAAAGTATTTAAAAACCCCTAAGAACTAAAATATTATTTCATGATTACAGAGACTTTAGTATGTGATTACAGTGCTTTAATCTATATTCATTTTATACAGAAAATACAGTTCATGAAACAGTAAGCAGCAAACTCTTCTAAGTCTATGTATATTAGCTACAATTAGTAGCCTGATCCAGAACATGCTGAGCACCCTCTACACATTGACTCCAGCCAGTGGTAGAAGACGGTCAGCAGCTTCTAGGATAGGGCCCCAACAATGCACTGAAAGAAATATGTGATAGCAATGACAATATTTTAATGGATATTTTCTTGTGACATCACTAAGAAAATATGTTTTAATAGTCATTGATAAGCACCAGCTCATAACACTGCATGTGGCTGCATCACTTGCACGTTACATTTCCTGACACACTGCATCTACGATACATCTAGAACTGTCAGCACAGAGAGAACTGAGAAAGTTGTTACATAGCACTTAAAAATTACCACAGAGAAAATGTATTTTTTAGTAGCATTTTCAACAGTGAACTTGCACTATTATTTCAGTGACTATGTCCCTTATGCAAAGGAAAAGTAAAAAGTAGTCGGTGACATACTTCCTGAAATTTTAATACTGGCTTTCAGGTGTTAACAATCTAAAGTGCTTCCATGTTTCATACATTCTAAGAAATTTTCAATTTATACAAAAAAAATGAAAATATTTATAAACTTATTACATTGTGAATGTACAATTTAGTCTATTCCTGTTTCCTCACCCAAAAAATTGGCATTACTATCTTCCAAATCCTTCTTTTGAAACCAAGTCTGTGAGTTTGTTCCTTGAATATAAGCGTCCAGAAAATAGCAAATTCCAGGGACATCACTGGGAAAATTTGGTGGAAGTTCTTCTCTTGAGCGAGGTGTGAACACAAAACCTGGATATTCCTTTAACAACCTGGAACAAAAATGAAATATCCTGATTAAAAATTAATCAGTCACTAATTGTTACTACAAGTGCAATAATTCAATAATTTTTCATGTATGGCAGGGCAGAATGTAGCGGGGCAGAATCTAATTCAATATGTTTTAACTAAGGAAATACTGAAAAGCTTATTTACTAAACTATTCAGATCCTTTTACCAATTCTAATAATTTTGCATTTTTACACGAGTCCACTAAACCCAGCAGTCTATGTCTGAAACACACATTGCTGGTCTACAGGGATAAATACTGATGACTGGTATCTCAGCTTTCAAACAATTACTGCAATACAGAGGAATCTTGCAAGGTGCCATAATTTTATCAGTAAGTGTTTAGAACTGGTGTAGGAATAAAAAGAAAAAAAACACTAAAAATGAAGGTTAACACATCATCAACTCTATCAAAAAACCAAACACACCACAACAATAATAACAATAGTTTACCCTTTAACCAAGCCGCCTACTTTCTAAGCACTCAGAGGACTAATTACCTTTCTTATTTTTTTTTCAACAGTATACTCATTTCAAATATTCTCTTGAGATGAATATACAGCTATGCAGAAACCTACTTAAGCCACGAAGAATAGGCAAGTCTTGTGTGGATGATGTGTCTAATGGTCTTAAGACCAGTGTAATTCAAAATTATTTTCCATATGCATATGGAAATAAAATCACTGTTAGCCAGCACTGTTCTGGCATACATGAGCTCGTGCAATGATAATGCTATCTCTGTATTTGTTCAAAAAGGTGACTTGCTGTGTTACTGTGCTCCTTTTGTCTATATCACTTATATGAGATAATCTAACACTTGGTACACTGTAAATCACACAGCACATGCTGCAGGGCATGTCAGGATCCTGTACCAAATTCTCTGTCTGATATTGGTCACAAGATCTTGCCACAAGGCATTATTGGTTATGCAGCAGTGGATTCAAGCTGGGTAGGAACAACTGGCTCTCCAGGCTACAGTGAGGGCAACAGAGCTTCCTTTAAAGGGAAAAAAATAATTTAAACACATATTTCTGCTTATCTTAAGAAAAAGAAACAATTGACTCTGTCAGCTCAGTGGCACAAAACTAAGACCTGGACCTGGAGTTCAGATGTAAAATGCTGTTACCATTGAATTCAAACCAATTTCCTATTATTTCGCTTGGCACCCTTAAGACACTACTACTTGGCTATGAACGTGTTGCAAGGTGATTTTTAGGTAAAGTTAAACATATAATACAAAGGGAGTATTAGGAAGACAAAGGAAAGATGCTGCTTTTGCCATGGAAAGCCTGCTAGCTGTCTGCATGATCACTTAGCACACATTACTAGATAGGTCTGATCTGAGTGAATAAATAATACAGCCTAAGTTTCATACCAAAAGGTTTAAACTGAGTTGGGATCAAGACCTGTACAAGCTAACACAGGCATGGCTGATTCATTGCAACCTATTCATTCATCTTCCCTAACCAAAAGTGAATGAAGATGTGTAGGGTGATGCTTAACAATTCTTCAGTTAGGTTGTTATTTTCAAGGGCACCTGCAGCCAGACTGGTGTCCAGTTCACACTGAAAGCCACATAGCTCAAAGAGGAGCAAACTATAAGAAAGAAATAAAAAAAGAAGAAAGCAAGAGGTATATAGCTGCAGGGTAGGAAGCAAAATATGCCCAGGTGGTCCATTTATTTAAAATGTAACATCTGAAAAATAAATATCAGCTGTTTTGTTTCACCCTTTTCCTAGTTGCTACTGGTTCCATTCTGACTAAAAATAACCATGGTGTATTCATGAGCAGTCAGGTAAAAAAAAGAAGGAAACTAAACAGCAGTATTTCACAGGGGAAAAGAAAAGAACAAGAAGATAATAATCTATTACAGTAACTACTTCAAGTGGACAATTTCCAGATATGAAGCACTGTACCTGTAAGTTGTTGGGCTGACATTTATTTTTCTAGGTATACTACAAGATTCAAACTTATTGGCAAGGGTTACATTATTTCCAAAAAGGC
Source organism: Phaenicophaeus curvirostris (assembly GCF_032191515.1). Taxonomy (NCBI): domain Eukaryota; kingdom Metazoa; phylum Chordata; class Aves; order Cuculiformes; family Cuculidae; genus Phaenicophaeus; species Phaenicophaeus curvirostris. The sequence continues at coordinate 33,688,168 of NC_091395.1, read as the reverse complement.
AATAACGAGGCATTTTAACCCCGACAACTCCAGCAAAGACAGATCCAGAATGAAGACCAATGCGCATCTTTAAATAGAAGACAGAAAATATCATTATTAGGTTACACTAAATTGTTAAAGTCAGTTTTATAAATTATTCTTCTATTAAACAGAAGGAAATAATAAGCTACTAATATAAATTGACTTAGTATAGTCTCCCTGATATGTCTGTATTCTGGTCATCACTGCTTATGGAGAAGAAACTAGCTGATGCTTAGCTTGCCTTGCATTTATAGTAAGTAATCCTTCCTCTGATACGACTGTGATAACACTGGTTTCTGTGGCAGTAAATTCATCTGGAAACATCATAAGTTACTGTGACATTTGAATACTTCCCTGGCAGGAACTACATGACACAATGTTGTTAGGCTGGTGACCATTAATGACAGCACTTGCTGTTAAGGTCAGAAGACAAGTCTTAGCAACAGAAAAGGAAATACAAATATGCTGTAGTTCCAACTGAAATCTATTGGCAAGGTCACACACAGAATAAAACCAAAGCCTTGAGTACAGAATTTTCATAATCGTTCAAATTATTCAGAAGCTGACGTGCTTTGATATCTCTTCTTTGTACCTCATGCTCAGTTTTTTGAGGTTGCTTAGCTGGTGCTGCTTTTGGTGTTGATTTCTGGATTTTTTTCTCTTACGTGCGTTATACATATGTAGACATGTTTGTTCCAGAGTAGCACTTAAACAATAATGGCATGATGTTGGGAAGCTTGTACATCTATCATGTGTGCTACTCTTTAAATATCTAGAGAATATGAAGAAGTCACAATTTCTGTCTTTGAGTGGAAAAGCAGAAAAGTTTGCAACAAAAGCAAAAAGTACTCACACAGCAAAGATGGCTGAAATACGTGCATTGATATAGAAGACTGATTTAAAGGTAAGTGGTTTGCAGTCACACCTTTTTCTCTGACAATTTATATATAAAATAATAGTAGACTGTGTGACATATTTGTTTCTTTTGAAATGAACCAATGCTTTCATGAAGCATTTCCTTACAATAGATGCATGCTTTCATTAAAACCAGATTCTTTCTTTTTTTTCTAAGAAGCTTCTACTAGGTGCCTATACAATGCAATTTTTTCTCTCTATCTTAAAAATGCTTTTTAAAATGTAATAGCATTCCTCATTCAAAATTATAGAGGTTGTACTTGTCTGGAAATTATAAGCATGTAATATTATTGTCAAGATGTTTCCTGATTTTTTAAGCATAATTTAATTTGATATTGTGAAATACAAAGAGAATGACATTTATTTATAAAATAATACTGTTCTCTATGATAAATGTGGAGCATGTAATCCTCTTAATAACCATTTTTTTTTGTCTTAGGATATAAATATTCCTTAATCTAAAATCAAAGAAGCCTAAAGTTTTCTAAAGGAACAAGTAAATAAATGTTAAGTAAGATAAATGTTAATAATGTGCAAATGAAAGACATAGTGAACTGAGACACCCATATTAAAAATAATAGGACCCCCGTCTCAGTACAGTTGAACTTGGCAGAAGGTCCATATCATTTGTCATGATCTCAGGCCTGCCTTTTTTTTTTTCTCAGTGAGAAGCAAACCTACATAAAAAATTCAGTAGATGTGTATGTCCTGATTGAAAGGAAGCCATAAATATAACTAACACTGAATCTAACAGTTTCTTTGACAGCATTAACACCATTGTCTTATGGTAGTGGTTCAGTGACTGTAAACCAAGAAGAGTAACAGAATCCTTTAAAAATGTGTAGATTAATACAATCAGACAATCTTTGATTATTCATATTTATATCTGTCATCTCAAAAGGCTTAAGATATTCTCATTGGGTCTAACTTTGAGAGAGGATTAATCTCCTCATTAAAAATCAATAACAGAATATGCTGCGCTCCTGACAAATTTATTGCTACTGAGACAAAAACTGCAGCATCTTTTAGGCTGATTTTTTTTAGGTTGATTTTCAGATCTGTTTCATCTTTACCTCTCCACAAAACTCTCATTCATAGAACTAAGAAGAACAAGAAACTTCTCCAGCCATACATTCTTGATTCCCCAGCTTGCCTGAGTTAATGCAATGATGTAAAATTTCCTTAAGACAAAAACCCCAAAAGCAACTAAACAAACAAAAATGCTCACTTTAACCATATAAAATACAATAAAATATATGACCTTGATAGGCTCTCCATGGGGAGACACCACCTCATCTGACAGCTCCATCATCTTCAGGGCCATCAATGCTATTTGAACAGCATGTGTTTCACTCTCTTTGTGTAAACCTCCAGCGACACAGTAGGCATCTCCAATAGTCTCAACCTAAAACAGGCATATTTGTTCTTTACTGTTAGACTGCTTGACATATAAAGGAATAGTCTGTAGCTTCAATACGAATTCTACCTACATAGTAACGGAATCTTATTTGCCCTGCTAAATTACATAAGTCCTGGGTAAATCCAGCAGCATTATTCAAAAGGAAAATTTGCACAACTTTATTTATTGCTGGGCATGATGTGAAGTTACTCTTCCTTGCTCAATGGCTGTCAGGCACTCATTGCTACATTAAACACCTATCTACTCCAGATCCACAATACTGTCACTGAAATAAATTTTTAAAATTAGCTCTTAAGGTTTGACCAGATTCCCTCTTGGCTGCATGAACAGCTGATTGTGTTGACTTTTCTGTTTTGTTTTGTTTTGCAATTTATCTTATTATATACATTCCTTATAATAAGGTTTAGGTCAAATTAATTTTTGGACTTCTGTTATCCTCTGTTTCATTTAGTCTTAATTTCCTTTCTTGCCCCAGAACTCCATAGAAATGCAATAAATTGTGTACCTTGTAGACATCTAGCTCTCCACACTGGTAATCAAAGCGAGTATAAAGCTCATTAAGCATGGTGATAACCTGCATAGGTGAGCATTGGGAACAGATGGCAGTGAATCCAACAATGTCAGAGAAAAGCATTGTAACATTATTAAATTTCTTGGCTTGCACAACTTGTCCCTGCCACAGCTGCTGAGCAACCTCTCCAGGAAAAATTGAAAACAGAAGATCTACGGTCTTCTTCTTTTCTTCTTCAAGTGCTTGGTGGGCCTGCTCAAGAGTTGCTTTTAACTTTCCTAACCTCTTCTTCAGTCCATCTTGAGCTCTGGCCTGCTCTCCTATCAGAACAACATCTCTCAATGCATTGTGAATGGGGATATCTGAGAGGTACAATCCACGTCCCGTAAAATCTTCTAGTCTATCCACACAAGGAGATCCCAAGAATAGGATGGCACTGGATTCAAAAATATAGATCATTTGGCCTTTAAGATCCATCACCTAAAACAGTTAAAGACACAAGAATTCATGCAAAACATGCATGGCAAAGGTTTAGAAGCAAGAAAATTCAGAGGAAATACATTTTGCTGAAATGCAGGAAAATCAGACTGGTCCATAGTCCTTACATTTTCATTTAGCTTCTTAGGAGAAAACATGGGATGCTAAATCATAGAGCTATCAAATAAGTTTATTTTGCTTAGCCTTCCAGTACAAGAGTTTAACCACAACTTAAGGAAAAACACCTAATTAAGTCTGAGTATCACTATCAGTTTTAGCTTAAGAGAAAAAGAAAACAAAAAGAATTTTTGTGCATTTTCATCTGTTGATAAAACGTTAATGACTATAGTGGCCTATGAATTTCTGCTAATTACTATTTCATACACCACTTTCTTTGTAAAATAAAGTGAGAAAATATGCTTCAATTTTACCATAGGATGTTCAGTACTCACAGTGATTAAAAATTAATGGCATAAATGGCAGAAAAGAAAACATTTTAATGATCTATAAAAGCAATATATTTGGTGTGAAGTGTTTTTATCTCCCTTCTGTATTCAATTGTGTAATGTGTAAGGTGCTCCAGAGCTCTGTCTAACACTGCTTTGAAGATCATTTTTTGAAGAAAACCTGTTACTTGCTAATAGATATTTGCCTATATAAGTACATAAAAAAGCAAAGCAGAGTCTACTACTCCCTGTACTCATTAAACTGTTGCCTAGCGAGATGAAGTAGCTAATCAGTGCTGCATTTTTTCACACTTCGTTAATAACTGGATGAAAGCTTTTTTTTACTGTTCTTCATTTAAGTTCTTGGAGTGTTGAGCTTGAACCAGTAATTCATTGTGGATTGCCTCAGGTGTAAATAAGCTGGAATTCAGCTGGGGATCATTATGAATTAAAGCAGTCATTGAATAATCAGTGGTTTTTACTGGGACAGATCATGTGCCACAGACTCAGCAAAGTCAGTAAGTAAACCCATCAGCTGAAATGAAGTGGGACCTTTGGCAACTGCATGTGATGAAAGCATCAGAATATCAAAGACAACAAAATACCAAAGATACCGCAGTCTGAAAAGAGCACAGGAAATGTTTACTTCTTTCCCCAAATCCTAGAGCTGTTGTGGCTTTCCCTGTCACTGTTTTTGTGTTGGAGATGCCCTTATCCTCAGCACCATGGAGCGTCATTGGCTTTGTCTCAACTTACTGAGTTTATAGCAATATTCCAAATTCCTTTTTTTTTAAGAAAATAAAGTTAACAGTCAGATTTTACTTGTGTAAAAGTCTGAGAACAGCATGTTGATCGAATATTTGCTTCAGAATCTGAACAAAGTTAGAGTGCCCTCTTTATTCAGTTGTATTGGATGTACTTTAAGAAAACAAATTCATCACAGACACAATGGTTAGAAAAAATCTCTTACCATGGATGATTTCATATCAGTATTATCCCATCTTCTGACTCGTACAGTAAACTGCATATTTAGCATTGTCATTATTCCACTAAAAGTGCAGCTTACTTTGGGGGTAAGAATTTCAAAATACTCTTCAAAATTGGGTTTAGCTTGAAATTCCCTCCTGGTCAAAAGTCTTCTTATCCCATTTCCAATTTGAAGAACTGACATATCCTTGTCAAACATAAAATGAAATGGGAAAGTCTTACAGAACATAGAGGCAGGAATCACAAGTGAAGACTGTGGTTTACATGGAGATAGGGAAGGTTTTGCACTTTTGACTTGTATGGAGTACAGCAAATAAGGCTGATTAGCAAACTCAGTGCAGTCATTATGGAAACAAGGAGGCATGAGCATCACTTCTACCTCAGTTTCATACAAAATATGAGCTGCTGCTTTAATAATACCAGACAGAATAAGACTTGTGATTTTCTTAGGAAAGAAATAATACACATTTAAGAAGTCCTGATCTTTCTCCAGGCATAATATGGAGGCATCTTCAAGTCTGTCCTTTTTTCCTGCTTCTTGGCTGTGGCCACTCTGCTTCAGCAAAGTAGTGAAACTGTTCAAGAAGTCTTTAAGGGTTCCTCCAATAACCCCTAATATGTGTTCATCCTCTTCATAGCATATTTTGAATAGCTCTTCCCCAAGAGATTCCCGTAGAGACTCCACAGAAACACCTGCATGGAACCACATTTTAGTCAGAACTGCACACATCATGCTGAATCTCAGGCTAACCTCCACTTTTCTTCATGCTAGACCAAATCAAATTAGCAATATCCTTTCCTGATCCAGCACTGACACCTGAGGGTCCTCTCATTTAGGACTCCTGCTGTAACCAAAAACATACTCATGGTGCTTGGAAAACAGGGAGACAGTCTTCTTTGTATAGATGTAGACAGAATAAATGCATGTTTTGGCACATGATACAACACAATTCTTTTAGCTTGATATATATAAAAATATATGTAGATATGAAATAGAAATAAAATAAGAACTCAAATATTTAAAATAAAAATAGAAAGTAAGGCACATGCAACTGTAAGTACTATGCCTGATCCAAAAAATTAAATGACCTTAGGAATATTCGAGGGCAGTGAAGCTAACTGGCACAGAACAGCTCACATCTTAGCTGGTAAATTTGTTTTGACAGGATAGATGCATGCAGACTCACTGCTGCAAATGTTCCAACTCCCCAGCTGTTACTGGGAGTTATTTGGAAAAGTGTTATCTGTCACAGGCCAACTGTATGCCAAGACCAGCCTAACAGTTTAAGTGTAGAGAAGATCACGATTCAATTCCTGGAAATCATGTTAATTTACTATTACTGATGTAGCCAGAGAGATCCATATTGTAAATCACAGCTGTTCTCTTCCAACCGGCTGCAGTCCTTCAGAAGATGAAAAGGATGAAACAGTTTTTCATGAATATAAACCGGCAACTTATTACTGAATATGCATTACAACTCCCTTTAGACGTTGGGTTTGGGGGTTGATTATTCTTTGCTAGCTCAGACTTGAGAAACTTGTTTCTTTAGCTCAAATTTTGAAATCCTGAACTATTCATTGCAGAGATCAGAATTTAGCCTCTGTGTTGTCAGCATCACTGCAACCCTGACATCGAGAAAATTATTTCTTACTAGATGTTACTTTCTATTTGTAATCTACATATAATCTATGTATTTTACATATATCTGTTATTAAATAAGCTTACGTTACCTGCTGCATTAGCATGATCACTGATTAGTTTTTCAAAATCTTCTCTATCCTCAGTTTTTCTGTAAAGATCATAAAAATATAAATAAACCCCATGAAAAATCAAGATAACCATGGTAAAGCCAGTAAGTAACCGAAGTTACGTACTCTGTCTTTAATGTGCACAGATCAAGTTTTGCTGATCAAATAGGCAGTTTTTCATTAATTCAAAATAAGAGTCTTGGCAGGATCTTAGATTATCCTGCACATTTGTAATAAATTAAAGTTTTAGTTGTCTGAGCTCAGATTATAGATTGAGGCCAAATGCTATAGACTGTCATTGATTAAAAACTCTTAGGCTGCAACAGTCCTGTTTTTAATTTGAAGCCATAACTATATTGCATAGTTTATTATAAAATTTAATTGGAATTTATATTCAAGCCTTTATTGGCATTACAGTGCATTAAATTCAAAAGAGGAGAAAGGTATTTCTGTTTTGAGAGAGGAAACACCAATAGTAACAATTAACTTCCAAATTAGTTGTTCATTGGTAGCAACGCAGGTTCTGTGATACAAAACTGCGGCCCTCTGAGTTCTCTGAGGTCAATAAACATCAACCCAAATGTCAGACCCAAAATACTGATAAGGACATGTAGCTTAAATTAACCTCCATATAACAATAAGCTTTAAATACGTGCTTTCTGAATTTTTTCACTTGAAATACTTACATATATTTATACACAAAAGCAATACTGACATTTAAGATCTGTTGTACATTTGCATTATTACATCATTCAGAACAGCCAAATAATTTTTTGTTTCAAACTAATATTCCAGGAACCCACAAAAAATTAAAGATAGGGAAAATATGCACAACAATAAGCCAGTCAACAATTGTAATGCACACCTGACCAGCTGTCTTTGGTTCAGTCAATGCATGTAAAGCGCGTTAAATATATCAAGTATAATTTTAAAAGATTCACTGTAATTCTTTATTCTTATTAACATAAGAAATAGTGCAGTTTCCATCTTCATTATTGTTCTCTAGTTTTGAAAGGACATTTATACTGAGACGCTTATTTTTTCAGATGCATCCCGTAAATAGAATCCTCTGTGTATGATGAGATGCTAAGAAATTCTCATTCCCTACAAGGCTCAAATGATTAGTACTAAGGAGTGCTGAAAATCAAGCTGAGTTCTTCAGAAACAGAAATCAGAAGCCAAGTGAGCCCAGTGAAACACGTGTCACTATCTGTAGTGTATGATTGTATTAGAAGCCAAATTTATTTGTTTAATACTAATTGTTTGCATTTAAAATTCTTCTCCCGGGATCTTAGAAACACTGGATTAAATCCATACACAACCATACCTACCTTTCCACCTATACCTAATAGTCTCTTGAGTTCCTCCAAAACGCTTGCTCATTTTAAACTAAGTCCTTGCCTGCTTCCCTACACAAATGGCTAAATTTGCCCATTAAATAAACTTCGTGAATGACATAAATATTTGTGAATACTTTAAATAAACTAAATCATTATTAACTTACAGTACCTGAAATATTACACACTGATTTGACAAACTAATTGAAAACACATTTCAGACAATCCGAATTCCAGTCACCACCCCAATCCATATGAACCGTCTGCAAAACATTTTTGCTGCGAAGTTAGTTGCAAACCCATTACACTTACATACCTGGTTTCTTTAATTCTGTGTTTTGCAAGTGTTCGCTGAAGTGCAAGATTTAGTCTTTCAAACTGGGGAAGAAAAAAGTTATGTTGATTAAAATGTCATTGGTGAAAATCTAATCATAAGAATAAAATTCTTTTGCAGAGAAGAATTACTTCTCTGTAATAGTTGCTTCCTTAGGACTAGCATCTTTTGTCAAGATGCTTTAGTTGTTAGAAATGCTGTGTCATTTCTGTGTTTGAGGCTTGGTTTATGTTGATGTCTTCAGCTCCAGTAACACTCTAATTAAGCTGTTTAGCTGATGTCCTCCAGTGGTTGTGCTTTATAAATATAGCAATGTGCTTTACCTCCAAGTTGCAGGTGGAAATAAAGGCAGTGCTGCTAAGAAGTAAGTAAAACTAACCTAATTTTCTATAATTATGTGCATCCCCCCAAACACCCTTCCATGGATGCAAAATGTAGCAAGAATTTTTTTCGATTTAAAATATATTCTCCTAACAGAAAGAGCCAGTTATATTCTGCATTATGCCCACAGGAAGCCATTAAAAAGTGGCTTTTCTAATTAGTAACTTTTCTTGGACTACAAAGAGTTCAATTTTTTTCAGGACAATTTTCAGAAGTGTCAAGACTGAAATTGCAAAAGGTAACAAGAATTTCAAACGCAGCTATAAAAGATCAAGACAGATTCTGTGCTTCAGATTACCTCTTCTATTTTCAAGATTATTGCTTTTCAAGATAATACTATTTATTTTATATTTATAAAAAAAATAATTTTGGCTATGTATGCTGCAAACCCAAATTTCCTCCAATGAAAAGCTAGTCACTGTAGACAACCTTTGTAAAAGGACTCCGTAATAAAAGACACTTTGGAGTATCACAAAAATTTACCTTAATTTACCTCAATTCCATGGTTCCACATCCTTTCTGTAGTTCCTAATTGGAACAGATACTTTTTCCAAATGTGCATATTTCAATTTGTTGGGGTCAGATAAATGGTCTCAGGTATGTACTCTATGATCACTCAAAACTCAAACTTCCCATAAAGACAGGGTGATAGAATGCTGCCGTTCCAGAATTTGGATGTAAGGCTTGCTTGGTCCAGCTTTTCTCTGGTTCTTGTTCCCTGAAGAAACTAGTGTTTTCTACTGCATCTCTTACTTTTTGTATTTTCAGAAGCTTGCACATGCGAAGAAATTATGTCAAAGAAAGGCAACATATTCTGGAGACTTTTTCCAAGCAAACACCTAAATTGAACAACTGTTCTACCACGTATATGAGTGCAATGTAAATTACATCTCTGTGTAAACTGGTACAGTAAGCCTTCCAATTCGTTACTTATCTCCAAGTAATGTTTATATATTTCTGTAAACACCCAAAGAAGCAAAGAAAACAATCACACATGCTACATTATACCTCAAATTTAATCAACACTTATTCTGGATTCACTACATCCTGGGCTTCAATGCAGAACTCACTGTTTTAATGAGGAGTTCATGGATCAATCAGGGTCATAATGTACCCACTGTTTTGGAGTTTCCAGTTGGACAGAAGATAATGTTAGGTGCTGATGGTTAAATAAAGTAAGGCACTATTAAGTATCTATGCGATGAAACAGATTTTTTTAAAACAAGCAAAAAACTTCTATGGAGAACTGGGATTGGGTGGATGCTTAGATTTTGACACAAAATCAGCATGAGACTGGTGTACTTGGACAGATGTTCAAGGAATATGACTTGAAGAATTGTAATGAGCAGTGACAATTACCTTGAACTTCAGCATCTCCTGGGGCACATGGTCATAATACCCTTGACTTTACCAAGCTTTTGTCCCAGCTGACGAACTAGGCCACTGTGATGATAACATAGGCAACTGCATACATTTATACCACTCTTAAAAAAAAAACCCAAACTAATTATTTCATTAAAAATCCCACCAATATATATACTAGAAAAGCAATACAGCAATTGGAACACCATAGAAACGGTGCTTTGTCAGCCAGTTCTTGAGTTAAAAGCCCTTTCCTTTATACGTTTAAAGATTAGTTTAAAGGTATGGATTTCCTCCATGGAAGTGCAGCAGCAGGAAAAAGGGGTCTATTGAAAGGTGATAATGTAGAGTTTTAATGAAAGGCTAATAGATGAAGAGTTGTGAAAACAGATCTGCAAATAGATATAACAAAACTACAGCACGTTTAGTAAGGTGCATTAAATGTCAAGTAATAGAATTGTACTTAAGTGAGTATACAGAGTTGGCCATTTGCCACTTGCAGTTCCAACCAGTCAGTTCCTTCACACCTTTCACAGAATCTGAGGCAAGACCCTGATGATTGTTATGGAGCGGCCTTTTTCATTTTCTTTTTACAGAGAGAAGCCATGGTATTCATGTCCAGTCAAGCAAATCACTGTGCATGTTCTGTACCTGTTTCAGTTCAGTTGGAGCAGAGACATAAGAACACGTCTGTGGCAAACACAGACCGTATTTTTTAAAAAAACCAATATGACATAAGTTTAGCATCATAACAGGTGAAAAAAGCTATTTTAACTTTTGTGATAATGACTAATGCATGTAGCAGTATGCATTCAGTTATGTGAATTGATGAGGTGATCACATAATTTACATAATTAGGTAACAAGACAGAATTTTTCTAGGTGTATCTGTATGTAAAAGAATCGCTACAGAAATACATGGAACAATTAAAATGATCAGTGAAAGGTTGCAATTACAAGGCAAAAATATAGGGAAATACAGGGAAGGGATGGTGTGACAGTGTACAGAACTGATTGTGGTAAAATTTTATCCAGAAGAAATAGAAGAGGATGAAACGAAGATTTAAACTATGTAGTGCAACATAAGAACACAGATTCTGAAGTCAAAACAATTTTCTAAAAGCTTAAATCTCAAGGCTTGCATAAAATGTTTAATAACTATAATTAAATGCTACTAAATTATTGTTATGTGGCATCTATTTACCTCCGGAAAGATTAGTTTGCAGATGCTTTCAGTTAATGTGTGCAGGTACACTCTACTTCTGCTTGTTTTCCTTTGTGGAAGGTTTCCTTGAGCATCTTTTTCATGGACTTCTTTGCAGATGGGCAAAACTGCTCTAGAGCTGGTTTCTGTGCAGTCCTTGTCATGTTCCTCAGTAATGTGACTTTGAGTCAGTAAGGAGAAAGGACATTCCCCTGTGATCTTCAAGTCTTTCAGTTTTGTACAGAACATACTGTACTAAGTCTCTCTCTTGGGATTAAAAATACTTGGCCTTGTGTTCAATAGTTCTCTTCTGTTTACCAACAAGAGCAGAAGATGCTGAAGTAGTTGATACAGCACCCACTATGGAAGATTATTGGATTGGATCCGATACTGGAACAAATGTGTGCCCCTACAAAACAAGAAGAAAGAAAAAAATTAAACCCATTTATTTTCTCTTTTAAATTCCTGTGACACGAGTTTTACTATCTGTGCATTAAAATAATAGCTTTTCTAGGATACTGCTCCGGAAAGCACTTAAACTCGCGTACCATTTTAAGCATGTAATCCCTACTGACTTCAGTGGTTTAGGTAATTAAAGTTGCGTGCATGGTTAAGTTCTTGGCTGAATTGGGGCTCTAGTGATTAAGGCAAAGAAGTTGTTTTACCTGATATATCTTTGGTCACATTGACAGATGAGGTTTCTGAAAGAGTAGAGAGCAGAATCCTAATGAGAAAACCTTTTTAATTCTTCATAAGCAGCTATTAAAAGCTACCTGATACAACACAAAGAAACTGATTTGTTACGGATACTTAAATCTAAATTAACTTGATGCCCAAGATACCCATTTTGTTATAGAGAAGTGTATGATTACAGCTAGTACTTGCACCACTGGAACAGCAAACTGTCCAAGACCAAAGGTTAGCATCTCATGTAAAAGCCACTGACTGGTGACAACTAACACCATGGGAATGTGACCACATAACTGATGTAGTCGTTTGGAAACACTATGCGATTTTTGTGCTTTTGAAGGTAATATCTTTCAAAAACACATTAAAAAAGGCGGGGGCTGAACTTCTTATCTTAATAGTTGTTCACTGTTAGTTACATATATTTCAGTAAGACTTAATATGAAAAAAGCTCTTCCCTTAAGGTCTTCATTTTCTATTGACTGTATCTCATTGAATCAGATCCTTTCATCCTCATATAATACTCTAACAAGGTAATCCTTCAGAGTGACTCTGGAAGCAGCTGAAAGTATTACATTTGCCTCCCTGGAGATCCAGCACAATAACTATTTCTCTCACAGCACTGTAGCTTTAATCAGCCAGTGCACCACACGGCTAATTTCTGTCCCTGAGACACCCAAAGGGCTTTTGGGGTCACACAGGAATTGTACCAGGGTTAAAAATAACTAATTCCTTGACACAGGTTATGAGCTGCTTGTTTTGAAACAGCTGGAATGAAAGGCACAGCAGAGGAGTGCTGCAGCCCAGTGCCAGTGATACAGATAAGAGGAGGAACAGGCAGAAGCTACTTTGGCTGGACCTGCTGCTGAAATAAAATATTTGGCAGAAAAGGCCCTTTTAAAGTATGCTGTAATACTGATGGTGTCAAGCCAGCTTCTCAGGGACATCTGTCAAAATTATTGAAGTATTATTATAAGAATAAGCACAATGCTAAGAACAAGAGGCTGAAGAATGTTTACATAGCATATATTTCTGATTTCAGTTTTTACACAGACACTCATTTGTTTCTACTGCATGGAGAGCAGTAATGCTTTGTATTTTAACACTGTATGCTGTCGTGTAGCGAATGAGGCAGTGAAAAATTTCAAGCAAGAACCACACTCTTAATACAAAATATACATGATGCTTTTCTTCATTATGTAAGCATTGTTATATATATGTAGAAGTATTTTTATTCAGAAGCCAATATATAACCTTATATTACTTTACTAAAAAAGAAAAGCAGCCTCCATCCCCCCCATTTTCCATAGTTACACTGTTCTGTGTACTGAAATAAACTTATGAAAAATAGTAACATAAATATATATGGGCACCATTGGCAAAGGGTAAAAAAAAATATGGCTTTGTTATATCTTACATATATACTGATGTGTTTTTCTGAATTTGGGTCTTACATTTCAAGATAAATCCTCTTAAAATTTATATCAAATATACCAGCATTTTGAAATAAAAAAAAAATTCTTAAATATATTTTGGGGAAAATGTTTAATAAAACTTTTAAAACATCTCCCAGTAAATGTAATACTCCATTTATATGTGCTGCTATTTAAAAAAAAAAAAGTTTCTCTGTGAAGAATGCAAGATTGAATTAATGGTTAAATTAGATACCAACAAATATTTACTGCATTTGCACTACACTAACAACAAAGAAAGTGAATGACCTTCAGCAGTTATCAGTAGTTTCAATGGTCTGGGCTTCTTCCTGCTGGTGGAACTGTTTCTCTTTTTCTAGAAGGCAATAATCTGGAATTATTTGGGGGTTCACTTCCATGCTACTACACAGTATTTTAATTAAATTACACTTCATGTGGTAGGAAAAACATCCAGGCAAGTAGAATCAGCTACGTGAAGGAAGAGATGCCATTATTTTACATCTGGAAAACCTGCAAGTTTCTAGAAGCTGCCAAGTGGGAAGGTGAAGTCCCAGAAGATGGTCAAGAGCCAGGACTTATTCAGGGACAAAATGGACACTGATACGAAGGTCCCTGAGCCAACAAACCTGCTAGACATGAGCTACTATGATAACAACTTCTTTTTGCGGTGCAGCCTGGCATCCTTTGTGCTGCAGGACACCCACATTCAGCCTCTTTCTGCCCTGCTGGGGACTGGAATTCATGCCCGTGCTCTGAAGATGACCTTGGGCTCTTTCCAATTGCTATTTATGACAAAATCATCACTGGTTTGCAAGAAAGTGGAGATCCAGGATATTTCTAGTAATAATACTGTTGTACAAAATCAGTATCATTAATGTACGCATCTTTAAATTCCAAATAACAATGGCACAGATCCTAAAGAAAGCTTCCTGCAGAACTATTTTCTAAGTATTCTGAGGTTCTTGTTTTCCCAGAAGCAACTGGGATGGTCCTTAGATAACATATATCCCAGTTCAAAATCATTATCAACAATAGGCATAAAAATTTTCAAGCAGTGACCAATTCAAGACTCTTCCTGACCCCTGCAATTACAAGTCCCTCTAAATCACATCTTTAAAGAAACAAAATGGAAAAAATGATTCCATTACAGTTGAGGGGATTCAAACAATGAAAAAAAAAAAAATCAACATACTAGCTCTTCCTTTATGAAAACATCAAGCTTACATCTGGCATCCTAAGTGCATCTTGAACTTAATATTACTAAGATTCAGGGAAAAAAGTCTACTGTCTACTGCAGGAAAATCTGTCTTGTTCAAATGGTAATAAGAGAGTTGTTTTAAAGGTTTGACAGAAGATAATGAATCACCAGCGTAGAGTGAAGAGATGAAATTTCAGCAGTATACTGGACCTTAAAAAGGTACGAGAAAGATGATGGCACACATCGCAGGTTAAGTGAAACATTTGCAAATGTTTTTCAAGAATGATGAAAGCCAGCCCTCCCGTTGTTCATAATGTTTAAAGACACCTTCTGACCATCACAAAAATGTAAGAAACATAAGGAAATATGGGAAAGGATTTAATTCCTCTCCAAATATACTTTGAGAGAGCTCAGCCCATGGGAGAAGCGGTGTTTAATGCGATTTCTCCAACTCTGTCATATTAATTGCTGTCATATTTGTCTTGGGAAGCAAATTTAAAATTAAAATTAAATAATCTGCCGTGAGATCAATACAAGCAACCAATTTATTCAGTGTCTGGCTGAATGCAACATGGCACTGTGCCACTCAGAAAAATGAAGATGACTTTACATAGTACAGTCATAGCAGCAGAATAACTTAACAGTGCTCAAAATGCTTTGTACAAACACTTCATTGTATATTTACATCTGCACTTGTCTTACAGCCAAAATGTCTTCCTGTATGCTTATTTGTACTAGTTGCTTCTGAATATTTCCCTTCGCTAAAACATATCCTTGACAGTGCCATAAAATAAAGTGCAATTTATCAATCAGGCAGTAAAACCTACTAAGACTAACACAGTCATTTATAAGAATTCAGCAATACCACTTCTTAACAGTAGCTAATCTTAGCTTATGGACATGGCACAAAAATTAGAAGCAATATTAAATACCTTTTTCACATTACAAGCAGTCCCTCACTTAGAGCAGGACAGAATACAGTATTATGCTATAAAGACTTTTTATTTTTAATTGTTCATATCACTGTTAGATGAACTGATGCCTGTTGAACAAGAATTAAAAAAAACAAACCAAAACAAATCAAAACACATTAATTTGTTTTGCAGCAGTCAGAAAACAGCACAGACTGCATCTAACTTTCTCCAGCACAAGAAGGATTGTGACACTTGCAGGAGCTCAGTGTGGTCTGGGAGCCATTGCTTCAATAGAAGCAGCTGTTAACTTCTATCTTGCCTTTACATAAAATGGAGGCTTGCAATTCCCACTCAGCTCTAATCTCTGCAGGATTCAAAATTCACTGCCTTTTGCCCCTTGCTGGTCAGTATGGCTCATCTGGAAGCCAGGCAGGAACTGACTTTTATACACATGCAAAACACAACTGGCTTCTAGCAAGACAGGTTAGTACCCATCACCCCATCAGTCACTGTGGATTTAGCTGTTGTGCCTGTCAGCAGAACAAACACAGCGAAAATAGCTGAAGCCTACAATTTTATCTTATTAATCTGAAGAGCAATATCCACACTTCTTTTTTTTCTACTTCTAGCGCTGCGTGTAGCAACAGAATCAAAGCCCTGGTGATTTGTCCATTTCCAAGGATTTTAAGGAGGCTTCTAAAATACTCAAGAAAAATTGCTCAAGTCTGCATCGATATACAAGATAACAATTTGAGAAGTCAAAGTGCTTATTAGACTTATTAAATCCTGTCTAAAAAAGTAACCTTCATTGTTAACTTAAACATGTTCAGAGTCGCACACCTTGAAAACATTAATTTGTTTGGCCGTTGTTGCTTTGGAAAGCACAATATGTAAGTAACTGGAGGAGATGGGCAAATCTGTTTACAAATTTCTTAGTGGTACTGAGTCGTATCTAATGGAAAAATGCCAGTTGTTGACTTAGGTAGAGAACAACTTGGAAAAGATGTGTTCTTGTGATGAGGAGTGAGATGTTTTCCTGCAACTCCCCAGTCAGAGACTATCCAACTGAAATTTGAGGATGCCTCATTTACCCCTTCCCAGTAATCTGGTCTTGTCGTTAACACAGCAAATACATTTGCTAACCTACCTGGTGATAACTGTTCCATTATATAAGAATAATGTAAAAAACAAATTGTGTGTATTTGGCATACTGGGTACAGTGCACAGTAGGTATAGTACTTATGAATCTGCAGCAGCCACACAAACATAATTAAAACATAAATCAGACCAAATTGCACAGAGGATATAACTCTATAAAAAGAAAATTGCAAAGCCAAGGAGTCAAGCCTGAGGAATCTCAAATAGAGGTGACTATTTAATCCTGAACCGTTATCACCCTTGTGTAGATACGGGCTTTACTAACACTAGGAAATAATAACTTTTTTCCCAGCAATATTCTAGCCTCTTTCACAGATTTTGGTTATTTAAGCAAAGGCAATAACAGATGAAAAGGTTTTTATGCTCTCTGTAGACCAGGATGAGACATGACATTGGAAAGCGGACTTCAATATAATTTACTGGTATCCAAGAAATTATAAGATTCAGCAATCTCAAATTCCACTCTAGTTCTCAAAAGGAATAGGATTTTTCAGGCATTAACTTTCCTGCTTGTTTCCCCAACTGCCACCCTTCTTTCTGACAAATCACCCCTAGTTCTGGTTGGTCTCTGCACCCCACAATCCTTTAGACTGGTATTACTCTAATTGCCATTTTGTGCTGTGTAAGCCCAGTTCCAGTGAACCTACTGCCAGAAATAGCTCTGTTTGGAGATATTTCTAACAGAAGTGTACTCAAAACATTTACAGTAAGTCACAGTGCACTTTTGATAGTAAGGAAATACCACAGAACACAACAGCACTTACTGAACTATCTAGTGGAATCACCGTGATTACCAAGCTAAGTACAACATAACACCGTAACTAGGATAAAATAAAATGAGTCATACCAACCCATTATTATTTTAAGAGTCCATGCACTTTAGTAAACCCAAATCAGTGTTGTAACTCTTCCCAGTGACTATCCAATATGACTGCTTAAGGCAAGCTAAAAATCTAGACATTGCTTACAATACTGTAGAATTTCCTCACCTTTCTACCTTTTTTAATTTAAGTTGTTTTAAGAAACAGAGACCCACAATCAAGTATTTCCTCTGTGCTCCAAGTGAAATGGATTGTGATCTGTATTGCTGCAATATTAGGCAGCAACCAAGTCAGGGCACAAAGAAATTGCCTTTGTTTTCTCAGAACCTAAGTTATCTTTTTACTACCTTGTTCCTATTGTAATCAGCAGAAAATGCATTTAATGGGATACATAAGTAAGCTTCAAAACTGCAAAAATATCTCACTTTAAGGACATCATGAGAGAGACACTGCTGCTTTAAAATACTAGCATTCATGTAATAACACCAAGCTCTATACCTTGACAGAGAAACCAGTGTTCTTGAAGACAAGGAAGACCCCTCATTTTAAAGCTTCACTGAATTTCTGATACTGTTTTTGTGATTGACTCATTTCCCACTAATAGTCTGAAGCAAACCCCTGGATACACATATGGCCTGGGAGAAGCCTAGACTCCAGATGTGAAAGTTACATTGCAGCCATATCTCTGGTTTCAATTAAAGACACAGGGGTAAACCTAATTACTATATCCATGTTTTGGCATGTAGCTAAAGAAAGAACTGATTCTCAAATGTTGCTTATAAAATTCATATTTGTCATTTTAAGTATCACATGTTCTTTCAGAGGGTAAATATTTTTCCTACGCTACGACCAAATAACAGGGAGACATGCTGAGAAGATAGCGTGGGAAAAATATTCTCTTCCTGTGAGTCAAACCCTATCTGTGAAAACACTCCATAGCAAGCTCAGCAGGCAGCCTCAGAGCACCTGATTCTCTGCTCTCCACTTACAGGCTCAGGCAGAAACAGCAGCCCACAGATGTGGCAGACTCTTGCATCCTCACCCCTGGTCCAAAGCATGGCTTGCACCATCAGCAAGGCAAACAAGGAGATACTGCCCCTGTATACCCTAGACTCCTTAACTGTGGGAGCTACTGAAGGTGACTGCTCGTGGGCTTTTTTCCTGAGGCAGAGGTAGAGATACCTCACAAACAGTAGAAGCAACCTGCTATATGTAACTTAGAGAAATCCTCATACTGCTCATACCTTAAGTAATCTTGCCACCCAGATGAGGAACAAACTGAAACAGAGGAGGTGCTGCAGTGAGCAAAACCAAAAGCCATCTGAAGTGTCTGGAAACCATGGAAGTACATTACTTCCTTGAAAATCGTAAGAGGAAAGCTAAGAAATAAATTTACGTCTTCAGAACTCTTTATGCCTTTTCATGAATTAAAACCTGTCCTCAGGACATGCAGTATTCATGACAGTTAGCAGGAGTTTACGTAAAGATTGATGTCTTGCTAGAAGCCAATGGAATGTAAATTAGAAGACACAAAATTAAACACTGTGTTTCTAGCATATGAAGTAATTCTCAATTGTTGTGCTTACTGATTCTTTCCAAATGCCTACTTACAGCTGAATCTGCCAAACTTATCAATGCATATAACTCTACTCATTTAAGTAGACCTCTAACCTTGAAAGTCTGAAAAATCTGATTTTTATTTGGCTCATGGATCAAAAACTTTTTAGGAGCAAAGAAAGTATTCTACAAGAAAAGTGAAATCTAGTAACTTTTTATCTCATAAAAATTTAGCTAGTATTCATGACTTAGCCAAGATTGATGCATCTTCTGTAATAAATGAAACAATAAACTGTTTAAAAATTCCAGCTTTCTAACACATGAAGTAACTTCTTGTTTAAGAACCATGGTCTGGATTAATTATGAAGCATCTTCAGAGATGATAAAATAATTCTTCTGCTTCTTCAAAGACTCTTGTCTGGCTGAGACTTGTACATGCACATATTCTTCTAATTGAAGTTGAATGTGCATAACAACTGACACAAAGGTTTGCAAAAATACCATTATTGTTACTGTTTTCCCAAAGATAGTGGAGAATTGTAGAGCAATATAAAACATTGATTGTAGAGCCTTAGAACAGTGCATGTAGTTAAATATTCCCTTACCATTTCCACAGCTTCAAATTATAATGAACAGCAAGTTATATAAATAATGGAGTACTAAAAGTTTCCCTGAACTTCATAGATCTTCGGGAACTGTTTGAAAAACAGGCCTGTAGGAAGCAGTGCTCCATTAGCAGATTTCAGCCGCCAAGTTTTCGGACTGAGTATTTGCCAGCTGCCACTTCTGTTAACAATGTCAACAAAGTCATTTTCACACTGAAAATCACTGACATCTACCTTTTGTATTTATTCATAGTTAAGCATTCATGCCAACTCTCATTGAAATAAATAGCAGGTTACTGGATATAGCAGGAATAGGATTAAACCCAACAGCTTTGTGACTGATTTGAATGTTTTCTTATTTCTCAAGTAAAATATGGCCTTGGCTTTTTTCATTTGGGGTTTTTGCAGGTAGGTGTGCAGATGTGAGGGTAAACACAGAACTGAGGTCATTTGAGATTCTGGAAAAGTTACTTACTATGCACAGGAAGCTAATAACAGGAACTTGTAATTAGTGAAAATAGTTTATCCTGCAGCAGTGAGGTCATGTCTTCATAATTTTTCTGATAGTGAAAAAGCATATTGATTGGAGAGGTATATCCAATCACAATAGATGGTTTAAGAGGTGTTTTCGAAGCCATCATGCAGCTCCTGATTCTGCTTTATCTGGAGCCCATGACAAAGAACGCAGCTCTGAAGAAGAAATCAGCTACTTTCCCAATGGTTCTCTTCCATGGGATTGGCAGAGTAGGACCAGCAGGCATCTTTCTTTTTGATTAAATGCTTACAGATGGTTTCTGCTAAAACCCATGTTTAAAATAAATGAAATTGCTGCTTGCGCACTGTATATTAGTACCTTTGTTTTTCTGTTTCACTGATTGGCCTATTCATAGCCCATCCCTTTCAAAATCTGCTATTTTAAAAAAAATCTGAGTACACAAAAGCAGTGGATCTTACCTTTGTAAAGCATCATTCCAAAGACTATCAGCATGCCTTGTGAGACTGAATGCTGTAGGAATACATTACAATACCACTTTCCCTGATAAGTATATCACTTAGTTGCTTTCTAATACGTTTCTGGAAAATACGCAGGTATGCATTTAAAGCAGAGAAAGCTAAGTAAATAAGGGAAATCTGTGAATTAATATGATCTTTAAAATTATCTTTAAATGATCTTTAAAAACATAAGCTTTTGTCACTAAAATGAAGCAAAGTAAAGGCGAGAAGTTTTGTGAAATACTTGCTTGCACATGTGATATTAAGACAAATTAATGTTGTTAATTAATCACAGTAAATATACACTTAACAACTAACACTAGACTGCTGTTATTGTGTATCGCCTCTGTAACAAAATTAAAAATTTAAATCAAGAGGCAGATTTTGGCTTCCTGTAGAATAGTCAGTCAGTGATTTAACAAGTCAGCTTGTTAAAGTCTCCAGTGCAATTGCTGAAGTTATCACAGCTGGTGATCTTTAAAATCCCACCTTTCCATTTATTCCATTTTTCTTTTAAGCATGTGAAAGAAGTCAAATTGCATGGAGTGTTTCTCAGATGGCTTTTGCATAGGAAAGTAAGCACACGTAAGCAACAGCACCAAGGAAACGCAGGCATGCAAAACTAACTTGGAAAGAACTGCCATATTCACCTCATATGCTGCATGTGGAACCTTCCCTTGGGCTTGGCAGCAGTTTAATGTAAAGACTGAGGTGAAAATGTAGCCCTGTGGAAAAATAAATTGAAAATATTTATGGGTGGTCATTCAGCTCTGACACT
The DNA here is from genome assembly GCF_032191515.1 of Phaenicophaeus curvirostris. NCBI lineage: Eukaryota > Metazoa > Chordata > Aves > Cuculiformes > Cuculidae > Phaenicophaeus > Phaenicophaeus curvirostris. The sequence goes on along the minus strand of NC_091395.1, from coordinate 33,666,881 downwards.
TCTATTTAAAAACAAAAGAATTACTTTGGACAGATTACAGCAGAAATCTAGGTTATTCAGATCTAGAAATGTGAGATCCTTCACAAATAAATTTCATTACAAAAATGTAGCTTCTTGTTTTAATATTTTCAGTGAAAAACAGACGGTCATTAAGGCATTGATCATGAGGAGAACATGCAATATATATGCTGCTTTTCCAAACCTTCAGTAATATTTCAATGCCAGAATGCCAGGCACAGACTGGCACAGAAACATATGCCTGGCTCAAAATGCTTGTAAATTCCATTGAAAGGCACTGATTTCTGTGTCAGGCTTTTCAGATTAACAGAGATTTAACAGATTAAGAGATTTAATGAAATGGAAATCCAAGAAAGGGTTAACAAGGAACTCGGTGCACAATCTCTGGTCATATGTACCAGCCACTGGCCTCTAAATTGAGGTACAAATTCAGGTTCAAATAGGGAGGTAAATTAAATGTATTTTAATCATAAGGATTCTCCTGCTACTTTTCCCATAAACTTTTGTGACTTTCTGGCAAGACCCTCAGGTATTTTTCATTGGGAAAATGCAGATAATTTTTCCGTAAAACAAGGCATTGGTTTTTTTTGACTTGCATTTCCCAAAAGTCCATATGAAAAACTTTTACCAAAAAACATGTTTATCCTTCAAATTAATATGTTTCTATGATACAGAACCTGAACTTTCTGCATTATATGAATCACAGAGTAAACTTCCTGGAATTATTCTAGGTAGAATACCTAGAACTGTCCACTGTTTTTCATCTAAAAACTTGTATAATTGCATTGACTGCAACGATGTTAACATCACAGTATTCTTGCCAAAGCCTGAAAGATCAAAGCTTTGCTCCACTTCTCAGATAGCATAGTTTATCTCATGTATTGTAGCATTATTCTGCAATATCTACTGTTCTTTATGATGTGAGAGAGAAAAAGGAATGAAGGGAGATACATACAGAATAAAGGAGCAAGAAGGAAAACCCAGAAGAAAGCAGAGAACAAAGCCTGCAGAAGGACAAGAGCATTAAAAAATCTCTAAGAAGGAAGGAAAACATGGGCAACAGAACAAAATGATTTGCAACAGCACAGACAGTTCTCTTCTGATATACTGCTTTTTCTCTACTACAAATCCATCTGAGATCCCAGGATGGAAGCACTACTTACCTGGCTTCCTTGAAGACCCTGACCCACATTAGAGTGGGGCAACACGTAACTGCACTAGTGTCAGCAGCCACTAGGAACTGCGAGCCAGACCCTCCTCCCATGGTGCCACCACAAAAGGTAAGAAACTCTAAAGGCTCTATTCTTAGTTCAACGTGTAGTAATTTATGCTTCAGTGCCAAGAGTCTTTGGGTTACAGTGCTCAGGCAAAATGAGCTTGAAACACAGCCCAAGGGTGTTGTTCTAGAGGCTGGGGCTCCAAAGGAAAGAGTCAGCTAAAGAGAAGCAGCAGCAGAGAGGCATGTGGAGATGACAGCCAACCAATGGATGTTCAGTGCCAGTCATACATGAATGCTGCAATCTGAACCCTGAAGCAGCAGGCAATGACTGTAGAGAATCTCGGCTGCTTTGCTTTTACTGATGTAATGGGGTCATCTCAGATTTGCTTTGTTCAGAACCAAAACTAATACCATATGTAATTGATAAACAGCACTCTGTCTCAACACTTCGGCTTGTGCAATGGTAGATGAACAACCCACATATTGTAACATTCACTTTAAGTGTAGGATTTGTCCCATGCCAAAGGCCGTACAAGTGCTATTTCCCACCAAAAATTTACAGCCACACTGTATGTGCTGTTTTCTAAATCTGTAAAATGGGCATCTACCAGAAACATTTGGGTTTTTTTCATTATATTAACAAACTATGTTCATTTCAAAAATTATGCCAGATAAAAGGATGCCTCTAGCTTGTTATTTTGCATACTGATGCTGTGCACAGTATCCCCAAGCCAGCACAGAAAACAGTTCAGCTGTTTCAGTGGTGAAAAGGAGAGAGACTGGATGGTGAACTATGGGAGAAAACCTAAAACTGAACCAAAATAAAATTCTCGCCATAACAAGTCCATGTGTACTCAGAGGAGTACCTCAAATAGGTACTGAATGTCATTTGAATATTATCTTGAAAAGAGATGCTCCTATGACTGGGAAATCAAATATATTGTTAACTGGGTCCTTGATAAAAGAAATCCCATAACAAGTAATGGGCTCAATGTCTGTGTTTGTGTATGTGCACAGAAAGGGGATGCTACAGAGGAATCTCTTCCTTTTTCTGCAGATGTATGAAGTTTCATACCAAAAAGTCTGAGAGAGCATGTGTATAGTCGAGGTAGGGGGAGGGAATGAGAGGCATGAGTTCCTGGAGGATATAGAATCATAGAAACCAGAGACCTAATCTGAAGGATAAATAAAGGTAGCATCTCTTTCATGAAGAATTTCCTGCTAAGATGAAGACAATATTTTTTTAAGCCTTTTGGTATTCTAGAGCATCCAGAAGCACCATTAATCTTGTGGACTATGCACTCTTGGTGGGTAAAAAAAAAAAAGCAGGGAGGAAAGAAAGTTTGCTGCACTGTGTATAGTCTTCCTCTGCAAGGGGTCAGAAAACTTTGACATTTCAGTTTACAGCTTGGGTGATGCTGAAAATTCAAAATATGTTTTAAATATTTGTACCAGGCAAATTCCAATGAGACAAAAGCACTAACTTTACAAGGATCCTGTGACAATGGAGAAATCAAGTTCTCACAGTATCACAAGTATCTTTGCAGAATATTTATGTTGTAAACCTTTGCTTTGGGTTTTCAACTCTGTTTATAACAGACATCTAAATCCCACACTGCCCATAATATATTAAACTGACAACGAGATTGCATTCCTAAGTAAAGCAGCTTCTTTGCTGGAAGACAGAGTACCAACTTAAGCTTAACATTAAAGACCTGATGCATTTATTAAGATTATGAGTGTTTTCCATGGTTGTAGAGTAACAGTTGGGAAAGAAAACAGTGAGGATATGTTATATAAATATTTGTATAAAGCGCCTCTTCTTGTATGTTTATTCGAGCATTAGATCAGCCTTTTACAATACAATACATTACAGTAACTGCAATAAAATCTAACTCTATTTTTTAAATACATCAACCCCATTAGATGCTTTTCTGCCACTACTATTCTCATTTCAGTTTCTGTTCTTATTTTTTTCCCCATTACAATTTATTGCTAATAAAAATCAGCCCATAACATAGGCAGAGATGGACATTCTTTCTTTATCTTCTGCTACGTGTAAGTCATAATCCTGTATTCCATCAGTACTCCTTGCTCTTCACCACTTCAAAACCTTTTGAAAAGATATTTTTACCCTTTACCCTTTAGTTTCCCTCTATCTATCATTTAAACCTATTTTTCCCTAGAACTCAGTATTGCTTAGAGTTGCAAATTATTTTCAAAGAGTAACCGGCAGGAAGATATCATGAAACCACACTTCATATATTGTATTAATCAACAGTTCATAATATTTTTTACTGGTATTTGCTAGTACCAGTCTCTAATCTAAGAGAATAATTATTCTGTCATGATGTCCAATGCTATAATCTCATACATAGTATAGCTGCATACTTCAAACTTTGACTGAGCGTGACTCTGTTGGTTCTAAAATTTACTACTGTTATGGTCAATGACCTTTTCTACATACAGTTGACTGTCATGCTGCATCTCCCACAGATCTGGAGCATGTGACATGAAGAGTAAGTGCAGAACTTATTTAAATTTACACTTAATTTTCAGATCAGCTGTAAATTTTCAGTGTCACACTACGAATGTAGTCTTTGCCTCACAAGCATATCAAAATATTTTGTTTTGCAAGCCATGCCTGACCCGTGGCTGCTCTCCACTATGCTGTTTCACTGCTACCACACTACCACACAACCAAATGGTTTTGCCTGGGAAGGGAACTGTTTCATTACCTCTTAGCATTCATGTAGGCCACCACTCAGTCAGTGAGACTGATACTTGGTGAACATGTGAAAATTCTTATGGAGCCTTTGCTTAAACTGAATTACTGGTATTTAACCTTCTGTCTGGCAAGTTCATCCTTGGGCAGATTGCTCAGCAGAGAAATTGTGTCAATGTTATCTCACATTGTGCTTTTTCTCTGTTCCTTGCTAGGTGTATTATCTGTTTATTTTACCATGCCAGAAGGCCTAAATTAAGATCAGGGCCGTAAACAAATATACAGTAAACAGTACTGTTTGACCGGAAGGGTTTGCCCTGTGAATAATTACGACAGAAAAATAGGATATGAAAGGAAGCGTTAAGATGCCTCTTTTAGAAGCAGAGAAATAAAGCATGGTGAAGATCACAAAAGACTGCAGCTGAGCTAAGAAGTTAATCCAGATCTCTTAAACAGAGCTGCACAAGTTTTTCCTGGCTATGACTTTAGTAGATCTGAGTGATTTATAAAGATCAGGTCAGGTTTTTTTTTTAAAAAAAATCTGCAGCCACATTTTAAAAATAAAAATGGGATAGAAACGTTTTTACATTTCTACAAGTGAAATTCAAAGCGATTTTACAGGTAGGATTCATTAAAGGGTGTAGGTGCTACATACAAAAGCAGAACAAGGAAGGCGTCCTCACCCTGTAACTTCATGCCTGACACATACCACGTTCAACTTCATTCTCTTATATCTGAAAGCTCTGTAATGGCTTATAGGAAAGGCATTTCCTCCTGGCTGGTTTTATTGCTGTAATGCAATATGTTTGGGAAAATTTAACTGCATCAAAATATGCATTTAATTCAATCTAAAATGAATTGTAATTTCTCCTGTCATGATTTCCAAAGTTTTTGAGGGAAAAAACCCAGTTCCATACTGAGCAAAAGCCTTGCTAAGTTTAAGCCACAAGACTATGCTTCCCTTCATACCATTCTTCCCATATGGAAATTCTAAACTCTTACCTCTAAATATGCTTTTTGAGTTCTATGGACTAATGGCCGCATTTTCACTAAAATCTGAACAGTTTATCAATCCACTAGATATTTTTTTCAACATGAGGCAAGTAGTTTTGCACTTTCAGCTTGCCAGTGCAAACAGACAACTACAAAGACAATTTCAGCAAAAAGGAAAAAAGGGAAAATTAAAGTTAGATTGATGCATGTTTTCTTCAAAGACATGGAAATTTTGCCATTTTTAGCAATGCTATTTAAAACAAGAACTGCAATGAGTATTTTAGGCTCCAGGGTGCCTGCAGTCAGGACTAAGGAGCCACATAGCTATTAATATAAGCAGACACCCCTCCCTATTAACCAGAAGGCAGCAACTGGATATATTGTCTTGTGTTTTCAAAATACAGAAATAATGAGCAAATGCAAAATCTAAATTTTTCCAAGTAAAACTGGAAATCTTGCTAAAGTGTTCCTCCACTGTCGTCAGCTTTTTACTAATGCTCTTTCATGTGTGAAGAGTTTCTGCATTTGCTGAGGATGGAAATCAGCCTTCCCTGAACAACTTTTGTCAGTTTCCATCTGTATCAAGTGCCAAGTGAAATGCAAGGTTAAAATGAAATTAAACACAGGTTTACCTTGGTGAGCATTAGAATGGCAGTCATCACACTTCTGTCTAATACACCATAAACAAACCTTTTTCTTAGATCTGAAAAATAACTGTGCTATTGTTCATTAAAAGTGCAGAGTTTAGCAGCCATTACTGTATTTGGCATCACAGAAACCATAAGTTATACCACACCCTCTGGAATTGATGACATTCAAGAATTACACCAGAAGAGTCTCACAAAATACATTTTTCCCGAAAGTGTGATACATTTTTGTTCTGAATACCTTAGAACAGGGCTGAGGAAGAAGCCCACTTCATAAACATATGTTTCTTTCTATTTCCATTGGTAGAGGAGAAAGTAATCAAAGGATTTTAGCACTCTGCCTTATAGTAACACATTTTTACTCACACTGAAACAACTGGATGACTTGCATGGGATATTCCCTGTAACTCTCTAAAAAAACCAGCTGTCTAAGGGCTAGATTCTGTAACGCTTGATAAAATCTTTGGAACTGGTTCCTGCCTCCTCCATGATGATGCACACACCCTGCTTTCTAGATTACAACCCACACAATTAAAGCTCTCTTCCTAAGCCACTGCATGGCTGACCTGTTTTCTATATGGACTTTGCCGAAACAATCAATGGGCATAGCCATGCGTAAAGTGCAAGGCATAGACAAACAGTCCCAAGAGAGGGTTTCAGGCAGCTCTCTTCCCCATAGCTCCATGCTCTAATGCAAGTCTTTGGGAATTTTTCTCCTTGCCCTCTTCTCCGAAATAATAGTTAAGGTCACAACTCGGTTATCATCTAGGCTTAGTGTGCTGCCTGTAAGGAATTAGTCTACTGGTGCTGGCTTGCATGAGGGGGTGGCTAGTTTGAATACTTCCACTAGCAGGACACTCTTCTATTGGAACAGCTGCTTCCAATATGAACGTGCAAGAGGAAAATCAATTCACAAGTTGGCTTTAAGTAACACAAAGGAACTAATTTAAGGAGGGAGTCAGAGCAGTAAAGTCAAGAATAACGGCTACCACAGTACTGCCAAATTCAAGGAGCAAGGAGGGCGCCCAGCAGGAGCAGCGCGGGTCTGAAATACACTTAGAAAGGTCCATTTCAGTCAAGTGAGAACCTGAATTAAATACTCCACAGTTAAATGTGAAAGCAATAATATTCTTAGCAAAGGTATTGATTCCACTTAACAAAACTCGTATAATAGGAAATGCAAATGAAAAATAGGTGGAATTGAGTATCACAAAAGACTCTGGTCTGAGAGGGTGAGATCCTCCCAAAGGCTGAAGGCCTATGGAAACCCTAAAGCTCAAATTTATTTGAGGTCTGAAGCAACAGACAGGACTTGGTGAAGTCTCTCTACAGTAAAGTAAAATTAACCCCTAGAGAACGTATTTGTTCTGACGCAGGTCATGGAGCAGCAGAAAAACAGACAACAGTGAAATCTGCACTCCTATGAAAAGGAGTAGATGGCAGCTTGCCCCAGACCCTGCATCCTCTATGAGCTACAGGCCATAAATAAGGAGCCAAAATGATACTGACCTAAGAGCGGCATCACCTGAGTAGGACAACCAAAAATATGGAAGAACAGCATGTTACCAAATGAATGGCAAATAATACCAGTGTTACAACTATATGGATTCTTTAGATAACTACATGGCCCCTTCAATTATTTCATAGCAGATGCATCTATAAAGAAAAAACTTATAAAACCCCTGCTCTCTCTAGTAAATTTTTCTGCCTTTGTTACATAAAAAAAATTGTACTTTATACCCTAGCCAGAAGCCCTACTCCATTTATGCACATGCTTAAATCCTATGGGAATTTTTAAATCAAATAGGTATATCAAATGCTCAAAACATTCTGAAAAGAATATTCAAAGTAACATCAATGTCAAACACGATATTTGACTTATTTTAAATTTTAAATGCTAAAAGATTTAATTGAAATGCTAAGCATCTGAATACATGCAGTGAATTTTAATAAACACACAGACAATAAAGATCTTTAAAAAGGATATAGCACAAAACATGCAAGGATTTCCAGCAAAGAAACTCTAACGGCAGCTCTCCACAGCTCAGTTTCCATTTGCAAACAAAACGTACAAGCTGAACCATAATAATTTCTAAATAACATTACAACAAATTTCCTTAAAATGAGTCCTGTAGTTTTCAATAACTATTTAAAAAACATTTATTTTTAACTATACTGAATTTTTCTTAAAAAAACAGATTTGTGTAAGAAAAAGGAAACTTGCTGATTGTCTGCAGTCTAGATACAAAAATATGGCCAGTACCTCATTGTACAGATTTCCTTGTTGATAATTTAGAATATTTTGTCTGTTTCCTTAGATTACTGAAATGCCTCATTTTTACTTTTTTATATAACCAAGATATAATTTACTACACCTTTTTGTGTAGCAACTTATTTCAGTTAAAAGGAAAATAGCTGTATTTGCTACAAACTCTACCTTGACTTCTTGGATTGCTTATTTTGAGTCTTGGCATTTTTTTAGAATTTCACACAGATGGCATTTATCTTCATAATGGCTGTGATGTTTTACATTTTATTATATGACATAACCAGCTTTTGACTGCTACTGACATTTTCAGTATTTTATTATAAACTCTTACTTATGTTTTGATTTCACTATGGGATCTGTTTTGAAACAGACTGTCACAGAATGGTTAAAGGCAGATTTTTGAAAGAAAGCATTAGTCATAAGACAAATATACAAGACTTAGTACTTACTTTTATGGACACGACATTCAAGACTAACCTTGACTTCTCATTTTTAATGGTTCATCTAAAACTTTATTGAATAATTTAAGTGAATACTCAGCAAATGAACTAGTGGGACAGGGGATGGTGAGCCATTTTATTGAAAATGTCAAAAAAGGAAAATAAATCCACTGTAGAACTAAATTCCTTATTTTCTCCTCCAATGTCTGCCTCACGATCTTGCACTGTCATGACTCGTAATAGCTGCAAACTATATAATTCCATGGGAAAAAAAAATACAACCAAGAGATCTCAAGATGTGTTTTCCTTCTTTCTCCTTCCTTGCTTTTTCTGCCTGCTTTAGATCAGCATGACTTCAATGGCTGCTTTTGTCTCCTGAGAATGTGGAGCATAAAGTCCTTCATATCACTATTAAAGTATTTCTCATGTTTCCTTATAATCATATAGTTCATTTAAGGTTCTTGCTATTGGCAAAGCAAAGAGAATAGTCATTAGAGCTGCAGACTGTATGACCATACGCAGCGCCCCAGAGCAACACAATCCAAGCAAGAAACTTACCCACAATAAAGAGAACTGCCCATGCTTGCATTTGTAACATACTTACACTCATTCTCTGGTTGCTTAAATTCCCCAATTAATTATGTAAAATAGTCTGTTACTGGAATCTCTTTCTAGCATGGGCTGTCACCACCTTTTGCTCTTAACCCTAGTAAATCACCACATATGTGATTATGTGCACACTTCCTTGCGCCTGCTTTCTATAGCTTGGGAACAAATCATCATAACCACAAGAAAATTAAGTGTCTCCATAAGCAGTTTTGACTTAGGGAAAATGATTAGATTAGACCATTTCCAAATAAGTATAACACTTTGTTCTACTCACAGAAAGATAATTAAACGCTTACATTTGTAATGAAAAGTTGCTCTGTGACATTTTTCTGTAACTCTGTGTTGTGGGACTTTACAATGGAAAATCTGAGTGAATAAAACTGGCTTCTTCTCGTACTAGTATTTCAACTATCAAAAGCTTTATCATCTCTCTTTAGACCAACCTGTACACAGCACAGTGTAACCTGTAGTGCGGTGAAAGTGCATAGCCCAAATACAGCATTATAAAAAGCTCATTTCACTATAATACTCATTTCTAGTAACACCGCATCCTTACTTGGGAATTCTTTCCTGTTAATTCACCCTCTGAATTTAGAAAGCCATCTCATTACATGCACAGAACAAGCGACTGGCTCTGAAAACAAAGCCGTTTTAGGAGCAGCATTGGATCAAGCCTAAGAGAGTTCATAAGAGGTATAAAAGTACTTCTTTTCATCTGAGATAAAAAAACTTTTCAAGTGTCTCATGTTTACACATAAATAGATAGTTTAGAGAGGGACAATTATACCTAGGCTAATAATGGTCACTGAAACTCAGCCACAGAAACAAGCGTCCACCCAGAAAAGGAACTGCAAGCCTGAAGTCTTGAAAAAAAAACCAAAACAGAAGAGCGGAGCTAAGACTGCAAAAGCAAATTATCAATCGCAATTAATACAATGCAGTTTGGGGCTTCATTTATTCTTCCTAGGAGAAAAAATGAACAGGAATAACACACGCAAAACTGAAATTATGGTTAGAGCGTCAAGCCTGCGATTAAATACCATGTTCGATTCACGGGGTGCGACGGTGTGACCTGTGGGAAACCGTGACCACTGCCGGGGGGCTGAACTGGACGGTCCTTAAGGTCCCTTCCTGTCCAAACGACGCTGTGATCCTATGATTCTATGATGCTGTGATGCTGCGATGCTGCGATGCTCTCCACCGACCCTGAGCGGGTGCAACGAGCTTGAACGGCACCACTCCCTGAGCAAATTCTTAGAAAGCCTCACCGTGCACAAAGGCCGCCCGGTTCCCCTCGTGCCCGCAGCCCTTACCGAGCTCCCCCACCCCGCTCCCCGCCCCGGATCGCTACCGTATTTCGCTCAGCACTGCGTCTGGCTCGGGGTTCGCGCTGCAAACCCCGAGGTCGAGGGGAAGGGGGAGCCGGGGGGGGAACACGGGGGGTGCTCATCCCCGCGCGCGCGCCCGGTCCCTGCGCTGTCCAGGGTCCGCACCGCGCCGCGCCCCGGGCGCCGCTCACTCACCATAGCGCGGGACTGGGGGGGCTGGGGGCGCTCCGGGCAGGGCGCGCCGCTATCGCCGCCGCCGCCGCCGCCGCCGCCAAGGTGTTATTTGGGGAGCGGGAGCGGCGGCGGCAGCGGGGCCGCCCGCGCGGGAGGGGCCTCCCCGCGGGGCCAATCAGGCGGGGCCGGGGGCGGGCGGGGGGCGGGGGAGTCGCGCTGACCCCGAGCGCCCCGCGCCGGATTCGGCGGGCGGAGGGTGAGCGCGGGCTGGGGGACGCGTGCCCCTGCCTCGCGCAGCCCCGCACAGCGGAGGCTTCGGGAAGCGAAGGGCCGTAGAGTCACCGCGTTGGAAGAGACCTCTGAGGGCGTCGAGTCCAACCGTGCCTGTCTGCCAATAAACCTTAAGCACCTCGTCTACCCGTCTTTTAAACACCCCCAGGGAAGGTGACTCAACCACTTCCCTGGGCAGCCTCTGCCAGTGCCCAATGACACCTTCGGTAAAAAATCTTTTCCCTAATGTCCAGCCTGAACCTCTGCTGGCGGAGCTTGAGGCCATTCCCTCTTGTCCTGTCCCCTGACACTTGGAAGACTAACACATGCTTCTCTACAACCTCCTTTCAGGTAGGTGTAGAGAGCAATGAGGTCTCCCCTCAGCCTCCTCTTCTCCAGGCTAAACAACCCCAGCTCTCTCAGCCGCTCCTCATAAGGCCTGTTCTCCAGCCCCCTCACCAGCTTTGTTGCTCTTCTCTGGACTCGCTCCAGAGCCTCAACATCCTTCTTGTGGTGAGGGGCCCAGAACTGAACACAGGATTCGAGGAGCTGTCTCACCAGTGCCGAGTACAGAGGGAGAATAACCTCCCTGGACCTGCTGGTCACACCGTTTCTGATCCAAGCCAAGATGCCATTGGCCTTCTTGGCCACCTGGGCACACTGCTGGCTCATGTTCAGTCACTGTCAACCAACACCCCCAGGTCCTTCTCCTCCAGGCAGCTTTCTGGCCACTCTTCCCCTAGTCTGTAGCACTGCACAGGGTTGTCGTGCTCCAAGTGCAGGACCCAGCATTTATTAAACCTCATTCTACTGCTCTCATCCCACCTGTCCAGCCTGTTCAGATCTCTCCACAGAGCCTTCCTACCCTCCAGCAGATCAGCACTTTCCACCAGCTTAGCGTGATCTGTGAACTTGCCAAGGGTACATTGTACATTCAATGCCTTCATTCAGGTCATTGATAAAGATATTGAACAGGACTCAGCTCTGGGGGCACCACTTGTGACCAGCGCAGTCAGGAGCTTCTGTTTTCAGCTCCCACACTGGTAGGAACCAGTGTCATCAGGGACTCTGAGACAGTGTGGTTATTGAAGTCTTTTCCACACAAGTATCCTCCCAAATACTCTTCAATTTTAAAATTGTGTGCTCCCGTATTTGTTTTAATTGGGCTTTTTCTACCATGGTTTTGATTTTCTCATTCCTAGTCATGTTTTGTGCAATCTATAATATATAAAATATGTTTTTGCTGTACCTACTGTATGAAATAGCTAAGCAATGACAGAAAGGGAACAATGCCTTCCCAAATAAGCACAGAAAAGAAGTCAAACAGTCAAGTCTGAAGTCAAACAACTTCAGAATATCATAGAGACAAATTAAGTTCCATTTAGAACACAAATTCATAGAACACCTTTTATAGAGTAGCCCAGGTCCAAAATCATATGGTTAATTCTTGCATGTCACCATTGAAACAGGACGACTCCACAGTTTTTAGATCTTCACAAATGCCATGTGATATTCATAGTATTTTCACTGTGAAAACATTGGATGGCTTTGGGAAGCTCAGGGTCAGAAACGGTTGTTTTGTTGGACTTGGACAATTAGCAGTGACTGACCTCACAGTAGGATTAGTTGCCTTATCAAGTCACATGGAAACAGATTTCACCAAGAAAAACACCTGTTGGAAGAGGAAGGATAAGTTTGGGCCGCACCATCCATAGTCAGCAAAAGAAGAATGGATATTGTTTCTTGTTGCTCACTGTCACAGCTCAACAAGCCAAAGCAAAAGCAGCACATCTCCAAGTGGTTTTGAACTGACCAGCTTTACACAACAGAGGGTATCAAAGCTCAAGGTGTGAATGCTTTGTTGACTCCTGGACTGTCAGAACTGAAAAACAGTTTAATAAATACATCTGCTTCCCACCATGCTTCCCACCCTGCGGTGTTAAGAGAAGCTAGAGTGAAGAACTGATTAATTCCTTCAACTGTCGGCTAGTTAACTGGAAATAATCTGCTAAAGCCCAGTTTGTTGCCATTTCTGAAGTTATTGATGAGCAATGAGAAGTTTAATTGAGTGCTAAATAGTCTAGGACATTGTGTACTTCATGAAATTACTGTATTAATACATAATGTATTGACGCAGTATCTTGCCTCTAGAAACAAAGATTAGTCTCAGGGCAAGGCACCGTCTTACTAATGTTTGCCCTTGCCTGCAAACTTCTCTAACTCTTGCTGTTCTGTCTCACTTTTTTTTTGCCTCAGGGAACCAGTTTTTCTGTTTTTTGAAAAAAAAAAGAAAAGTAGAAATGGCTTCTGAGCAACTGGTATAAATGAATTCCATTAGCAAGTTTCTGTACCAAAAACGAGTAAGAGCTTCTGTTGCTCAGATAACGTCTATTCTAGGATGTGCTGTGCAAGTGTGGATATGATGATCACTGCAGTATAAACCAGTTGTGCCCAGTGAGACAAAGTAATGCTAGGCAGCAAAGATGTATTTGGACATTTGGTGAGTAATAAGATCATTGGAACCCAAAGGTCTTCCAGAGTTCTTGCAAAGCTACTGTTTTCCTTATCACATCAATCGCTATGTGTGTACTAGTAATGACCTGCAAATTTGCACTAAATAAAACCTAAAAAAATGCTTAGGAATAACATCTTTGCAGTGAGTATTTGGAAGAAGAAAATAATATTACAAATTCGATTAATTGAAATATTACAAGGCCATATTCATTTTCCGTTAGCCATTGAGAAGTTAGTTTTCTAAGCAAAATCAGATTAGTCAGATTTATTTCATCATCACAAATACCAAAAAGATAGCGTGTTTCCATCAAGAAACACTTATGTCCCACTTAAAAATGGCTACATTTTCTTCAATTTCTTTTTTAATTTAAAGGTCTCCTTTTGACCAGTAAAGTAGAAAGATTATATTGTATGTGACGATGCTAGGATATATGTATAATCAAATATAAAAGCACCATAATTCAGAGCATAATTAGCACTCCTAAACTGCCATTTACTGGCATCTGCTGTATTTAAATCAAGTTCTCAAAATGAGATGTCTTCAAAGAAGCACCTCTCAAATTTGTCATCTCCCCCATGGCAACTGAAATTTCTGAAAATACAGAAAGCTGCAGCCATGGTGCTGAGCAACTGATGGTTCAGCCCCGATGGCTTCAGGCACCAGCATCGTGGAACAGGAAGTGCTGGCTGATCACAAATCTGCAGAGAGGCTGAGACTGTAAGGTACCTCCGCACTTTCGCCCACCTAACCCTGCTGCTCCAACTAGGGTCACTTAGAGTGTATTGTTCAATGATGTTTTCAGTCACGTTTTTAGTACGTCCTAGGATGAGGCCTTTCACAACCTCTGTAGGCAATGTATTCCACTGTTTGACAAACTTTACAGCAAAAAAAGTTTTTTCCTGTGTTTAAATGGAACTTCCTGCATTTGGATTTGTGCCTGCAGCCTCCTGTCTTTTCACAGGATGCCACTGAGCAGAGTTCAGCTCCCCGTTATTTTCTCTCCCATCAGATATTTATACATGTAGATAAGATCTCCCTGAGCCTCCTCTTTGCTAGGCCGAAGGGTCACAACCATCTCAATGTCTTCTCATATGTCAGATGCTGCAGCTCCTTAACCATTTTAGCACCCTTTGCTGGACTTGCTGGGGTAAGTCCTTATCTTGCACTGGAGAGCCCAGACCTAGACCTGGCACTCCATATGTGTTTCACCAGGGCTGAGAAAAAGGGAAGAATTACCTCCCTCTACCTGCTGGCTTTGCTTTTCCTGATTCATGCCGTATAATGTTTATTGTGGCCCAAATGAGATTATTTGCATTTATCACTGATGCTAGAAATAGCATTGCTGCAAATGTGCAGTGCTCCACTTCAGTTAGTAGTCCATTTGATTGTAGTACTATGCTCATCTAGGTTTTCAGCTTTTTAATCAAATCTGGTCAGTCACAATCCTCATGGACTCCCTAGCTCAGTTCACATCTACTGTGTGGGTTATTGAACCCAGGAGTGATGTGTCTATGCTGTGCATCTCTTTTCAAGGCATGGCCAAACAACATTTGTCTTAACTATAATGCTTGGCTTTGTATAATAGCTTTGGTTATTTTTTTATCATGTTTGTAATGATAATTTCTATTCCACTCCATAATGATACATTTTCAGTACTGCTATTCAATGACATTTATTTGAATCTCACATGAGGAACACATTAGCTTTTCATTCCAGTGTAGAGGAGGTGCACATGACACAGAAAGGTGACAGTCACTTGATCCATGGCAATAATAATCTAATTAGATTTCACAGAGCGATAAATGACAATTATTCCTGAAGATGTGCGAAAATACAAAACCTAAAAAAATTTATATTTTACACTGTATCTATTTAGGAGCCTTCTAAGATCAATTTAAATGCCAAAAGATGTACTGCAAACTGAAGAGTTAATTTCATTTTGCATCATCTAAAACACAATGTTGTCCTTTCTGGACATCCAGTTATCTTGGTTAAAAATTACTTGTCTTTAAAGGCTCACAAATGCCTTCCTCAGGAACATGTGTCTTGTTGTTTGGAAATATATGCATTTCAAAAGGGTACCAATATTAAAATGTTATTCCTTTGCCCTTTTCCACTGAAAGACTCATTTTCAAATAGTACATGTCATATTTTACTGTTACTCAGCTTTGCTCAGTCAGATCTGAGTATTTATCAGAAGTAATGTCTGCATTTTCACCAAAGAAAGTTTTGTGCAGAGTTTCAAGCCTGCCATGAAGCAGAGTTTTGGTTCAATGAATTAATAAAAGCATGAGTTCTCCCTTTTTTTTATAGACTTCATACCCATGCAGGCAAGCTGTACTGAACACAAGATTTCTGGGGATTAAAATGATTTTTGTTGCTGTTGCAGGTTTTCTTGGTAAATGGAAATATTACAATGGTTCTAACAGCAGGAACAGATAAAAAAGGACCCTCAGCCTTCTTCTTCATTGGAAGTTACAAGTAGACTTCCTAAGGAAATATCTTCCTGCCAGTTGGATTTGTTTTCTTGCCCTGCCTTCTTATTTTCAGGTGGAAGATGAGTATAATGTTTCTTTGTACTGATCAAGTATTAATACCTCTTTTTAGACAAGGAAGCAGTGATACTTCTTTTCTGAAGGCATATTTAAGAAGCTCTCAACTCTAATACAAGTTCCAGCTTGGGTGACTGTAAACTTTTTGCATCCTCCTCTGATTTAAATTGTTATGGTATCCTTCCTGTCCTAAGTGAGTTGTTATGAAAACTTTGTCATGTGTTCTACTAAACATTGGCTATGCCTATGCAGTGTGATTCAGAATAATTTTTCAGCTCCATGGTCCAGGTGCATGCCCCTGTGACACCTTGACGTTGTCTTGGATGACCTCTGCAAGTACATTCTTTTCTGTTGTGCATTGATTTCCATTCAAAGGAAGCCAAGGCACGTGAGCAGGCAGGAAATCGGCTGCAGAGTGCTCCCAAAGGCAGCACAGAGCTCAGGGAATTAGGACTGCAGGGAACAAACACTATAAAGTGCATTTATCCTGCAGTAAGTTTTAGCCTTTTTCACATTTTATTTTCAAATTAGTGAGTAGATTCCTCTAGGTATAGGAAGTCAAGTCTAGCAAAAGCTTTGGTACTTCTTGATATATAAGATATTCAATATTTAAAGATTGGATTTTTCATCTATTAAATATATTTCTTAGAGCTAGGGAAAATACAGCTATGTTAGACAGTGATGGAAAACTTGTGCTGAGAAAATGCAGCCATTCCAAACTGATTTCCCTGCTATTTAACAGTCTTTCACCGACACTGTAAGTCAGTTGCTATACAGAAAATAGATTTATTTCAAAACTGTTCAGTTTTGAGAAACACTTGTATTATGTATGGTATTCTGCTGCTGTAATACAACCCTTTCTCCATAGTCTCTAATTAGCAGCTTAAGTCAGCAGTTAAAACGAGGTAAGAAGCAAAAAATCCTATGCACAAATCGGCACACATCTGTGGCACTCATCTGCTATCTTAGAAAATACGATCAAGTATTATTCTTGTGCATAACACTAGTTCTCATTCAATATTTCGATCTCTGATCTTCTAAATTATATGAAGTTCCATAATTACATCATTATAAAAATTACTCATTTGCTTTTTGTTAAGGAGATTCTGTTTTCATTGTATCAAGTACAATGGGTTCCAGTAATTTTTTGCATACTTGGATGCTGCAAGAGTACAAATATATGCTAGGATCCACTTCCCTATACACAAAATCCCTCTGTTTTTCTGTAGAAACAATTCCTTATGAAAACATTCTCAGGCAAATTAATGAAGGTCTTCTTTTGGATACTGTTTTGCAAGCATCTGGATCCACTCTTGATTTTATGGGAAACTATCATGAGTAGTTAAAGGGACTTTACTCCAGAAATCCTTTTGTGTTAGAAGAAAATTGAACACAGTACTCAATCATCAGCACTGAGAAACTACGAGCATTGCTTGCAAATAAAATTAGATTGACTTCTGTTTTGCAAATGCTGGTTTGTATAGATGAAGGTTTCTCATTTATTCTAATTACTTGGCATGGTGAAATTTACTGATCATACTGTAAACAAGGTAGGGATTCTTGTTTTCAGTGCTTGTTCATGGATCATTTTAGTTTGAAACTTCTTAGCTTGGTTCACATGGAGTTAAAATGAATGGGCTGCTTACAGAGCAAATGCATTATCATGAGCAGAATCTAGCTTTCAGCAATTGTTACTGAATTCTGGAAATTTTAGATAGGCTTATCATACTGCAAAGTACTTGCTGGAGTTGGCTTTCTAATTCATCAGAAAAAGCCAACAAATGTTCCCTCCCCTTCTCTGGTTAAATTGCGTTGTTTAATTTCAGTAAATGCAAGTAAATACTGAGCTACAGTGATCTCATTAACCTCAATCCATCAAGTTAGAGAAATCATGGCTAGATAATGGAAACCTAACTCAAAATTCATGTGGAGAGGAAAAAAAATCATTTTTTTTTCAGATTATCCTTTTTGAGAAAAATAGAAAAATATCAAAGAAGGAACCTGCTGACATGCAGACAGTCCTATTTTCTTCTCTCTGAGCACTCAAACAAATGGGAACTGCACTCAAGAGCTTCCAGTAGTTTTCCTCCTCCCTGTCAAACTTTCCTTTTTTTTCCCCTTTCACTATGGTCCCCACCCCTGTCCAGTTCACTCATGCTTTTTTTTTCTCCTTTCCTTCCCTTCCCAGCAACAGTGCAGGCTACTGTCAGGTAACTTTCCTCTTCTGTCATTGCTTCTTCCATTGTTTCTTTCAGTGGTCCTTTCATTGCTTCTTAATTTTCATTTTTCTTTTCTGGTAAGTACTAACACATTATAGGGAGACAAAAATGGAGTGGCTTACAGAGACCTAACAAACTGCCTCCTGTGTCTCTCTGCAGCAGCAGCGTTTCCTGTGAAATAACACCATGAAAAAGCTATTCCAATAATGTGTGTGAAGCCAAATGCATTATGGCATCTGAGCACTGATTGTCTAAGAACAACTGCATATTCATTGGTTCAAGAGTGACTACAGATGAAAGTGTATTATCACCTGAATTTAACACATTAAGCACATTAGGCTTTGATTTTTCTACAAAATAAAATGTTGATTTCTACCCACCTCCCCAAAATGTGTATCTGTCCCTTATTCTAGGAATTCCTGAAGTGATTTTTAATATGTCCCATATATCATCAGAAACCTTCTGTTTTATGTTAGGCACGAACATTTGTCATTTTCTCTTCACCTCAGAATTGTATTAATCACAAATAATTAATTCTTTGCAGTGCATATTGTCCTATAATGAGCCTGATACTCCTTTTGTTCTGTAGACCTTTCCACAGAAAGAAGTCTATGAGGGGATTCATTGTGTAAAATCAATACAAAATAACACGGTCTCATTAAATATGATAATAAGACAACAAAAGATGGAAAATTGAGATTGACTTACTATAATGACTAGAATCAGAATAAGAATAAGAAAAAGAGAAAAGAAGACAGACTCTGAAAAGTTAAAAGAGTTCCTGGCCAAGAGAAAAATATTGGTAAGAAAAATAAAAAAATGTGATTAGTAATAAGAGAGCAGCATTACTTGAGTGATTTTATTCTTTTGCCTCTGAATTTCAAATTCCATACATGTTAGCTGTTCTATTAAGTTTTCCACAGTTATTATACACAAAGTGCCACTGCACTTGCTGCAAGATAGGTAACAGTAAACGTATCTTCCTGCACTGCCTAGGCTTGTATAGTCCAAAGGGCTGCTCACCAAGTTAATGGGGAGAAATTAAAAAGTTTCTGAAGTGGTGTTCTGGTATTGTCAGCCCTATAATTACCTTGATATGAAAAGGGTTCAGACAGTTAGAGCTCTGTTGTAGAGGTGATTTGCATGGGCAGATAATGCATTTGTAAAACTGAAGTAAAAGATGATCTTTAACCAGCAGATTAAAAGACATTACTCCTCAAATAGTAGACATCATATGCACCTGCTTTTGTCTTCATCACTTCCCCATGTATTTATTTAGTATCATTAGGTTTAATGTGATTTTTTTTGAGGTAGCTTCTTAGGTGAAAAACAATAAGAGAGGTAAAAAGAACATTTTATTATGATTGTGATTATTTTCAAATTATATTCTCTACATTAGCAATCAGGAAAATAGAAATCAAGACACATCCACATATGTTCACTTTCCTCCTGCATATCCAGATTCCGCCACCAGGGTAACCCTGTGACATTTCTTCTAACAGAACCACAGTTGCTTTACCTGGAATCTGAATTTTAAAAATCTTAAGTTTACAACTTGTTTTTAAAGTGAAAATACAGAGGGTGGAAAGATGTTCTGTTAGGTATTCTGTAATGTTTTGTTTTGTTTACGGTAGGTTTAGGTGTCTGGGTAGGTAAGTGGGGTTGGGAAGTTGACTGATCTTCCCCCTAAGGAAATGAGCCCACTGTGCAGCTGTTGGCAGAACCATCATGGACTGAGTTGCTTACAAAGCTATGGATTTTTGAGTTAGCAAGGCACTATGTAAATATCATTGTAGCTTTATTAATATCATTTGTAGGTGGCATGTGAAAACCTGTCTCTTCATAAATGCTTTCCTAACTTCAGAAGGGTTATTATTCCTGATTAGGAAAAACACAAACACACACCACAAAAAAAAAACCCAAACCCCAAAACAAATGAAAAAAACAAACCCAATCAAAAGCCAAGGCAAAAAAACCCTAAAATGAGAAAATGTGTTGATGAAGTTAAAGACAGTTTTGTGATCCTGGTCTGTCCTGGTCTCCTTCTGTTTGATTTTTTAGTTGAAAGACTTATTAATAGACCTTTCCAGCACATATCCAAATAAGGAAAAAATTTTCAGGACTAGGGAGAAAAGATTTAAAAAGATTGTTTACCTGCCATCCTTACTAAGAAAAATGCTTAATTTAGCAAGCTTTAGAATGAAGAGTCATTTCAGAGGTTCTGGAGGTGGTGGTTCATCTGTTTGAATAGCTGCAGATAGGAATGGCAACGTGACCTTGGCAATGATCTCATTTTTCATTTTTCAGCTTTTAGTATGTAATTTAACTTCAAATTTAATTAAACCATAGAAGTTTCATTTTATTCAAATCTACAAATGCAGATGTCTTGAATGCCATTTGCCTAAAAATATAGTTCTACACTCTCTAAAAAAGTTATGATTCTAATAAAGAGTGGGCTGCTGAAAGCATATGAGAAGCAATATAGGCAGGCAGCATACAATGAACTGGATGCCACCAGCTTTACACGTCTACTGTTTTTCTGTCCTCCTGATATCACCTCAGCCACGCAGAAGTCATTCCTTGATTAGTATAAATTTTTGTATCACAGAGCAATAGTAATTTACAATGTGCAAAGCACTACGACATCCTGAAAGTCAACATGTAAAGCCTCAAGGCTACTTTAAATTAAACTCAACATTAACCACCCCATTACAAAATTATAGGAATCAGGGATGAGTTGAAGTGTCAGAACTACCATACTTGAATTTTTTTTTACAGTTGGTCCAAATTGAGTTTGAGCACAAAATTTGCTTGTATTGGTATACAGAATGGCCACACATTGCACTCAGATCTGAGCTTTTTGGAGCTGGTGCTGCTGGAAAAGCAATTTTTGTGTTGATGGGGTTTGATTGTATACTAAAGTAAATAAAACAAAAGAAGCTCTGGAACAGGTTGAGAATTTTCTTTCAATTATTTTTTTTTCACCAGACAGTCTGTCCTTAATTTGTACAATTTGTTTGCATTTTTAAGTTCTTTGTAACTACTGTGTGACTTTTCCTAGTTAACATAAAATTGAACTGAGCAACCTTACAAGCCAGCGTACTTGCATGTAGTGGAAACATGTCTAGAATCAGATTATCATTTAAGTAGTATGTTCTCCTACAGTTAGGAAAAAGCCTGATGAAAATCTGCTCTTTCTGTTCATAGAGCGTACACTTCCAGTAGCTGATTCTTTTGTTCCTTTACTCATCTTCACATATAGTCAATCCAGCTTCTGACTAAGTCCGTAATGAATTGATTATTTATAACTGCTTATGAATGTTTATGGGCAAAAAAATTATTTGCTTGCTGCTTTCAAGAATCAGCTTAAAATTAAAAATTCACTGTAATAATATTTCTTTCCTAGCTATAGTGGTAAAATTGTCAGAACTGATATGTTATTGCATTGCTTCTCTTCTTTTAGTATTAAAGTTACCCGAGAGCTCACATTTACAAAAAAATATCAAGATAAGACAATTCATATACATAAGACATTCTAAGCAGGGGTAAAGTTTCCTCCATTTGCTTTAATTCTGTTTCATTGAGTGTATCACCTCAATGTATAAACTGCTGCTGTCCCCCAGGTGGTTTTGTCATTTGTGATGCAAAGGAGTCTTGTGTTAATATCTCAGTAACATTTCTAGAATAACAGATGATGGTTTCCTATCATAGAAATCCATAGATGTGAAACTTCTGAAATAGATGACTGGGCTGTGGTGTACAGTTTTCTATCTACCTCTCTGCAAGGGTGTGGGTCTGTAAAATTGCAGCTGAAATGACTAATTGAC